>NC_056733.1:713431158-713748645 GCF_019279795.1 Protopterus annectens | reverse complement strand
CCATGCACCGCCGGCGCAGGCCTTACGCCGGCCTTGCGCCGAGCTTCATGAATCCCGGGGAGTGTGTTTAATCCTCCCCTTCATTCCCTAGTAGGTGTTTATGAAAAGGCAGTAAGAGACGATCTTTACAAAATGTGGGGAAAAAAAAGAGAATTTTTTCAAACCTCAGCCAAAAAGGAAAGGAGTCTTTTACAGAAACTAAAAGTGGACAATAGCGTCTGGATTATGACCCCAGACAAAGGTGGGGGTATAACAGTGTTTAATTCTGAGGATTACACCAATGTTAATCAAGGGATTTTGTTCAATGGTGAAAATTACTCCCAGGTTTCTAAGAATCAAATTCATATTTCTTATCAACGGATTGACAGTTTTTTGTATGAATACATTTTAGATCAAAGAATTACTAAACAGGTATATGGCTTTCTTTGCAATTCACATCCCAAGGTACCCGTTATATTCGGTATACCTAAAGTTCATAAAAGTATTGAGGCTCCACCATTTAGGCCCATAGTAGCAGCTGGAAGTTGTAAAACCCATAATTTAGCTGTCTATGTGGACAGGATGATTAAGCATGTAGTGGAAGGAGTACCCCATTTAATAAAGGATTCTTGGGACTTTTTGAGGAAAATAAAAACGGAAATGTGGTCTCCAGATGTCATCTTTTTGATTATAGATGTACAGGATCTTTTTTCTTGTATTCCTAAACATGAAGGTTTAGCAATATTTGAAGAGGTACTTTTCACATGTTCCCAACTACAACATGACCAGGTTACTGTTTTATGTGAAATTATGGCCCTCATTTTGGAAAATAATTACCTTTATTTTGAGGGGCAATATTTTCAGCAGATCAAAGGTGTAGTGCCCCCCCCCCCCCCCGTATATGCTAATCTTGTCCTTTTAGGTTGGGAGTTGGAACATGTTTTTAAAAGTGAATATTTTTCAGATATTGTTACTTACTGTAGGTTTTTGGATGACATTTTTATTTTATGGAAGGGGTCAACTGATACCATACCAGCATTTATACAATACCACAATAGTACTACAACCTTTTTAAAATTCACTTTTGAATATCATGACAGTGAAATTAATTATTTGGACACCAAGGTTATCAAAGGTAAAGAAGGGTTTATTTCCCGAATATATCGTAAAAAAAATTTCTGTAATAGCTATTTACATTACAACAGCCATCATCCTGTATTTCAGAAAAAAGGTATTATCAAGGGTCAGGCTATCAGGATAGCCAGGATGACCTCTTTAAAGGATGATGTTATAAGTGAATTTATACACCTCAAAGAAACATTTCTAGATAGAGGTTACCCTGGTGAGTTTATTGCCACTATCCTTAAGGAAGTTCTGGATGAATGGGGAGAAAAATACATCCCCCTTTTGGGTAAGGGACTGACCAAAACTTCCCAAATGGATATAATAGGGGATGACGGGACTAATATTGACTTTCAACAAACATGTATGATCCAATACAGTCCCTTATACAATGGCGTCAAAAATATTCTCAACAAAAACTGGAGCATTTTTAAGACTAATAATGATGTGTACCAGATTTTGGGGGAAAAGCCCATTTTTTTACAAAAATAGGACCCAATTTAAAATTGATTCTAGAAAGGAAAACTAACAACTGTGTTGACAGCAGGAATTCAAATGGTACTACACCTTGTGGGAGATGCTCCAATTGTTCATACATCTTATAGGGGAGCTCCATCACCTTAGAAAATATAAACAATAATGCCTTGTTTTTAGGAAAGGAAATTGTTTCTCTAGTAAATTAGTATACCTTGCCAAATGTAACTCTTGTAACTTATTTTATGTTGGAAAGACTGAGAGACTTCTTAAAACAAGAATTTATGAGCATTTATATGACGTTAGAAACAAAAGAGAAACCAATGCTTTGTTTAGGCACAGTTTACACTGTGAAAGTTTCTCTGGTCTCAAGTTTGCTATCCTGGACATTGTACAGGTTGATTTAAGGTGAGGATTGGCAACATGTTTTGTGCAAGAAAAAATTGTTATGGCAGCTGAGGTTAGCTGCAAATTTGCCTCCAGGGTTAAATGATTATTTAACCATCCTGCCAATATTAAAAGAAAAGGCAGGACAAGTATAAGCCCTTCTTTTGTTTTTACTTTCAATACAAGTAGCAATGAAAGCATTTTTTACATGGTTTGTTCCAAGAAGTTTTTAAATATATTAATATTCATGACCTAATAGATTATGGTTTTTATTGGCTGGCTTTTAATTAATTGTGGCCTCATTAACTTATTTAAACCAGGTTTGTTCTGTAGTTTTTGTTCTGAGGAAGTCAACATTGTTTGATGAAAACGCTCAACCTGTTGTTCAATAAAACGTTTGGAGACTGACTGACTACCTAGGTGATTATTTTTTGGTTTTACAGTTTTGAGCAATCCCCGTTACACCACCTTATTGGTTCTTCAGGAGTGTATACTATCCCCAGCCCTATTCTTACTTACTACTAGACACTTATTTCAAATGATCATAGGTTTGAAGGAGTTGACAGGCTGGAGAAACATGATCTTTGAATTCTTTTGCTTGCATATGACCATCTTCTACTGACTCACATCATTCAATGCATGATATGATATCCTGATTATTGCTGAGGTCCTTCATAGGCTCTAGCAGCTCAAACAAGGTGAAAATAGAGATGTTTGCAATTGCAAAACACATGACAGACATTGTAGTCAGGGCCCTAAAGCTCCTTTCCAGTGTTGTGCAGGCCTACTTAAACACTTAAAAATCAAAACGTATATATCTCTGGAGAAATTGATAGAGGTTAGCCCCCATGGCAAAATCTATATGCATCAGCTCATATATGGCAGAAGCTCTGCTCTTTCGCACTAGGTAAAATTAATGCAATGAGGCTGCTCTTTCACCCTAAGGTATCACACCTGCTGAGACATATCACTGTGCTACCCACATACAGGTGATTGACAGAAACCTAATAGATGGAGATTCCGTTTATCTGGGATGGTAAGTGAAGCAAATTACTTGACTGAGTGCAGTAAACTGCGGTAAGGTTAGGAAGACCAGAAGCAGGGACATATCACAGCATGCAGCTGTTACTACTTTGCCTATGAGTCGCCCCGCCCCTCATGGGCTACATTGATGGTTTACATTTACAGCAGGCTTCTCGCTCTACGCAGTGTTGACATCTGAGAGGGCTTCACAGACACAGGTATGAATTACATAGCAGCCATCCACAGAGTTAGGAAATTCTTTTGGAAGTAGCTTATTGTCTCACACCTCTATGTTGTAAATACCTCAATATGGGGACACCCGGAGTTTCATAAAGCCAGATATAGAACAGTTTGGTAAAACTGCATAAAAGCTGGCTTCAGATCTTTGAGGGGTAGTCTACAAACTGTCATTCATAAGACAGTGGTGGATAATATATCGATGTCTATGGGGTGTAACAGTTTTGTGAGACAAGAGAATTTGGCTTGGACCAATAGGATTGTGAGTTAATCTTAGTGCACAGACCAGTGCTACTAACTCATATTGAATCATTGATGTGCACAAATGGATTCTAACTGAAAAGTGAGCAAATTTACAGCAGGAGGCACTCTAATAACATGTCCTGTTTAAAAAGCACACAAAGTTCCAATTTCAGTTTGGTATTCACTCCAGGTTTAAAAAACAATCTGCTCTGGCGTACAACCTTCACAGCTCAGTATTTGTTAATGCATTTAAGTGTTGTAAAGATGCATCTGCCATATCTGTGCTCTCCTATAACAACCCATGCTGTTCTCCTAAAAGCTAAAATCATTTTGTTTTAGAAAACACTGGAGGAAATAACTCATTTAATAAATGCCATCCTCGGCAGTTGAAGCATCTTTGTAGATACCCATTCCATAGAAACAGCTGAAGAAGAACTGATAATACGAGTATCTTTGCTATAACCAGGACCATGGTAAATTTGAGTACTGTATGCTTTCAGGTGCTAGTTCATACCTCTCTGGACCCCCTATAGCTCTTCACTGGGGAACCTCCTCACTCATAATGTAAGTTCTCAAGACCTCCTTTTTTTCTTCATGACAATTGACAGCATAATTTCTGCCTTTCCAGTAGACACATACAGTTACTGGGTACCATTTTGATATCACCGCTATCTAACTGTGACAAAGAACCTTCTCTAACTGAGAAATTCTGAGGCAAAACCCTTAAAAAGTCTCTCATGACTTCTACACATTGAGAAGATTTTTACCTTTCTTTACTGCTTTCAGGAGAAGGATTTTATCTGCTTCATTTAGTAGCCAGAAAACTATCATCAGCAGCTCTGTTGTCGTAGATGGAAGAAGCCCTGATTACTACCCAGGTGACCTGAGTTGCTCAGATACCTGTTAGATCTGGACAGGCGATGGGGATATGATTGATACGGCTTTGCTGGATTGCCTGTACCTCAGCTGCCTTAAGGGATTATGTCACTTACAGAAGCAGGTGACATGCCTTTCTGATACTCATTGCATGCAAACCCCCAATGTATTTAGAAACACACACAGAGGGTATATGACTGTAAACAGAAGAAAAGCAAAACCAGCTCTTTCGTCTCTGATCATTGACTCTCAACTGAAAAAAGGTGTGATGGCTGGCAGACAACTGGCCAAAAAGACAAAAAAAAGTTATCTATTGTGAGGTTCCCTTTCTGACTGAGCAACTTTAACATGTAGTATACATTTTAATGACTATGGGCTGTATACCATTCAACTGTCCAGATTTTTGCAGAATGCTCAGATTTTTCTCTCATATGTTTGGCCTATTCCTGCAAAAAGAATTATGATTTTCTGGCAAATCATTGGTATTGAAATCACTAAATAATGACATATATTTGACTTTCAGACCTCATATCCTTCAGAATATCCTATTTTTTATTTATGTTATATAGCAACTTCCTAAGTTTATTAGAGCAATATTTAAAGTCTGTCCCTATTTGTGGGCATTTGTCCCCTTCCATTATTTTAGGCTTTGTCCAGACCACTTACACTAAGTGATTGACTGTTATGATGGGCTGAGAAGGGCTAAGGTTGACCACTTTTGTGACCATATCATGTCAAAATCACAGAAATTACAGTTTTTTTTTTGTGTTGTTCTTAAGCCTGCCCAGACTAAGGGTATTTGAGTTGATGAGTTTCTCTACAGGAATCTTTAACATCTTCTCATGATCTGAAAATGGTATTGCAAATTCTTGAAATCTCAAGGGTTGAATGTTCACAATAATCTGTAAAAATATATCTTAATGGAGCAGTTCTAAAGGGCTATTTTCAAAATGAAATTGTCTACTTTAATAGTGATAATGTCCTTCTGGATTTATAAGGCTGACTCTGTCAGCTTGTCCAGCATAGCACCAATATCCAGTTCTGGGGAATTAGGTACTGAGTGCATGTGGTTTGTCCATTCTACTCATACATCTCAACCTCTTAGTGCAAGAAATCCGGACAAAGCCTGAAATAATGGGGGGGGGGCAAAATAGGGACAATGTTTAAATATTGCTTTTATACACTTACAAAGTTGTTAGAATAGCATACTTTGCATTAGCATACATTTTCTGAAGTGTATGAAGTCTGAAACTCAAATGTCTGTCATTATTTTCTGGCTCCAGTCCGCAAAGAGTTACCAAAAAAACGAAAATGTTATGCAATAGACCAAAAATATGAGACAAACATATGGAGATTCTGCAAAAATCTGGACAAATGAGAAGTGTGATTCTACTCGTAGTCTGCTTGCTACACCAAACTATAGCCAGTTAATATAATTTAATTTTAACTGCATTCCAACACTTGGCAGGGACACTGAATGTTTTATTTGTTAAGCATCATTAATCACTTTTTTATTGCTAATGCTGGAGCTCTTTGGGACACTGCTGAAGCCATGGTCACTAATTCCACATCCCAAAGCCTTTACAGATGCTGGATGAACTTTTTGACTTTGAATACTAATGGATTAACCAATCCATTAAAAAAAAATAGAATGTTTACTACTCTTAGAAAAATGGAATTTTTAGTCTTCACATTACAAGAAATACACTTGGATAATTAGCAGCATGATGCATTGATAATTACTGGTCCTGTGGGGCAGAACCTTTGTTTTTTTGTTGGGACAAGTAGAAGAACAATGGCATTGCCTATGTCTAGGAATTGCCACTTAATGATAGATGATAATTCTATCAGGTATGAATGATTGCAATTATGTAGTAAAAGAGGATACATGTTCAATGATTCTGATGAATGTTGTCTGATGTCTGTCTCCTATCTGGTAACTCAGAAATAATTCAAAGGAATGATTAAAAAAAGTATTGTTTTTTCAGAAAGATATCACTCTGCATATGGGAAACTGGAATACAATAACGTGTTGCAGAGGTCACAGGTAAGGACAAAGTCTACTGTACACATAATTTGGAGACATATATGAGATCTTATATTGAAGTGCTGGCCTTACTAAAGTTTCTGATACTAAATTATAAATTACACAATATACAGAATATTCTAGAATGGATACAAGTCTAGATTTTGTACTGACAAAATTGATGTAATTACTAAACAGGCAGTCAAGGAAATGAAACTATACCGAATTGTAATTTTAGACCATGAACCCTTAAAGCGCACCCTGTGTACGTTGTTCCTTCTTGTCTGAAAATGCATTGAAATGTTTCTACATTTTCTTGAAGCAAATGGCCTTTGTTAATTCTTGCAAGCAACTACAAGAGGATAGTGTGAGAGTACTGGAAAAGAATAAGCAAACTTTTATTGACAGATGGGTCCACTTTAATGTAAAATTTAAAATGAAGGGGAAAAATTATACCGTTCAAATTATATCATATTATACGCAAACCCAGCCTACACTTGAAAAGTAGGAGAGATGGCTGATGGAATAAATTACGTAAAAAAAAATTATGATCGAGATTAAATAACTAACGGAAAGGTGAACAAAGTGAAACAAGAGGGTAATGGGTTGGTAGATAAAAAGTATCACTTTTTATTTCAGGCATTGAAAAATATTTTATTCTTCACTTGATTATCAGAAGCATCATTTTGAGGCAGCAAACTATTCAAAGTATTGTCACTGTTTCGAAATCTGAGGATGGATAGTTTAAGGTTTTCCTTAACTGAAGATTCGATATTGTCATCTTAATGAAACAGGATTCACTTATATGGGGTTTCAATATTCTGAAGTAGACCCAATGAGCAGTTCTATCAGCCAACAAAGTGAGATAAAAGTGACCTGAAATTTGAGTTTCAGGATTCATTCAGTGTTGCCATGACTTGTCTGTATGAAGCACAATCTGTAATAACTCCTATTACTGAAGAAGATCTGATTGAAGCTTTATAGGGTCGGGCCAGTACTATGTATGAACAGCATTTGGGTTTATTCATAAGTATGGATTAATAGCATGATTTCTCCAAGTCTTTAACATAGTATTGGAATCAAAGAAAATGCAGTTATCTTGGAAGGAGACACAAATAACAGTAATATCAAAAGAAAGGAAGGATTTAAGTTAACCCTGATCATACAGGTCTATTTTGGTTCTATGTCAGGGTTAGAAATTAGGATAGCAAAATCTGTACCTCTGCTAATTTGAAGTGTCTAGTGTGTACCTGTGGGTGATAGACAGACTTTTACAGACTTTTGATACCATTTTGGAAACTGGATTATCGATAGATGCTCATTAGCAATCTAAGTCATTGCTGATTTTGATTATAGATGCAGAAAAGGCCTTCTGAAGAAGGATAGTTTTCCTCAAATCAGCTGTGCTTGCAGTTTGCATTTTTCTGCGGAATTTGAAGATTTAACAAAAGTTGTTTATTTGGCATCAACATCAGTAAAGATTCATACAGGTTTGTAATTTTCTTTTATGTTGTCTATGGGCACAAGACAAGGTATATTACCCATTTTATTTGGAGCCTTTGCTTGCACTGGTGAAAATCATGCTGAATGAGGTAATATTATAGATCAACAGCAGGGTCTCAAACTCACAGACTATTGGCCAGATGTGGCCCACTGATATATATCCAGTCAAGCTTGCAATCCTTTGAACACAATTGATCTGCTTTTGTGCCACTTCAGAAAAACAAACGTAAAAAAAGTTTGGCAGATTGCAGTCTAGCAATCCTAAATGAAAACCAACAGATTCTCTCTCTCATTTGCTTGATCTGGAGCCAATGAGAGACAGACTTACAGGAACACAAAGCAGACTGACAGGAGAACTAAATGTCCTTGTGTGTGTGTGCGTGTGTGCGTGTGTGCGTGTGTGCGTGTGTGTGTGCGTGTGTGCGTGTGTGCGTGTGTGTGTGTGTGTGTGTGTGTGTGTGTGTGCACTTGTGTGTGTTTGTGCATGTGTGTGAATGTGACTGCTAAGTTGACTTCTAAGGATGCAAATCTAAGTGACTTTTTTTTCTTGATCACTGTTTGATTTGTATGGCCCTTGATTCAGTGACTCAGTGGATTTGTTCTCATTCAGCCATCATGTCCTTTGAGTATAAGACAACTGGTGAAGAGGAAGCAAAAATGTCTCTGCTTATAGAAATAGTGACTTTTTTTTTGTTTGTTTCAGAAAGTGCTGAATAAAGTTAGGAACTTGTCAGTTTACAAGGTCAATAACACAAAGGCAGGATTAGTAAGGATAAATTTTATTCTTTCCTTGACAAGGAAGCAGAGCTATGATTACTTACTGCCAGCAGAATATAAAAAGTATCTTGGAATTTGTTAAGGAATATATTGGAATGGTCTATTAGTAGAACTTATGGAAATATGTGGAAAATGTTAAAAGATGATTTCCATATATGAAAAATCATTGGCTTGAATTTGACCGAAGAGCAGGAGTGGCACACTTTTTACACTGCCTTTATTGTTGCATGACTTTCAAGCTTGTACTTTTTTTGCACAAGCTTGAAAACATGATAAAATGTTTTAACCAAAAGATAGCGGCAAGCCGTAGACAACCAACATTGAAGTGCACAAAATGCTGTCTGGTAACAATGAAGGCTGTCCTCCACTTGTATAGTAACAATGAACGAGCAACACTGGACAATTGATAGAATAATTTAATATAAAACTCCACAAAAACCAAAAGTCACAAAACATATTTAGCGCGCTTTCATCTCATACACTGAGACTGCATCAGAATCATCTTTTACAAATACAACTCCATATTTAAATAACCTTCCACTCTTTTTCATTGGCTCTCATTGGCGCTCAGTAGCCTAATGAATGACATCACTACCAAAAATAAAACCACACTTACCGTAAATAATAAACATATAAATAAATAAGCATATAAATGAGCATATAAATGAACTACCAAATAACATAACAATAGTATGTACATTATTGGATGTGGTATAGCATAAAAACTGGATGTGGTATAGCATAAAAATGTGTCCAAACAACAAATATATCAAAATGTCATAGGCATGTGTTAATAGTAAAATAGAAAATAACTCCTCTCCCAAATAAGTAAAAATATAAATATATGTATATTATAAAACATTCATGTTGTCCTGTAATTATGAATTGTTGTATGTTGTATATAAATATTGATAAAACCATTTAATCAAAAGTACTCTAGTACATAAAACCTATATGTGTAGAACACCATAATCTAAAACTTCATAAATATTCAGTACCAAAAATGTAAATGTACATTCACACTAAAAACACAATATATATATATATATATATATATATATATATATATATATATATATATATTTATATTAATTGTTATATTTTTATATTTATAACATAGTATTCAATATTGGAAGTGTATCCACATCTAAAAAGCAGAAACATGTATGTAAAAAATCTCTATGAAACATAAAACATCATGATAAAATGTTTTGTTTAGGATGATTGTAAACCTGGAGAGTCATGGAATTGAATTTCCCAATGAGGTGGGAGTTGTTTTGGAGCTTACATTGCTCCCCTGCTTCATCCTGTGTCTTTTGCCATTGCCGGGTCTACCAGCCACTCCAGTTCCCACCAGACAATGACCACTGTTAATGCCAGGGCCAGAACTGAATTTGAGGGTGTTGGGGGGGGTTCTTGCTATGTTCCTCTGGCTTTTTTTTCTCTTATTTCATGCCCCTGTTACTCCCTCCCTAAGGCTTGTATAATTATGCTAAAGAGCTGTGAGTGCAATGGAAACATGCATTGTCTAGCCCTACCTCTGCAGCAACACAGCCATATCCACATCCTAATCCCCTATTAGGATAATGCCTTTCCAATGACATCTTCACTGTCCACCAGGGATAATCATAAGGAAGGCCCACACAACTGTTCCCCTTCTTGGAATGGGCATGCTCCCATCTCTTCCTGCTAATGCCTCAAGTGCCCGAGTTATGAGCTGAACTTGGGTTGCCTGGGCCATAGTCAGGCCTTTTATCTTTCTATACCAAAGTACATTCTAAGGAGGTGGGAGGTATATATGTTCATGGTCCCAAGTTATGAGGCTCTACAGTTAAAATAGTGTATTTAATGTTAGTTTGAGACTATGATGCTAAATGGAAGACATTAGTGAGGTCAATCATAAGAAATGAGAACCAGTTTGATAAATATGTTTTTTGAATGTACAGTGCAGCTCATCTTGTGGCAGATTTGGGCAGTGCCCTCAGACGAGGGAATGACAGTTGGTAGAACTCTGATTAATGTCACATCTAATAGTAGGACTTCAGTGCCAAGAATGTCAATGAAGCTGTTGAAGCCTATAAAAAGTCTCTGTCTATGGTGGATTTCTGACACCATGTTTTACAACATAAATCTGAAGTCATGTGAACCATGATACAGCTTTATACTGTATATTCTGAGAAGAACAGGATGAAGGTTAGAGCATATATGGTACCACACCTGCAAGTTAGATGATGGGCTTAGACTCAACAAAAAGTTTTCTGTCCGCCAGGTTGAAGTTACCCAGAAAAAATCCTTATATCTATCTCAGGAAGCCTTGGTAGTGGTAAATTATCTGGCTGTACTCTTTCAGTGGAGGGTAAACGTTGTAGCCCATCTTACCTTGACTTTGAACCTAGAAGACTTTCTCAGTTGATGGATGTGATCTTGCTGCCTGGTATTTCATTAATACACTTGCCTCTGTCAGGACTACTATGGGTCCTGTTGACTTTTTGGAGCTTGTACATGACCCGCAGAGAGATTCCTGTCATGTTCCTGGTATGAGCTTAATATTCTTGATTGTGATGAGTTTATTACTCTAAGTTCCTGAGAAAGTTTAACCATGTGCTTGTACTATATAGTGTGTAGCATCTTGCCTGGATATGCTGGATCCACTTCTTAACCAGATTAATAAGGTGTCTGTTATAACTTGAGTTTTTCCACCAACATTAAAGGAAACAAGTCACTGCAATTTCTAAGAAATCTGGTTTCTGTAATGATGTGTTGGATAATTATACATCAATCTTAAATCCTCCATTTGTTGGTAAGGTCAGTGAGAAGGCTCATTATGTTCAACTGGTCTCTTCTGTTAACATTAACCAGCTATGTGATCCATTTTCATTCTGATTTTTAGGTCTAAACATACTAATAAGGCAGCCGAGTGCTTAATGATCTAGTTGGGGTTAGTGATCGTAAGTTGTGTAACAGCGTTTGTATGGCCATCTCATAATGCTGATTCCAAGATTTCTAGCTTGAACACTTTATCACAAGCCCATGAATCCAGTTGTCTTGAAAAAGACTCTAAGCTCTTGCTGTCTGTAATATCTCCAATCTTTAAGTGAAGAGTGATGTAATTGTGTCAATGTTTCACCTAAATCAAACTTCATAGCCTGATGTATCTGTGTTAAACTATTAAATTTTTGTGTTCAAGATAACTTCTAAACTGGGGTTATGAAATTCTTTGTAGGCAAATATTAACTTATCACAGATGTAACTATAATGAACAGTAAATAAACTGAGGTATTTGCATCTATTATTTAACTGTAATCTTTGTGAAGTAAAACTCTCTTGGTGAATTTTCTTTGTACTCTCAAGATAATTTAACTGATCTGCATTGTGTATACAAAAAATGTTATTGTACTCAAGACTGCTCTAATATATGTTTTGTATAGTAACGTAAGATACAGCCTGTTCCTTGTACTAAAAGTTTTAAACATGTATCTAATATGATGCATAGCCTTTCAGTTGAGTGTGTGTGTCAAGCAAAGATTAGCCTCTGTAGTTATTCCCGGGTCTTTATATTGGATTACCTTCTTTAGTGGATATTCTAGTAAGTGGACATATCATTGTTGCTACTCAGTCATAGCTCTTCTTGATCTCTCTCTTCAATACTTGAGATGATGGACCATGAGATACTTATTAACCATTTGAGTCATCACTGTGGTATCTCACTTGTCATCTGGCAATGGACTGTCTTCTACCTTTCTAGTCATACTCAAAGAATTCATTATGGAAACAATATTACCTCTCACTTTCCCCTGATGTGTGGGGTACAGCAAAGCTCAATCTTAGATCTTTTGCTATTTGCCATAGATATAATGTCATTTGGAAATGTCATCTGAATGAGAAACTTAACTATCACTGTTACCCTGACAACATGCAACTGTACATCTCCTTTCCTCTAGATGCTATGTTTGCCTTAAATAAACTTGTATCATGCCTGGAATGTGTGCATATCTTGATGTATTATAATCAGTTGAAAATAAATTCCTCTTAGATGGTCACTATTGCTATTTGTGCTAGCAGTTAAAATTCATCTGCTTCAGTTTTGTCTCAGGAAATTATTGATACAGGTAACAAACTGGAATCCATGGTGCAGATGCAGAACTTGGTGATAGTTGATGATTGTGTCACGCTTAAGGGCCAGGTATCTGCTATAATCAAGTATTTTATTTCCATTTAAGGAATAGTTCCCTACTTAAGCACCTTATTCCTTCAGAAGATCCTCCTGTGAAGTTCCATGCTTTATCTCCTCCCAGTTGAACCACTGCAATATCATTTACCTGGGGTGTCCAGACTCGGTACTTTGGCCATCTGCAGCTGGTGCAGAATTCTGCAGTTTGGCTAACTTCTGAGGTACCATGTTATCATCATATGACAACAGCTCTATTATCAGTTCAATTATGTATCACTTATAAGGTTCTGGTCCTGCTTTTTCTTTTCCAACACACCTGTACTTTAGGATATTTTTTTGTCTGTTACCAGCCCACTCATCCTGTGCTCTACCATGTTTGGGCTACAAGGTCTGCCTGTTTTCATCTAGTGAACATTCATTTTCTTTCCACAGGCAGTTTCTGTGGAACCTCCTGTTTGGTAACTGATGTCAGCTCCAACCATCATTGTTATATTAAGACTTACTTATTTGACCTGGCATTTGGAGATTAAAGTTAAGATTTTCTAAAGTCCTATATTGGTTTTATTTGTTTTCATTGATTTTGCTGGTGTTTTATTCGGTATTTGTTACTTCATGCTTAGTAACACTTGATAATGTAATAGTGCGTAACCGATAGGCACTGAAATAAATTTGAATTTTAAACTGAATAATATAATATAATAAAGAGCGGAAATGTCTTATGTTATTAAAGAAGCTATGGCAATTCTACTTAATGTATTAATGAAAATGGAGATAAACCCATGATAGGCGTTTTACTGCCTAATGGTGATCCTATAATGGGTGTGCCAGAGGAAACAAGTTAAGAGATTTAAAGGATATGAAAACTAAGTAATTTATTAGGAACAACTGAGCTTTGATTTTAAATGGTATACTTTTCAGCCAGGAAAACCAAAGTATGGTTTACAATTTTTTTTTGTACATCTGGAATATGAAAGCCAGCTTACTAAAGTAAAGTATTATTGATTTGATGGAGCAAATGGAGAGAACTTCCTCAAGGTTATGTCTTTCTTATTGGAAGCAAGGAGGGAGGGTCGGGACTGGCCAATGATAAAAAGATTAGTAAGTCATTAGCATACTCTGCTGTTTACCTCTGGTGGCTCTACATAACATGTAGAGCCATTTAATGAATACAAAATGGCATAATGTCCTGTGACATGCACATGATTGAAGTGAAACTTAGAGGTTCATGAATCCAGTCCTTTATGTCTTCCTTACTGGAAGCAAGGAGGGAGGAATTGGCCACTGATAAAAAGAATAGTAAGTAGAGCGTGTAATGCATAGAAAGATTTGAATCGGGAAATTTTGATGAGACACAGGCAGGATTGCAGTAATTTACTGGAAGCTGAGATAAATCAGAAAATGTAGACATGGATACACTTATTATCTAGATATGACAGCAAGTCCTGATGCCTTGAATCCTTGCAAGAAGGCATTTGTACAAATATTTACATATTTAACCGATGTTAAGAATTTTGGTTATGAATGAAGGGTTCCATCTCCTGAAGGTGTGAACAAAGAGTGCAAATGATTTGGGAGCATATATTTTTATGGAGGATCTGGAAAATTCACTATTGTGGAAAGAAATAAATTGAAAAAAACCTTTGTGTTATTGCGGAGCATTCCAAAGGAGCAGAAGCTATCTGACTTCCAGGATGTACCTAAAAATATCTAGTAGATGTTAATTATCTTTCTCCTGTCGAAGGGAACTCAATACCTTGCAGGCTTAGAGCACATGATTCTGAGTCCTTTTTCATGAGATCTCTCAATCACTAATCAACTAGGAAATAAGCAGTGCTATTTCTTCTGTAAATGGTTGCACAGAACTATAAACTGAAGATGGAAATCACAACTAGTTCCTACAGTTAGGGATACGATTCAAATAAAAGATGAACTAGGTATTAATGAAAGTCACACTGCAGTGAAAAGCTTAGAAATGTGCAGTAAGATGGTTTCAGTGGAAGGTATGTAAGATAGGAGATATTTTAGTTTTCTGAGGGTAGGTTACACATGCTAATTTAATTGGACTGTGACAAAAAGGGGAGAGAGATTACTTGAATATCCTGTATCTTATGTTGTACACTTCGTCTTTCAGCTGCTTCCGTTAGAGGTCACCACAGCAGATCATCTGTTTCCATTTCTTCCTGTCCATCTTGCTCTGTCACACCAACCACCTGCATGTCCTCTTTCACCACATCCATAAACCTTATCTTAGGCCTTCCTCTTTTCCTGTTACCTGACAACTTCATCCTTAGCATCTTTTTCCCAATATACTCTGCATCCCTCCTCAGCACATGTCCAAACCAACGTAATCTTGCCGCTCTGGCTTTGTCTCCAAACCTTCTAACCTAGGCTGACCCTCTAATATACTTATTCTTAATCCTGTCCACCCTCATCACACTCAGTGCAAATCTTAACATCTTCAACTCTGCCACGTCAAGCTCTGACTCCTGCCTTTTTGTCAATGCCACTGTCTCCAACCCGTATAACATAGCTGGTCTCATTACCCTCTTGTATACCTTCCCTTTCACTCTTACTGGTACTCGTCTGTCACAAATCACTCCTGACACTCTTCTCCTCCCACTCCACCCTGCCTGTACTCTCTTCTTCACCTCTCTTCCACACTCACCATTACTCTGAACTATTGACCTCAAGTATTTAAACTCATCCACCTTCGCCACCTCTACTCCCTGCATCCTCACCATTCCTCTAGCCTCCCTCTCATTCACACACATATATTCTGTCTTAGTCCTGCTGACCTTCATTCCTATTTTCTCTAGAGCATAGCTCCACCTCTCCAGGGTCTCCTCCACCTGTTCCCTACTCTCACTAAAGATCACATTGTCATCTGCAAACATCATACACATAGTCCACAGGGACTCCTGTCTGATCTTGTCTGTCAACCTGTCCATCACCATTGCAAATAAGAAAGGGCTCAGAGCTGATCCTTGATGTAATCCCACCTCCACCTTAAACGCATCTGTCACTCACACCGCAGACCTCACTGCTATCACACTACCCTCGTACATATCCTGTACCACTCTTACATACTTCTCTGACACACCTGACTTCCTCATACAATACCACAACTCCTCTCTAGGCACCCTGTCATATGCTTTCTCTAAGTCCACAAAGACACAATGCATCTCCTTCTGACCTTCTCTGTACTTCTCCATCAACACTCTCAGAGCAAACATCACATCTGTAGTGCTCTTTCCTGGCATGAAACCATACTGCTGATCACTAATCATCACCTCCCTTCTTAACCTATCTTCCACTACTTTTTTCCATAACTTCATGCTGTGACTGATCAATTTAATCCCTCTGTAGTTACTGTAGCTCTGCACATCACCCTTATTCTTAAAAATCAATGCACAAGCCAGTGCATTTCTTTGTGCCTGTCCGAAGCCCAGATAAATGGGGAGGGTTACATCAGGAAGGGTATCCGGTGTAAAATTTTGCCAAATCATACATGCGGGCAACAGTAAAGATCTTATGTTGTACACTAAGGACTGATAAATGAAGACACGATCTTCAGAGATGATTACTTGCTTTTTATGTTATGATTTAAATGTTTGTCATTCTGCATTAACAAATTATTTATAAAAACAGGTGTTCATATCTATAGAACTGTATACAGCAATATTAGTGCTGGAATTTACTAACTGTATACTGAATTGCATGAGCATTTAAACTATTTAACCTGACAAATTTGAAATTTTGTGCTGAGTGTGTGTGTGTGTGTGTGTGTGTGTGTGTGTGTGTCTATATATATATATATATATATATATATATATATATATGCAGAAGGCAACAAGGATGCATTTTTACAAACAATTTAAGTTGCTTTAGTCAAACAGCAAGATCTGATCAGTCTTCATCTTCATTCCTGAGGATTTGTTTGCAGATACAAGTAGGCCAACATTCTAATGCCAATGATTAGATGTCCTTTGACAATAAGCTGTAGAGGGGAAGACACACCCCATTTCCCAGAATGCAGCTAGACACACCCAGTTGATGTTAATATGATTATCTTGCTTCTGCCCAGTGGAACTCTCTAATTCCGTTGCTTAGGCGCATGACTTTGAGTTCTAATTAAGCAGTTATGTCAAACACTGTCTATTTAGAAGAGTTTGTTTTAATTCCAACTTAGGGTTTTAGGTGTATGTTTAATTGTAATTTGCAGTACATATTTTGAGTTTCTTTTATCTATTCATTGCTTTGGTTCAAACCCTTTAATTGATTAAGGTGGCACAGTGGTGCAGTGGTTAAAGCTGTCACCTCATAGCAAGAGGTTCTCCGATTTGATTCTTGGCTGGGGTGCTTTCTGTGTGGAGTCTGCATGTCCTCCATGTGTTTGTGTGGGTTTCCTCCAAGTACTCTGTTTTCCTCTCACATTCCATAAACATGAGTCTGGAGCATTTCTCCCTGAGCCTCTGCTGAAGAGGGTCAGTCCTAGATGGACTTTCCCAGTCAACAAATGTTAAATAAATAAGTATAAATGCAACAAGAATTGATGCAAATTAAGGAAGTGAGAAAGGAATGACCCGAGAAATGAGCACTGAAAATAAATTCAGAAGGTGGGAGGGGAAGACTATGGACAACGATCACTTATGAGTTTGCAAGAAAGGACAGGAGTATGGATAGTATACCTACTGATTTTCTTATTGTTTCAGAACATTAGCTGCCCCCCCCCCATTCTGTACTTCTAACTGCAATCTGTCTTTAGATGCTGTACTATTTGTATGCTCTGCTGTTTCTCTTCTTCTACTAAACCTTTTCTCTTATAAATTCTTGTCTTCCTAATTTCCACATAACTCCTTGGTAAAATTGGCTTATTTTATTTCAATAAGACAGGTATGCAGAATAAGCAAGTCAGAGTAACTACTGCCTTTTCTTATTGTGTCTGTAGACTTGCATATCTTTGAAATCAGGGCCAGCCCTTTTCATCATACTATTACTATCCACCACTTTTCTGGTCTATTCTGATCCTCCCCCTCCCCACAAGAACAACTGCAGCCTAATCAGGGCCAGCCCTTTTCATTATAACCTATAAACCTACTGATAGTCTTCCTTCATCTGTTGCCCGCTATGCTTCCTCCCCTTCCCCCAATTCCCTCCCACCCCCAGTGGTCCTACCTTTATTACAAACAGTAACCCCTCCCACCCTTCAACCTATAAAAATCACCAGACCTATACTTCCTCCTACAACTTCTAACTACTATCCCTCCTACTCAGCTAATATGTACAAGCACACCATACCTATAGTCACTGCATGCACACTCCTTGCATACATCACATCTTACCAAACCTCCACCATTCCTGCACTCAACTACTACCACTGTACGACCACACACACTACCACTCATATCCCACCTCTACTCTACTACTCTCTCATCAGGTCAACAACCATCCCAATACACCCTCTATATAGACTACAGACCACAGTATCTAAACTAAAAGCAACCCTTCAACCTAACATAACCCTACCACCATACCTATTGCCCACAGAATGCAATCAAAAAACTTCCCTTATAAGCAAGCATATACAGAAATTGATAAAACTAATAATCTCATCCATATCCAACCTAGCACTCAGTGGAGACATCCATCCTAATCCTGGTCCCTCTATCTCCAACTCATCCCCTCATAATCAGACTACAAACCACATCTCCCAAATCACAGCCAATAGAAAGCCAACAGACCTCCTTCTGATAAGCCTAAATATTAGAAGTATATGCAACAAGGTGCTTGAATTCTATGCCACCATAGACTTCTACTCCCCTGATGTAGTGATCCTTACAGAATCATGGTTAAAACCACACATTACTAATGAGCAAATCCTCCCTGCTGGTTACAATATACTAAGAGTAGACCGACTAAACAAAAAAGGAGGTGGTATAGCTATAATATTTAAGCAGCATCTAGACATCCAGATCTTAAAGTTAGCAGCTCCCCAAATAGGTAAGGAAGAAATAATATATGCCAACCTTAAAATAAACCAAAATAAAACCCTAAACATAATAGGTTGCTACTTCCCACCTGGCCACAACATCCCTCCACTTGAAAATATCCTCAGCTGGACTACCCACCACCTACCCCAAGAAACTTTAATTCTAGGAGACTTCAACACTAACTCACAATCCTGCTGTAGCAACCACCTAACCCATCATGTAAATCTTCATGGCTTCACCCAACTAGTCCAGCCACCTACTAGGATAAATAATTCCAACAAACACACTACCCTTGATTGGATACTAGTCAATAAGAGCCCCCAGTCATATATAGCAGGCTGCTTATCTGATAGCCTCAGTGATCACTCCCCAAATTTCTTACTAAGAAAACACCTTTATAAAGCAAAAAGTCACACAGGAAGCATTTTCTTCTATTGAAACTTGGTTATCCGATGCCCAACTAATACGCAACCCAAACAAAACAAAATTACTAATCTTCCAACCCACCAAACTTACCCTAGACAGCTCTCACTTTAACATCACAGCAAAAGACAACACCACCATCCATCCTACAGAACACACCAAATTACTAGGAGTAGAAATAGACAATAAACTGAACTTTAACATTCACATTTCCATGACCATTAAAAAAGTGCACAGAAAACTAGGAGCATTATATAGAAATCAGCAACTACTTACCAAAGCAGCTAAAATTTCGGTAGCAAATTCTCATCTTATCTCTACCCTACTCTATGCCTCTCCAATATTTACTAACCTTAGACAATGTGATCTAAATAAGCTCGAAACCTGCTACAACAAAATCGCCAAATTCGTCACAGCAGCTTCCTACCGTACTCACCACTGTCTCTCACTAGCAGAACTGGGCTGGCTAGAGCTCCCCCACCTCCTTCAATGGTACCAACTCACACTCGCCCATAAACTAATAAACCAACCACTAAAAGTCCCATCCCTCCAGAATCTACTCCAACCCTGCATAACCACGAGACCACTAAGATCCAGCCACAAAAACCTCCTACAAGTCACAAGAGCCATTAACTCTGCTGGAGAAGCATTCTTCTCCTGCACTATAGCCAAACTCTGGAACTCCCTCCCATCCTCAATTACCTCTGTAACTTCTTGCACCCACTTTAAATCCTTACTAAAATCACACTTCAAAACTTGCCAGATATGCCCTTGCAACCCCCCCTCTAATACCATTCACTCCCCCCACCCACTACCTCTCTCAGCCCCCTATCAACAACCTACTGTTAGCAAGCTTGACTACTCATGTTCCCAGCTACCTACCACATAATACTAACTTCTTGTAGCAACAACTGCTAATGGCTGTTATGTAACTCAAAAACAGTTTGTATCAGTTGTTCACTGATGAATCTCAACTACATTTTAACCATGTTTAGTATATGTCACCATATTTTAAAATTGTACTATGCTCTACAGCTGTTTTACATCTGTTTTCTTCTTGTCTTGCATCCTTAACTGGACTAATGTCTATATTTAAATGCTATGTTTTTTTTAACTGTATAATGCAAATAATAATGTGGAGCTTTTCTCCCCGAACCTCCGCTGAAAACAGACCTGTGTCCAGTCGGACTCTCCCGGTCAACAAATGTAAATAAATAAATAAATAAATACATAATTTTTGAGGACAATATTGCATGGCTAGTATTTTGAAAATGTGATGCAAAATTTTGACTTCTTTTAAGGCATAAGGGCCTGTTCCCAAACTGTCCCATTTTGGAGCAGAAATGCATATGAGCAGTGCATTTCTTCATGAGTGTTCCACACATGGCATTTTGCTTCCATGGTATAAAAATGTTGAACTTTAACAAATTTAAGATAAATATTCTCTAAGTTCATTGTGGCATCATGTTTGACTGCAATATTTTTATATAAAATATTCAGAATACTCATATTAATGGTTTAATGACACAAAGTCCGAACTGTCATTGTGCAATTTCATTTTAAAATGTAAGTTTAAAGTCTCTGGCCATTATTCATAAATGCCTACTACATGGTGCTAACAAAGTTTGTGCAACAAGTGGGAATGAGCAGGACACACGGAATTCAATATATAAATGACACATAGCCGCATTGTACACTCACTGGCAATGAACAAGGTCATATATTCATGTTGAA
This sequence comes from Protopterus annectens, assembly GCF_019279795.1. NCBI lineage: Eukaryota > Metazoa > Chordata > Ceratodontiformes > Protopteridae > Protopterus > Protopterus annectens. Next base: position 713,727,680 of record NC_056733.1, on the reverse strand, counting down.
GAAGAGAAAAAAAGTTATGAGCTGACAGCCATTTTTAAACTTGTATCAGCAAGAAGCTGTCAAAGCTGCTGATGGTGCCAGATGTCACCCCCCAACAAAAGTAAATGGCCTTCCAACCATGCTCAGTAGATTTTGCCCTGATATTATGGGCTGCTACAGAATGGACAGATACCACATAAGAAGTAATGGACATGTATTCCTTGTGTGCAGCTTCATGGGAATTGTGGAGTACCCATCCCATTAGAAAATAGGGTGTATATCAGCGTGTATCTGCCGTGCCTTTAAGAAGCATATCAAGGACTGAGCATGCAGATATAAATACTGGGCACATACTATTCCCAGTGCTATTTTGAGAGTTCAGCCAGACAGTGAGCATGTATGATTGCAGTGGTTAGTTTGTATATAAAACACTTAAGTTAAAGTCAGTAAACTCCTATTGTGATGTGTTTATATATAATAAAGCTGCTTGAACAGAACCCATGACGACTCTTCTGTTGTATCCAGAGTAGGAGAGCAATATGGTGTCAGAACCAGGATTCCAGAGAATGATATTTGGAGCCATGAGGTGCAGAGATGACAGTGAAAGTAAACTAAGGGAAATGAGCCAGAAAAGAATCAAAGGTAATGAGAATTCGCACAAACTGCTTATCTTATAAAAAATATAAAACGGAGCATTACAAGGGCACAGACCACACTGTTAAACAACCGGGAGGTACAAAAGGTTTATTAACTAAGCAAAATGTTTAAGATTAAGATATTTGATGAAATGATCATCAGAAAAGCAAAACGAGTGTGTTTGAAGCAAAACGGGCATGTTTAGAGTAAAACGAGCACAAGAAAAGTGCAATGGACATGAAAGGAGATTAAACAAGCAAAACAAATCTGATAAGGGCAAAAAGGGCACATTAGGTATAAATAAGCAAGGCGACTGCATGTATTTGGGCAAAGTGCTGTGTTCTGGCATAACTTCAACTTCATATTGTATCAAGGGCATACCTAGAGTTATTCAAAGTATCTCAAAGTGTGTAAAAGTGCTTACAGTGTGTGCTTAATACTGTGCATACATTCCAAAGAGTTTATTTGTGTACAAAGTGCAACTATTTTGTGAAGTACTTCTGTGTCACTGTTAGACAGAGGCACAGTATACTAACCTCGAAAAAGGGCATAACAAAATAAATTTAAAATGGGTGGCGAAAGCCAAACACATTCTGGCTAGGCTTATAAATGCCCTAGGGCAGATAGCCTAGTATGAACCTATGAACCTATGAACCTAAGTACAGTCAAAGTATAGCCATTTCAAAATGTTTCTTGTACTGAGTGTGTCTATTTGTAAAGTGCCACCATTACAGACTGTTTCCTGCACTGTGAAGTATTGCCTAACAAGGTACCACTATTTTGGGGAAATTTCAGTGTGCTATGTACAGTTTATTCGAAAAGTGCAGTCACTTGAAATGTTATTGACTCTGAGCTTTTCTTGCTCAGTTCATTTGCATCGTGCAGTTATTTGAAATATTTTTTTTCACTGATGAGGTGATTTCTTGCAGTACAGTAATTTCAAGAGTATTACAGTCCCTGAGAGACTTATTTCACAAAGTTCATTTACAGAGAGGCTTGTTGTGCTATTGGGCATAGTTACAAATACTGGCATAAATTTCTAGCATATATGTATATGTATGTGTTCATGCTTATTTGCAAAACCCTTTACTGGTATGTGTTAAGATGTCAGACTGATTTTGAAAGCTCTTACCACTTTTATTTGATCAGAATATTGCAGAGAACTGGAGAATATTTGAGTAAGAGTACCATATTTTTATACAAGCAGCTTATTCTGACAAAGATGTACACACCAGGGCATTAATTTTGCTAAACCTAGCTGGGTCAGAGGCCATTGAAAAAAAGAGTGTTCATTTGTGCATGCGCCAGCAGTATATGAGGGAGAAGGTGAAAATCAGCATATTGTTGTACAGGCTGAATCAAGAAAAGACCCCAAGTGTCTGAAGCACAAATTCAGAGAAATGTGTAACCCCCAGACAAATATCACATTAGAGAGGCATTTGCTTTACATGAGAAATCAGAAACCAGGGGAAACGTTTGCAGCTTATATAACTGACCTGAGAAACAAAGCCAAAATGTGTCAGTTTGGTGACTTAAAAGATGAGTTGATAAAAGGCAGGCTCGTGTGGTATTGATAGTGCTGCTGTGAGAATGATTTTGCTTCGTGATAGTAATTTAACATTGAGTAAAGCCATTGAGATTTGTCAAATCCATGAAGTTACAGAAAAACACATAAGTATGCTTTCAAGTGACAAGAGCATGGTTGCAGTAGGCTCCTGAGCAAATGAAGATAGCATGCAAGATGTGGCAAATAGAAGTAGGCCTAGCACATGGCAGCCACAACCCCTGCTGATTCACCATGCAGTTTTCCACCAAGTTCTAAGACCAGTTCAGTTAAAGGAGCATGCTCAGTGCAGTACAAGCATGAAATGGCAAAACCCAAGTCCAACGTTATTGTTAACTGTTGCAATTGTGGTGACAGTCTTGAGTCTAAAAGAGAGAAATGCTTAGCATTTGGTCAGCAATGTCACAAGTGTAAAAAAATGAAACCATTTTCAAAAGTTTTGCAAATCAAGCAAACCCCTCACAGTTGTAAAAAGGGTCACACAAAAAGCAAATTGATCAAGTAGAGTTGCAGCAGTCCACTGTAGATGGTGTTTCAGTGATTGGTGAAAGAGTTGATGCAGTGAATTTACTGGTAAAGAGCAAAGTGTTTTGTACAGTCCGGATCAATGGTAAATCCACAGAGCTTAAAGTAGACACTGGTTCAAAGTGTAATGTTATATCAGCAGAAACATTTGCTGAAGTGAGAAGTAATGAACTCAATGTGGTCAGTAATGTGAAACTTGTTGCTTATGGAGGTGAAGAAATTCAAACCAAAGGCTCAGTGATGCTTTCATGTTATTTGGCTAAGAACTGTTACAGCTTGTTATTCTATGTATTCCAAAGACAAGTACAGTCATTACTGGGTCTCAAAAACAGTTTGAGGATGAATCTGCTTTCTTTTACCAAAGAAGGTCATCACATAAGTGCATATCCTAGTTCCAATTTTTCTGAAGCCATTTCCTCAGAGTACGCTGTTTTCGATGACAAGTTGGGCAAACTTCCAGTTGTGTATTCCATGAAGTTAGACGCAGAGGTCACTTCAGTAGTTAGAGCAGCAAGAAGAGTTCTGATAGCTATGCAAGACAAATTTAAAGATCAGTTATATAAAATGGTACAGCAAGTTGTAATTTGTCCAGTTACAGAGCCAACTGAATGGGTGTCGTCTATGGAGGCAGCTCACAAAAAAGCCTCAGATGAAATCAGAATATGTATTGACCCAAGAGATCTGAACAAAGCATTGAAGAGACTGCATCATCCAATGCACACAGTCGAGGAGGTCACAGCTCTAATACAGAATGCCATTGTTTTTTCTGTCTTGGATGCAAAAAGTTCATTTTGGTAAGCGTGCTTGATCGCAAATCCTCATTACTAGCATCTTTTGGTACACCACTTGGCAGATACAGATTCCTAAGGATGCCATTTGGAATAAATTCTGCTAGTGAAGTCTTCCAGCATACAATGGAGCATTTTTTTTTTCGGGTTATCCTTGTGACATAATAATAGATGATTCATTGGTTGGAGGCAGTGGTGAATCAGAGCATGACAGAAACCTAAAAAGAGTTCAAGACAGAGCATGTGCAGTAAACTTGAAGCACAATCCTCTGAAGTGCAAATTCAGACTGCAGAAGTTACATATGTAGGTCATTTATTTACCAGTACTGGCTTGAGACCAGACCCAACCAAGCAAGCAGCTATTCTTGAAATGTCAGCACCAGATAATATTCAAGCTCTACAGCATTTTCTAGGCCAGGTCAACTATTTAGGCAAATTTATACCAAACTTCAGTGAGTTGACAGCACCTTTAAGACAGCTGACATGCAAATATGTTACATGGTCATTGTTAGAACAGCACTAGAAGGCATTTGAAAACCTTAAAGGAAAACTCCACCCTAGAACTAAAAAAAAATCTGTTTTTTTTTCAGTCTGCCTTTGTTTCCTGACCTATTTCAATACCTCAAAATCACTCAGTGCTTTATTTTTAATTTTAGCCTGTTTTCTACAGCATGGCTACCACTGCGGCTTGATGTATCAACATGATCTTGTTCTCCCTCTACCCTTTCTCGTTCCTATAATACTTTGTATGACTCATGCCAGACATAAGGAAGTAACTGCAAATTTCCATGCCATTGACATATAATGGGATTTGTGTGAGTCATTGTTATCTTCTTTACATTCTGTAAAAGGACTGCTTCTTTTCTGTCTCTGATCACCCTCATTTATGTTTGGCTCAGAACTTGTTTTACACTATACTTAGAAGTTATCCAGCTACAGCCACAAAAGTAGCTAAATTGCAGACCTTTGTTCAGGGTTTTATTTTGCAGTTCAAGAGGAAATGACAGTCCCCTCCACCCACACTACTGCAGAGGTGTTAAAACTCTCACTGCACTGAGAGACCCTTGCAGAATCAATTCCTCTTGGACTATGAAAGAAAATCCTGAACAAAGGCCTGTAATTTAGTTACTTGTAGGATTGACACTTGCCCTCCCACTCATCACAAATTAAATCTAAAGGTGACCTCACTCTATGCCCATATAGCAGCTGAAAGAGTGAAAACCTGTGGATTCCTGGGGTGCCTCTCTGTTAGCAAACAGCAGATGGGGCAAATATTTGTCCCACTCACTCTTAAACTGGTCTGCAAATGCCATAGTATGGTCTTTAGTGTAAAGTTTAACTCTCCACAAGTCCATTAGTCTGGGGATAGTAGGAGGTGGTCATTAGGTGCATCACCCCAGAGTGCTTCCACAGGCAAGTCAGCAGGTCTGACATAAAATTGGCACCTGTGTCAGTCAATATTTGGCTTGGGAAATCTACCTTGCTGAAAATCTCTAACAAAGCATTTGCCACCTTCTCAGGGTATTTAGTAGCATAATGTACTAATACCAGTATATATTTCTTTCTTATGAAACATGGGGTACTCAGAGGCCCTACTATATCCATAGTTACCCTCTGAAATAGCTCCTCAATCACAGGAACAGGCATTAAAGGAGATTTGACCTTGTCTCCTGGCTTGCCTACTTTTTAGCACTGCTCACAGGTCCTGCAGTACCGTGTTACATCTCTTGAAATACCAGGCCAATAAGAGTTTTGCATAATAAGCTTCTTGGTACGTTTTATGCCCATATGACCTTCAAAAGGAATGTCATGGGTTATTGCTAGAAGTGCCAGATGGTAGGCAATAGGGACTACCAACTGCTGTATTACCTCACCCTCTAGCCCTTGCTCAGGGGTCCACTCTCTGTACATTAAACTCTTTGTTCCAGTACACCAATTCTCCTTTTCTTTGAGAATCAAGTGCCTCCTTAGCTACCTCCCACAAGCCTTGCAATGTAGGGTCTGAGAGCTGAGCCTGTCTCAGCTATACTTTTGTGAATCTTCCCAGGTCCCCTTTCACAGGAAGTCTGGTATCCTCTGATAGCAGTGCCTCACTGTCAGCCTTGGTAATACCACTCACCTCTGCCTTGCAGTCACTCTATTCAAGGGAACATCAGTACCAACCAGAAGCTGTGGCTCACCTTCAGGCTCACTACTACAAGGTAGCTCCCTCCATGAAATAGCCACACCACCAGCCTTGGCTTCACATGTGCTTCTGGGTCTCCCCCAGGCTACCAGACCCACATGCCTGTCTCCAAGCCTGACTACATGTAACTGCATGCACACAAGGTACTGAATTATCAAAATCATTCTCTATCAACACATCTGCATGTATATCCTCAAATGGATTCACTTCAGAATGTCTAAAGCTGAAAATCTTGAATTCCAAACACTGAGACCAAAATCTCGAAAATTCAAAACATTGAAAACTCAAAACATTGAATCTCATAATATTGAAAAAAACACAGGAAACCAGCACTTGCTATATTCCACCACAGCTACATACAGAAATATATGACACCTCTCCAAATATAAGCAGGAAGACAAGCCCCCCCGCTCACCCCATGTGAGAAGCTGCACCCCCCCCACACCCTGCTACTTAAATATATCAACTCCGAGATCACACTCCACAGAACAAAAAGGCAAACATACCATTACGTGCTTCATGACTGCCTGTTGTAACCTTAGTCATGTCCCCTTCTAACTTGCTATACTACAACATAACTCATCTTAGTGTAGTATAGTGCAATCTCAGAGTTGAGATATTTAAGTAGCAGGGAGTGTGAGGCTGCAGCCCCCCACATGGGAGGTGCAGGGGGGCTTGTCCCCTGCTTATATTTGAAGAAGTGTAATATGGTTTGTCTTTTATTTTTTTCTGTATGTAGTTGTGCTGGAATATAGTCAGTGTTGGTGTCCTGTGTTCTTTTTTCAATGTTATGGGATTCAATGTTTTGAGGTTAAAATGGTTTGAATTTTTGAGATTTTGGTCTCAATGTTTTGAAATTTAAGATTTTTGGGCTTTTGACAGTCTGAAGTGAATCCCCCCAAACAGACCTACTTGCTTGCTTGCTTTTCCACCATCCCAGTCAAGCTGAACCCTGGCCAAAGGCATTTGGAATGGGATCTCTCCTAAAGCTTTGACTGGAATGGACCCAAGCAAGTCCTGCTCTTCTTTAACCACTGCAGGCTTCAGGATGGTTATGTCAGAGGCTGTGTCTCCCTTAGCAATGGCCTGTTTTCCATCCACTAAGATAGGATACAACTTCTTGTGATAGTTTGCTACCCCTGTTGTCTCCAGACAACTTACCACTGGCATACTGTTATTCCCACTTGCTCTCTTCCCCACCTTTTGCTACTCACCTGGCCTCTGTGGACATCTGTATGATACATGGCCCCACTGGTTATATTTAAAACATTTAACCCTTGCTCCTGGCCGTGTACCTGAACTAGTGGCTTCTCCTGTTACTGGTGGACTCTTTTGGGGTGGTTTAGGTTGCCCATCATGGCTTGCCTTTTATATCCATGTGCAGCACTGGGTATCCCCTTCCTGTGCAGTGATGCCCGGCTTGCTAAGTAAAGATCCCATTTTTTCCCCAGCTCATCTGCAGCGTTATATTCTCGGTCTGCCAACCAGATTCTCATGTCCTCAGGCAAAGTGCTAAGGGCTTGTTCCATCACCAAAAGGTCTACCAGCCTTTCAAAAGTGGTGACATGACACCCACTCAGTCACCTATGAAAATAAGTGCTTAACTCAGCAATATAGTCACACACATTTTCATCTGCCTTTCATCTATGCTCAAGAAACTTTTTCTGTAAGCTTCAGGTGTTAACTAAAAGCATTCAAGTAAACAAAATTTGACTTTAACATAATTTAAACACTCGCTAGACAATTTAGAAACATCAGTTACAGCTTTATCATGGAGTAAGGGGGTATGGAACCATGTCCAGAGCCCTTGGTCAACTTTATACTGTTTACATACTCTTTCAAATATCTGAATAAAACTATCAAAATTATCATCCTATGTGTATTATGAAAAAAATTTACCGACCTTCATTGCTTTTGGGGATTGGTTATTCCTTTATGCATTACCTCTATGACCATAGTGAAGAGTCAGCATCTCCTACTCATGTTGACTCTGCTTCTCATTTTCTTCAGCCTCCAAATGCCCCTGTCTCTCTGCTGACTCTATTTCCAAACATTTGGCCACCAGTTCAAGTCTCTTTAACGCTAGATGGACTTTTAAGTCCTCTAAGTTAAAGGTGAACTATCTTGTTTCATTGGGTTACAAATTCCAATTAATAGGTTCATAGGTAGGTACTAGGCTATCGTCGCAAGAGCCTACATAAGCTTAGCCAACAAAGTTCCCTGGTTTACACCACCCAAGAAAGTTATTTTCCTGTGCCACTGTCGAGCAGAGACACAGAAGTGATCCCTGGGGTGTATTTCCTATTTCCCATCCACTCATCAAGATTTTTCTTGAAAAGTGCTAATGAAGGACTTTGCTTGAGATTGATAGGTAGCCTGTTCCAGAGTATGGGAAGTCTCTGGGACAGGAATCTATCCCTCCAGCATGTGCTGTTTTTTGTGGTGACAAGGTTTAGGTCCCTAGAGTGTGTAGCTTAGAGGGATTGGGATTTCTTTAGGTGTAGCATGTCCAACAGCTCTGGGTTTGACATAGCTTTATATGTTAGGTAGAGATCACCTCAGAGTAGGTGATATGCTATGGAGTAAAGCTGGAGTTTTTTGAGGCGGTCAGTGTAGGTCATTTGTTTGAGACCAGTAATCTTCTTTGTGAGGTACTTCTGTGGCCTTTCCAGCTGCTGCAGATGTCTTGTGAGGTACATTCCAAAAGGGGTGTTGTACTCTATAATGGGTCTAATGAGTGTCGAGTAGAGGGGAACAATGACCTCTTTTTTCCTGGATAAGAAAAGCCTTTTATAATGAGGTGTGCCACGTAGAAGGACTTCCTGACTACTGAGGCGATGTGACTATCAAAGGAGAGACTACTGTCCACCTGGGTCCCAAGGTCTCTTATCACACATTTGGTGTTAAGTAGATTGCTGCCTATGTGGTAGTTCATGGGTACAGAGTTTTTACCAAAGGGGATGACACTGCACTTTTTGGCAATGAGCTTGAGGCCATGGCTTTGACATCAGGCATCTGTTTCAGCGAGGCCCTTCTGTAGGATGTCCACATCATTTGGGGACTTGACTATGGCTCCTAGTTTGCAGTCATCTGGGAACTTCATTAGCCAGAGGCCTTCTGTGTTAGCCTGTACTTCAGAAAAGTAGATACCAAACAGGAGAGGCCCCAGGACGGAACCCTGTGGTACTCCACTTGTCACTGCTTTGAGGTCAGATTTGGAGTCTGCAACTTTTACAGTGTGGGTTCTGTGAGTGAGCCAGTTGGCAACCCATCTTGTGACCTAGGGATTTATACCTAGTTTAGTGAGTTTAGCTATAATTCCAGAATGGGGGATGGTGTTGAAAGCTTTGGCAAGGTCAAGCTAGACTGTGTGAACCACCTTACCCTCATCTACAGCTTTGGTGACTGCCTCAAAGAAGTCGATCAGGTGCAGGAGGAATGATCTGCCTTTCATAAACCCGAACTGGGTGGGATCCAGAGTTTGGAGGTTACCAATGTCTTTGTTTATGAGTTCCATGATGAGACGTTCCATAGCCTTGCAGACCAGGCTCTTCAGGCTAATAGGTCAATAGTTCCCGGGATCAGTGGTGGCTCCCCCTTTGTGGAGTGGGATAACTGTTGCTGTGTGCCATTCAGTGGGCACAAAGCTTGATGCGAGGCTATTATTGAACATGGTGCTTAAGTGGGGAGCCAGTTCGTTCTGAAGTTTGTGTAAAACACAGCCTGGGATGTTGTCCAGTCCCATGGATGCTGTGTTTTTGGCTTTAGAGAGTGCAGCTTTTACCTGCGTAATTGCGATTACAGGGACTCTGCATTCTTCCTGTATAGATATGGGACCTTTAGGGGGTGAGGGGCAGGGTAAAGTTAGCACTGAACCTATCTGCCAGGATGTTGGCAATATCAGTTGGTTCTGTAATTTTCGTACCATTGTGCTGTAACTCAGAGCAGATTGGGGTGTTGCCATCGAGATTCTTGACATAGCTATAGAATGCTTTGTGGTTGTCCTTAGAATTAGTGGTGATTTTGTTTTTGTAGCTAGTTTTGGAGGATCTTATAAGGGATCTCAGCTTCTTAAATAAACCACAAGTAAAAATAAGCCAGCAACCACAGCTGACCAGGGAGCTCCTCCACTCATGGGATTTTACTCTCTTTTGCAACAGTTTCTTCCTTCTGTTGTACAGTTTGTTTATGGCAGGGGACCACCAGACTGGCTTCCTTTTTTTGGAGGATAGCATCTTGGTTCTGTTTGGGATAGCACAATCCATGCACTCGTGTAAGTGCTTATAGAGTGCATTTGTGTAGGATTCCAGAACTGTGACTAAGGCTGAAATTATTTCCTCTTTAGTCAGGTTGGCATGCACCAGTCCTTTGGCTTTGCACACCTTGGCCAACTGGTTCTTTGTCAGTTTTCCATAGTCCTCTGGTGACATCTTTGCCTGCTTTCCCTGACTAAACTGAACTAACAAAATAATTAAATAGAACTGCTGTGAAATGAAAGTCTGAATGTTTACCTTGTGGCTGCTTGAGAGTACACCACCTTTAGTGACAACTGCCTACAGCCTACAGAAGTTCAATTAATATCCACACCACTGCTCACCAATATGTGACATCCCCTCTCTGGGCCAGTAATCAAGAAGCCTGAATGAATACTTACCACTAACACTGGAGATAAATGTTCATTTGGAACAAAAATGGATACACTCAATATTTCCAGTTGCAGCTCTCTGCATCTACCACAATTTCCCTTAAGAGCACACAGGGAACACACTCAGCTTGCGGTACAGGTTTCTTTCTCTGTCTGGCTTGCCACTGGCACAGCTGTAGGGCTAACTCCTCAGCTGAGTGTCCAAGCAAAGTCCTCCAGCACCCTCTCTGTAAAACCAGTGTTTCATGTCCCTGCTCCAAGTTGCAGACACAAACACACTTCTTGAGATTCAATTTTCACACACACACATCTAGGAAAGGATGGTACAGATTACCTGCTTTACCACCTTTTCACAGACTATAAGGTAGATTCACTTCTACCAGTCAGTTACTATAAAGCTCTTAAAAGGGTATCCAATTATATTGAGTAAAATTAATATTAATGCAAATGGTAATATTGACCAAATAGCCAAGCTTACAGGAATGGCCACAGTTATCACCAAATAAATATATACAAATACTCACAAAGCTTTAATATTTTCTAAAAGGACCAGACACAATGAAAAAGTTTAAATAGATTTAATAATAAATAATATAAGAAAAAGAAAATGATAAATGCCTATTTACAGTAAACGCCAGAGTTTCAGCCACGGGAAATATTGAGCTAACACAGATGAATAGATTCACACAGATACAAATAAACAGTACTTAAAGCAAGACAAGATGAAGTATGTGAGGAATCCTTCTGTGTCAGGTTACAAGAACAGGCTACCTCTGAGACTTCAGTCTCCTCTAATATTAAAACATTATTTCTGTACAAAATGACACGACATACATTTGGTCACCTGATTTCTAGTTCCCAAGCAACCCCTCCCCCCTCCATTGCTGAAGCTGTCAGGATTTATCACATAGGAGAAAATAATACACACACACACACACACACACACACACACACACACACACACACACACACACACACAAACACACACAAAACCTTGTTAAGACCTGTTGCAGCTCCTGGAAGTCATAAAACAATTTCAAACCTCCACTCTTTCAGAGTACCAATTAGTTCACCCCAATGACAATGCAGGAAGCTTCTTAGTACAGATTGTTTGTCTCTAGCTGCATTCAAAACTGTAAGATAACATCTTTATGGCCTAGGCCCAGTAATTTAATTTTCTTACTATTTCTCAAAGTCAGATGAACTGAGATTAACCTCTTCTCTTCCAGTATCCTCTCTAACAATGTATACATTTAAACAGTTACAATAATGTATTTATTTTCTTCCAGCAAGGCAAACTGTTTAAAAACCTCAGCTTTGGCCGGCTAAGAACTAACTGTATTCAACTGGACGTATAAGAGAATTTAAGTACCTTTATCTGCACTTTTTTTCAAAAATACAGTATTTAAATTGATTTTAACTGTGTTGCAGGAATATTAACTGAACTGGAAGTTAGTCAGTGTTTGCTGAATTTTATTATTTGCTAGTAATTACAGGTGTGGGGGTAGCCACATTCTTTGATTTCCTGTCTTTGCCTATTTAAGTGGTACAGTGTGAAATATTTTCTGCTTAAAAACCTCAGCTTTGGCCGGCTAAGAACTAGCTGTATTCAACTGGACATATAAGAGAATTTAAGTACCTTTATCTGCACTTTGTTTTTCAAAAAATACAGTATTTAAATTGATTTTAACTGTGTTGCAGGAATATTAACTGAACTGGAAGTTAGTCAGTGTTTGCTGAATTTTATTATTTGCTAGTAATTACAGGTGTGGGGTAGCCACATTCTTTGATTTCCTGTCCTTGCCTATTTAAGTGGTACAGTGTGAAATATTTTCTGCTTAAAAACCTCAGCTTTGGCCGGCTAAGAACTAGCTGTATTCAGCTGGACGTATAAGAGAATTTAAGTACCTTTATCTGCACTTTTTTTTAAAAATACAGTATTTAAATTGATTTTAACTGTGTTGCAGGAATATTAACTGAACTGGAAGTTAGTCAGTGTTTGCTGAATTTTATTATTTGCTAGTAATTACAGGTGTGGGGGTAGCCACATTCTTTGATTTCCTGTCCTTGCCTATTTAAGTGGTACAGTGTGAAATATTTTCTGCTTAAAAACCTAAGCTTTGGACGGCTAAGAACTAGTTGTATTCAACTGGACGTATAAGAGAATTTAAGTACCTTTATCTGCACTTTTTTTCCCCCAAAAATACAGTATTTAAATTGATTTTAACTGTGTTGCAGGAATATTAACTGAACTGGAAGTTTTGACTCTGCTTTTCAGTTAGTCCCACCCACCCTCCCTGTTTTTGTTTTGGTGTTAATCTTAGTGGCCTTGAAACTGCCCCCCCCTCTTGTAAATTTGTGTTTGGATACTCCTTCTGGGCCCATCTCATTTGCTCACTCAACTGAGTGCAATGAGATCATATTCTGATTTTAGGCACTCCTACTGTGTACAAACAGAGCATCTGGGAAACAGAAAAAAAAAATTTAAGCTTGTTTCCTGCCTTTCCTGTTAAGTGGTATAGACTATTTGTAGGCTTCTGAGCCCACAAGCCCTTCTGTGTTGGAGGGAAGCCTTCTAGCTTAGTTTTTTTTCTTATAACTAGCCAGTTTTTTAGTTTCAGCACTCAAATCTGTTTCTTTGATCTCAGCACTTGTTCAGAAAAAAAAATTTAATCTGCTTTTACTGTACTTGTGTTTCTACCTACTTTATTTTACTTTTGCATCATCTTAAAAGTACTCAATTGTATTTATTACTGCTTGGTGTAACTCATTCTAAGCCTTTTAGTTTAAACACTTGGGCTTCGGATCAGTTGTTTTACACTGAGACGGTTTGTGGTCTGCACTGTAGTGGCAGAACAGGTAGCTTACATCCTTCTAGGTTGGAAACTGCTGATTGAGGGCTCAGTGTCTGTTATTCTAAAAGTGTATTAATTCTGGTTTAAGCACTTGGGCTTTCAGGCCAGTTATTTTACATTAAGAGGGTTCGTGGTCTGCACTCTTGTGGGAGGAGAGGCTGGACTCTGCCCTTCTGAGCTGGTAATTTCTGGTTAAAGGCTTATAGTGCATGCATATCTGAACTGCTTCTTACTGAAGTTGGTGCGCCTTGTTTGCTATGGCATAGACTGGATTCGGGCTTGCTGGAGCTAGCTTTGTTTGTGTAACTTGAGCACTAATCCAGGCATTCTCTAAAGTATTCAATTGTATTTATTACTGCTTGGTAGTAACTTGATTAAAGTGTAGCTATCATTCTAAGTCTTTTGGATTAAGCACTTGGGCTTCAGACCAGTTGTTTTACATTAGGAAGGTTTGTGGCATGCACTGTGGTGGCAGGACAGGTAGCTTTCATCCTTCTAAGTTGGGAACTGCTGAATGAGAGCCCAGTGTCTGTTATTCTTAAAGTGTATTAGTTCTGGTTTAAGCACTTGGGCTTCAGGCCAGTTATTTTACATTAAGAAGGTTCGTGGTCTGCACTCTTGTGGGAGAAGAGGCTGGACTCTGCCCTTCTGATCTGGGAATTTCTGGTTAAAGGTTTATAGTGCCTGAATATTTGAACTGTAGCTTACTCAAATTGGTACACTTTGTTTGCTGTAGCATAGACTAGATCCAGGCCTGCTGAATCTAGCTTTGTTTATATGCTTGTTGTTTGTTTGCTTGTTATTTCCCTGGAACGCTAATTCCACCTAATACACAGCTTCTTAGCACTTCTGTGGATCACTACTGATATCTGCATTGCTTACTGTACTTATTTCCTTGTTTCACTTGAAAGAAAGTTACTGTTTGTCATTTTTGCATTTAAGTTACCTGTAACACATTGCACTTAAGTTACCTGGCACTTGCTCACTAAAGCAATTATATAAGTCAGCACTAAAAATTAAAAGCACTACACCCTCACTCCCCACTGGCCCTTGTTTTCAATTATAAAGGAATTCCCAATATTAATCTAGCATGTCCAAAGGTCAGTTGTCAATCTCCTCTCCGGTCCAGCTGGTGAATCTGGGAATCTTGAGGCAATGTTACAACTGCCTCATGTACACAGACAACCCTCTCCTCCTCCCAACAAATTCTAACACATGTGAGAGATGCAACCATATAGCTAAACTGGAGGCTAAGCTCTCTCAACTCAGTACTGGCATATCCAGTCAGGAGGAGAAGGAAACCACTCTCACTACAATTCCAGTCTCACAAAGACCTACCACGACAGCAAACCAAACACATAATCACACAAAAACATACTCGGAGGCTCTAAATAAAGATCTGCCTAAGCAGCAGAGACCTCCAAAGCAGACACCCAAGCAACCGCTACCCCAAAACAAAACACGTGCAACAGATATCTCACAAAGCCAGTGTGCCGAACAGTCACAGCCCTTAAGACTAAACAACACACCTGATACACTTGTAATAGGTGACTCTATCATCAGGCACACTGACATCTCGCTCACCAGGCTGAACAAGGAGAGGGTCACGGTGAGCAGCCTGTCGGGCGCTAGGATCCACCACATAACACAAGCACTCAGGTCACTCCAACGCAAGTACAAATATGACTCAGTCATTGTCCATGCTGGTGTGAATGACCTGAGACGTACCTCCCTGGACTACATGAAAAGAGACATAGAGGAGCTCTCTGAGCATGTAGCCCAGGCCGGTATGACCCTGACCTTGAGTAGCATCTTACCCTCACCAAGAATGATGCCACAATATGAAGACAAGATGATCAATTTCAACAATTGGCTTAAGTACTGGTGTCATTCAAAGGGGATCCAATGCCTGTCAGCTTGGGATGATATGCTCGACAAGCCACGATGCTTCGCTAGGGACGGCTTGCACCTGTCACCCCTGGACTTTCGGATATTGGCAAAGGCTCTTGCTACCCGCATAGTGCCTTTTTTAGGCAAGGCTCAAAAGACAAACCCACCTCCATAGGTATCACAAGGGATAAGAAACGAAGAGTAATGCTACTCAACGCCAGAAGTCTAAACCTCAAGATGCACGCTTTTCGAAACTCTCCTTAGCATGGAGAATATCGATATCTGTGCAGTAAGAGAAACCTGGTTCAGGGCTCCCGAGAGCACCCCAGCACTACCAGGTTATACCGCATACCATGCTTTTCGGCCCCAAAACGTGGACCGAACCACAAAAGGAGGGGGAGTATCGATATTCATCAAAGATACCCACACCTCCAGGTTGGTGGCAAAGCACGAAGCATCAGAGACTATCCATGTGCAACTAACAGTGGGTAAAACTGCCTTCCAGTTTATAGCCTGCTACAGACCACCCTCCCAAACCCAGGAACCCAACTCGGCCTTCCTGAGAACATTGGAAAATATGAAGGTCTCTACAAACACCATTATATTGGGCGACTTCAACTACCCAAACATAGACTGGGAGCATTACTCTAGCTCCAACACCCTAGCCCAAAAGTTCCTAGAATTTATAAACTCAAATGCTATGGAACAACTTGTTACCACTCCCACAAGAGGGGAAAACATACTGGACCTGATCATCACCAACATGGGGACTGTATGCTCCAGACCAGAAGTGTATCCCTCACTGGTAAGATCAGACCATAAACTAATCTCACTGGATATTCACATCCCGACCCCACCCCTGCCCAGAAAACCACAGTGAAAACTTCTCTAAAGCAGATTTCACACTCCTCAAAACCGAGGTGGAATCCTTCAAAGCCCCGGCCTGTGGAAAATACGGCCCAGACCGCAGAATCCTTTATAAACGCATTCTATGTACACCTTCAGGAATGCATGGATCATGCAATCCCAAATAAAACCAAGACCCAATCCTCCAAAGGCAGACGTCCTGCCTGATGGACCCCAGCCATAAACAAACTATACAATAGAAGGAGGAAGCTATTAAATGATAGAGCAAAATCCCAAAAAGGGAAGGCATCACTGATCAGTATTAGCAAAAAACTACGGGCACTCATAAAATTGTCTAAGGCCAGCTTCGAGAGAAAAATTGCACAGGACACTAAGGATAATCACAAGGCTTTCTTTAGTTATGTTAGGAACCTGGGTGGTAATTCCCAGATATGCTCAGAATTAGTCCAAAATGACAAAAAATACACCGAACCCACAGACATTGCCAACATCCTAGCTGACAGGTTCAGCGCAAACTTCTCCACCCCCCCACCAAAAGGGCAAATATCTATCCCAGCAGAGTGCTGCCCCCCTGACATCTCAGATGCTCAGGTAAGAGCCGCCCTCTCCAAAGCAAAAAACACAGCATCAATGGGACCAGATGGTGTCCCGGGCTGCATCCTACATGAACTCCAAGAAGAGCTAAACCCAAACATGAAACTACTGTTCAATCTCAGCCTTACTACAGGATATGCACCCAAAGAGTGGGGTACAGCAACAGTGGTCCCTCTCCATAAAGGTGGTGCCTCAACAGATCCTGGAAACTATCGCCCCATAAGCCTGACTAGCTTGGTCTGCAAAGCTATGGAAAGGATCATCATGGACCTCATAAATAAAGATATTGGGGACCTACAGACACTGGATCCTACCCAGTTCGGCTTTGTTAAGGGCAGATCCTGCCTCTTAAACCTGGTTGATTTCTTTGAAACAGTCACCAAGGCCATTGACGAGGGGAAGGTGGTCCACACAGCCTACCTGGACCTCACAAAAGCCTTCAATACAATACCCCACTCGGGCATTATAGATAAGCTCACCAGCTTAAATATAAACCCCTATGTCACTAGATGGATTGCAAACTGGCTCAAGGACAGAACCCACATGGTTAGAATTGCTGGAGCCATGTCAGACTCCAAACCAGTTACAAGTGATGTCCCACAAGGCTCAGTCCTGGGACCTCTCTTGTTCAGTATATATTTCTCAGAGGTACAGGCCAACATGGAAGGACTGTGGCTGACCAAGTTCGCAGATGACTGCAAACTGGGTGCCATAATCGACTCTCCAGCTGACACAAGCATCCTCCAAAAGGGCCTCATAGAAACAGACAACTGGTGCCAGAGCCATGGCCTCAAGCTAAATGCCAAAAAGTGTATAGTCATCCCCTTTGGCAAAAACAAAGTGCCCACAAATTACCACATAGGTGGTAATCCATTAAGTACAGAAGAAGTAAGTAGGGACCTGGGGACCCAAGTTGATAGCAATCTCTCATTTGATAACCATGTGGCCAAAGTGGTTAGAAAAACATTTTATATAGCCCACCTAATCATGAAGGGATTCACATCTAGATCAGGGAGGTCATCGTGCCTCTTTACTCATCCCTCATCAGGCCCATAATTGAGTACAATGCCCCTTTTGGGATGTAACTTACCAGACACCTGCAGCAACTGGAAAGACCCCAAAAGTACCTCACCAAGAGGATCAAAGGGCTCAAACAGATGCCATATGCTGCCCGGTTAAAGAAACTCCAGCTCTACTCAGTGGCATACCACCTGTTCAGAGGCGATCTGTGCCTGACGTATAAAGCCATGTCCAACCCGGAATTAATGGACATGCTGCACCTCAGAAAATCCAAATCCCATCGAGCTACGCGCTCGAGAGACTTGAACCTCATTACTGAAATAAATAGGACATGCTGGAGGGACAGATTCATAACCCAGAGGCTCCCTTCACTCTGGAATAAAATCCCAGTCCAGGTTAGGCAGAGTCCCTCATTGACTCTCTTCAAGAGGAATCTTGATGAGTGGATGGGAGATCGTAGGTTTACCCCGGGTATCACTTCTGTGTCACTGTTAGACAGAGGCACAGTATACTAACCTTGAAAAGGGGCATAGCAAAATAAATTTAAAATGGGTGGCAAAAGCCAAACACATTCTGGCTAGGCTTATAAATGCCCTAGGGCAGATAGCCTAGTATGAACCTATGAACCTATGAACACAAGGAACTTTAAAAATATATTTTCAACACAGGCATCTGTTCAAATTAGTTTGATATTCAAATAGTATGCAATTCTTTACTAAATTCAATCTAGCTATGCTGCCATATGTTACACCTCCATTGCCCTACCTCTCCTGGCATAGATGGTAATACCTCCTATCATCACATCTCTTCCCCCTTTGAGACTCAATCTAGTTTTTCAAGTACCCCTTGAGAAACATTGCTTGAGAAGAATGAACCTATCTGAGAATACATTATCCCATACCCTGTCTTGAGAACCTATCTGCATTGGCATTGCTATCCCCACTATGGTACTGCACTGTCATATTATATGCCTGCAACCCTAGGCTATCTCATTTGGCTCCACCTTAGTAACTTGGCATTTTTCTGGCTGGGTCAATGTAGACTTGTTAAGGGATTGTGGTCTGTAACTACAGTGAATTTCCTTCCATGCAGATAGGGTTGAAGTTTCTGCAGTGCCCATACTATGACTAGACATTCTTTTTCTACTGCTGCATAACATTCCTCCCTAGGTTGCAGTCTATGGCTGAGATATACCACTGGGTGCTCTTCTCCCACTGAGGAAACCTGGCTAAGTAAAGCCCCCACCCCATGTTTTGAATCATCCACTTGCACAACAAATTATTTGCTGTAATCTGGACTGGCTAACACAGGGGGTTCTCCCAAAGTTCCTTTAAGTTTTTAAAATGCCTGCTTGCAGGCTGGCGTCCACACTACCTTGTCTGTCCTGTTTTTCCTCATCAGGTCTGAGGGGAGCAGCTATCATACTATAATTGGGAACAAACTTTCTATAGTACCCTGCTGTCCCCAAGAATGCCCTCACATGCTTTTCAGTAACAGAGGCTGGTCATGCCAGTATGGTTTCCACTTTGGCAGGTTCTGGCCTGATAAATACAAAAAACACTGCATGCCTGCAAGGAATAGCATCCTTGAGCTGATCAATAAAATAATTCAAACTGTTGCTCATCCCTTTCTAGTTTAGATGACGAACAGGCAGGGTAGTTTGTTTGTATGCTTTATTGCATGGAAACACATCAGGATGGGCAGTAGCATTACAAAATATAAACAAACTGATTAATTGATAGACTACACAGGCATACATGCTTACATCTCAACAGCTTGCTACAAAATGGCAGTCAGGCTCACACGTGCTCAGTATTTATACACTTCTGCAAGCCCCTAGAAAGCTCCTTAAAGCTGTACACACATATTGATCTACATCTTCCCTCTTAAACAGAGTGCCCTCAATGAAATGAAATTAGAATAAAACGTGATAATATAGACATTAGAAATAAACACAATGTTCATGTCCAAGTTGTCATGTACCTGTAACATGATCTGGAAATATGATATGATCTAGTAATATAGTAATCAGAATTGGGTTTAGCAACAGGGACAGTCTTCAGTGAACTCATATCAGGAATGTCTGGCTTCATCTCAGGAACAGGGATATTTACCAGAAAATCCCCTGGAAGTGGAACGCTGGATAACTCAGTCTGAGATAAAGAGTCTTGCTTACAGGCTAAATGCTGTGGTACAGGTTTGGATGCTGGCATCAAATGTTTCTGATTACACCTAAACTCTGCTCCTTTTGATTCCACAGCATACGATAGCAGCTCTGGGTAAACCCCTTTCATGATTCCAATCGGATCATAACCTTTGCATGTTTGCATTCTCACTGTCTCTTCCTCAAGTAATGGATTGAGTGGTTTGCTGGACTTATCATAATAAGACTTTTGGCAATGGTGCTTCTTTAACAGATGGGCTTTCACTGGTCTGTTATTCTTAGCAAGTGGAACCGATGAACTACTGCTGACTGGTAATGTAGTTCTGGTTTGTCTAGATAGAAGTCTCTGGGCAGGTGAACCAAGATGTTTATCATGAGGAACATTTCTGAGATTCAAGAGATTCAGGACAACATCACTATTATCTCATTTTGACTTCTCTAATAACTATTTCTCACTCTGAACTGCATGTTCTGCCAAACCATTTGACTGCAGGTACTCAGGATTGGTCTATATTATATGCTTGAAGGTTTAAAACTTCTACTCTCATATGATCAACACCATATGAGTGAAGATGTTCTTCATTCCACATTGCTGCAGTCCTAACCATTGGGGTAGTCCGCTGTCCCAGTCGGCCCGAATACCAAAGTATATGGCTGACGTCGGTCAAGGCGCATTAGTCTGACGTCAGGACGTCAGGGTACTAATGCGCATGACCGACGTCATATCCTCAGTCTTTTTTGCCGCATGGTCCGATGCAGAAGCAGTTTTGCGAGTGCAGGTTGGAGTTCTGAAATTTTCTGAAGTCAGAGTTTCAGACCGAATCAAAGTTGGCTAAGTACCCCGTTGGGGAATATTTTGTTTTTTTCTTGCCTCAGTATTTTACCGGATGTCAGAAAAAGTGAATAACTGTATTTCTTGTGGGAAACAGATACCTCATAGGGATTACCATACCTTGTGTATACCTTGTTTAGGGCCTGAGCACGACGTTGTTGGATGCCGCTCTTGTGCTAGATTTAACAAACGCACTATTAAGAGAAGGTTAGACTGTGCCAGGTTAGTTTTTGGGAAGCGTTGTAATTATAAAATGCCGTCGGATGCTCCGGCCGCTTCCAAAAGCGCAAGGACAAAGCAGCAAAGCCGAGTGGAAGAACCGACAGTCCCGGACGCCGGTTCTTTAGAAAACTCAGTGGAGCCGGAGGTTTTGCCAGGAGTTTCTTTGGAGTCTCAGGGAGAGACTTTACTGTTACAGGATGTGTCCTCTCAGGAGGTAGGCCAGGCTGAAGGGGCTTCTCAGGTGGCTGTTCTTCCCTCTCTTCCTAAGGTGGTTAGAGCCTCCCCTTCGGTTTCTAAGGCTTCTTTGAGGGGCAGGCCAGGTTTAACTTCAGTGGGGGTTTCTCCTAGCTCTTCAGGATCTTTGCCTAAGAAACATATGCTTAAAATGGCAGAGGATTTGATTACTATGATTAGAGGTTCTATGCCCCCTCCTGATAAGAGGCCTAGGGTGGAACCTGAGTTTGAGAGTTTTGAGCAGTGTTCGGAGGCTTCTGAGTCTTGACTGAAGACTTGCAGGAGTTTCCTCCTTATTCTGATTCTGATGTGGATGATTCTACTCCTTCAGCTTCTCCTCCTGAGGATTTTTCAATTTCAGAGACTCTGCATTCCATGAGGGAGCATTTTAAATGGGAAGGTCAAGATTTCTCTAATTCCAGGAAGAGGCTTAGGGAATTCTTGTTTTTACCCCAGCATAGGCCTTTAGCTATACCTCCTGTTCTGAATGTGGTGGAAGATGTTTTGCAGAGGCTTCCTGAACCCTGATTCTTTGCCTCCTGCCCCAGTTAAACCGGATAGGTACTATAGGGTGCCTGAAGCTCATAAGTATCTTCTTAAGAGTCCTAGGGCAGACCCGAAACTGTCTCTCAGGGGCCTAAAGGTGTTAAGGCTTCTGTTGTTAAAAATCCTGTTCCTCCTGATAAAGAGGCAAGGGCTTTGGATAGATGGGGAAAGAAAGTGTATACTTCTTCCACTTTAGCCATGAGGGCATTGAATTGCCAGTTTCACATGTTAAAATATCAAAATTATCTCCTTTCACAATTGCAGTCTAAGGTGGATGCTCTGGCGGAAGGTATTGAGTGTAAAGAGTTGCAGGATTTAGTTCATGTGTCTGAACAGGTGGGTAAGCATTCCTTGCAATGTGGTTTTGATGCTGTGCAGGCCTCCTCGAGGGTGGCTGCCACTGGTTCTGTTCTTCGCAGAGCACGCCTGGTTGAGGGATCAGAATTTAGCTGAGCATGTTAAGACAAGGATTTTGGATGCTCCTTTACAGTCTGATGTGTTGTTTGGTTCGCCTGTGGAAGCAGTTTTAAAGAAAATGGAGGACAAGGCTAAGTCTATGCAAACTGTTAAAGATTTTTTGCAGGTGCAGCCTCCGAAGTTTAGTAGAAATTGGCCTACTAAGGGATGGACATATCCTGCTTATGATTCCCAGTCTAGGGGTAGGTCTAGACGTGGTAGGGGCAGAGCTCAAGGTTCTTTTAGGCCTAGGACAAGGAGTTCACCTGCTCAGACTTCTGGTGAGGGCAGGGGTCAGTCCTTTCGTACACAGACCCAATGACCTACCTTTTCAGCTGCCAGTGCATTCTCGTCTGGCAGCACCTTTGGGAGGAAGGCTGGCTCTTTTCAAAGAAAATTGGAATTTAATTACCCAAGACAGATGGGTTTTGGATATCATTCACCACGGTTACAGGTTTTATTTCCATACCTTGCCTCCTTTCAAAGGCATGCCAAGACATTCCTCCTCTACAAAGAAAAGAGGCTCACAAGCAAATTTCTCTGTTACTCCAAATAGGGGCCATTCAGCCAGTTCCTGTGCCAGAAAGGGGCCTAGGATTTTATTCTCGCCTGTTCCTAGTACCAAAGAAGGGGAACACGTGGAGACCAATTTTGGATTTATCTATCCTCAACACTTATCTGGACATTCCCAAGTTCAAAATGTTGACGTTACAACAGCTTTTACCTCTGCTGGGCAAAGATCACTGGATGGTAACTTTAGATCTCAAGGAAGCTTACCTTCATGTGCCTATCAGACTAAGTTGCAGGACGTATTTGCGTTTTCGAGCTGGAAATTCCCATTATCAGTTCTCTGCATTGCCCTTTGGCTTATCTACTGCGCCCAGAGTATTCACAAAGGTTCTGGCTCCAGTGATAGCTTACTTCAGGCTACAAGGAATTCAAATCTATCCTTACTTGGACGACTGCCTGATTCTGGCTCAAGAAAAGGAAGACCTTTTACAGCATTTGGAATATGTGATAGCAGTGCTAAGATGCCTAGGGTATTCTGTGAACGAAATAAAGTCCAGTCTAGTACCCTCTCAAGACATGTGCTTTCTGGGTGTGAGACTGAATACAGCAGCCAGATGGCCTTTTTAACCCCGGACAAACAAAAGAATCTTTCCATTTACTTCCATCAACTATCTCTTCAGTCCGGGCTGACTGCAAGGACAGTCCTTCAAGCCTTAGGGTTCATGGCATCTTGTATTCTGGTGCTTCCCAATGCCAAACTGCATATGAGGAAGCTGCTATGGTATCTCAAAATGTATGGACACAGCACTGCCAGGATTTGGACACTGTCATTCAAATAATACCTTGCATTCAACAGGAATTTTTGTGGTGGGCTCAGGAATGTCACCTAAACAAGGGACTCTCTGTGACCCGGCCAGAGGCGAGTCAGATTCTAACGACAGATGCCTCAGACATTGCTTGGGAGCTCATCTAAATGGAAAGTGGATACAAGACAAGTGGCCTGCCAGACTACAGCATCTACATATCAACATGAAGGAGATGTTAGCAGTCCAGTTTGCATTAATGGCTTTCAAGGAGTTACTTCTGCCAGGGCAGGTGTTGATTCTAACAGACAACACAACTGTCATGTGGTACATCAACAAACAAGGGGGAACACATTCTTACCCGTTGTGCAGGCAAGCAATGATTTTATGGGAGACTGCGCTCAGCTTGCAACTAACTCTTCAGGCAAGGTTTCTGCGGAGCACAGAACTCCTTAGCAGATGTGTTAAGCAGACAAATCATGGATCCCCACAGTGGAAACTGGATCTTCATGTATTTCAGAAATTGACAGTGTCATGGGGAACTCCAGACATAGATCTGTTCGCTTCTCCACTAAACCACCAGCTGCCAAAGTTTTGCACAAAGAGGTTTCATCACACAGCTTGGAAAGTGGATGCTCTTTCTTTCAGTTGGAAAAATCTTCATGTGTATGCCTTTCCACCTCTGCCTCTTCTCCCAAAGGTGCTCCTAAAGGTCAGACAAGACAAGCCAAGGATGATTTTAATAGCTCCAGATTGGCCTCGGCAACACTGGTACCCATTACTGAGGAGTCTGGTAAGGAAGCCTCCATGGCCTTTACCTTTGATTCCACACCTGTTGTCTCAGAGAGACGGTCACCTGCTCAATGTCAAGCTTCACTCTCTTCATCTAACAGCCTGGCATATTCTGTTTTGAAACACAGCAGGTCTCAACTTCCTCAACAAGTTTTAAATGTGATTATGGAAGCCAGAAGACCTAGTACAAGGAAAGTGTATGCAGAAAAATGGAAGAGATTTTTATTTTGGAGTGCAGCAAAGAATTTGGAGATTTCTGAGCCTAATTTGAGTGTGGCTCTTCAATATCTTACTGAGTTATTGGACAAAGGTTTGTCTTTCTCTTCCATTAAGATTCATGCTGCAGCAATTTCAGCTCACTATGATTGTGACCCACCATTGTTTTCGCATCCTTTGTTCAAGCAATTTCTTAGAGGGGCAAAGAATATAAGACCCCCACGTAGAGCTCCTACTCCTGCTTGGGATCTCAATTTTGTGTTGGAGAAACTTACTCTACAACCTTTTGAGCCTGCGGCTACTGCTGAATTGAAATACTTGTCATGGAAGACTGCTTTTTTGTTGGCCATTACTTCTGCAAGAAGGGTTTCTGAATTGCAGGCCCTTATGGCGGTAGAGCCTTTTTTTGATCTTCCATAAGGATAGGGTATCATTACGTACTAATCCTTCTTTTATGCCTAAGGTGGTTTCTAGTGTGGCTTTAAACCAAACTATTCATTTGCCTACTTTCTATGCAGATCCCCAAAATAAGGGGAAAAGATTTTGCACACTTTAGATGTACACAGGCAGTTGCGTTATTATTTAAGCAGGACTAAGGATTTTAGGCAGTCTCAGCAGTTGTTTGTTTCTTTTGCTTTGAGTTCTCAGGGCAAGCCTGTGTCAAAACAAACTATTTCTAAGTGGATTGGGTTTTGCATTGCATTTTGTTATTCCCATCATGGCAAGGAGATTCCAGCTGGGATTAGGCCTCATTCCACTAGGGCTACTGCCACTTCAACAGCATTTCTAAGGGGTGGCAACTAAGGATATTTTGGAGGCAGCTACTTGGAGTTCAGTGCATACTTTCTCTAAGCATTACCACCTTCCTCTCTACTCTAAATCTAGGGCTGGTTTTGCCACAGCTATTTTGCAAGGCATGTTGGCAGCTCCTGCTTCCTTATGATTTGCCAGCCTCCCTTACCTCTGCTTTGGGATTCTACCCAATGGTTAGGACTGCAGCAATGTGGAATGAAGAACATAGTACAGTTTTGTACCTACCATAAATGTAGATGTTCGAGGATCCACATTGCTGCAGTCCAATTTTCCCTCCCTCCTTCCCCTCTGTGTTTAGGGGTGGTTGTGTGGGTGAGGTTATACTCTTGTAATTTTGTATATATTGTACATATTTTTGATGCAGGAGTGTTTGGTGTTTTTGGTTTTGGCCTTGTCTTTTTAGGGTCTTCTGACATCTGGGGCAAGAAAAGACTGAGGATATGACGTCGGTCATGCGCATTAGTACCCTGACGTCCTGACGTCAGACTAATGCGCCTTGACTGACGTCAGCCATATACTTTGGTATTCGGGCCGACTGGGACAGCGGACTACCCCAATGGTTAGGACTGCAGCAATGTGGATCCTCGAACATCTACATTTATGGTAGGTACAAAACTGTACTTTTTAAAACTTTGAACAAATAATAAAAAATTAAAAAAAAAACTTACTTGAATGCTCCGAGTAGGGGGGGCAAGCACGCCCTGCACCCCACACCCCCCCGCTACTTAAATATACCAACTCTGAGATCGCACTACATTGAAGTAAAGGGAAATATTCCCTATGGCAATCTCCGTTGAAACTTGTGAGCTTTCAAAAGTTTGCTCATATGGTGTCGACCATATGAGACTCGAACTTTTGAATGTTCGCGATTTCTAATGAAACCCCTCAGGACTACTTGTGACAAAGTACCACTCTTCTGCAAATCCTTCGAATTGCTGGCTAGTAAACTGTGTACCATTGTCAGAAATAACTTTGTGCAGACTACCATGGATTGCAAAATGACACTTCATCTTAGTAATAACAGTTCTGGATGCCAGATTAAGAAGTAGGTCAATCTTAAACCAATTAGAATAAGAGTGTACTAAAACCAAGTAATTCTGACCATTCCATTCAAAGATGTTAGTGGCTACTGTTGACAAAGGTAGTTCAGGAATCTGGTTTAGCTGAAGTGGTTCCTTCTGTTGATGTGGCTTTGTACTATTACATATAAGATGAATGTACTCTCTCAATGTTTTGTGACATAGAAGACCAAAATACTAGTCATCTCACCCTTCTTTTGGTAGAATCAGTTCCTGGGTGTCCACGATGCAAGATAGAAATATACTCTTGTTACAAAGAATTTGGAACAATTACTTTTGGACCTTTCATGGTTAGCGTTGCCATCTCACAGCAAGAGGTTCTCTGGTTTGATTCTCGACTGGGGTGCCATCTGTGCTGAGTCTGCATATCCTCCCTGTGGTCATGTGGGTTTCCTCCGGGTGCTCCAGTTTCCTCCCACATCCCAAAGACATGCAGTAGGTGGACTGAACACTCTAAATTGGCCCTAGGTGTGTGTGTGTGTGTGTGTGTGTGTGTGTGTGTGTGTGTGTGTGTGTGTGTGTGTGTGTGTGTGTGTGTGTGTGTGTGTGCCTTCTTTGGAAGGTTGGGTGCTGGGCTGGGAACTCGACACTGTAAAACTCCACTGCCAGTCATGAACAGACAGATTATCCACTTTGGCGACCCCTAACTGGGAAAATCTGAAAGAAGAAGAAGAAGACTTTTGGACCTTTCATGACAATACTGTTGTCAAACAAAATCTCATCTCTGTAAGGAATATATGGTTGCACTTCTTGAGGTAAACTAGATTGCTTTGACGGCCATCCTCGATTGATAAAGTGGTCGAGCTTCTTTAGAACAGGATCAGAGGCTGTGTGATTTTTAAGCTCATCAAGATGTGAAACATTTCTCACTTTCATGACTTCAAAATCAAGTTTCTCATTCTCACGCTGTCCAGTGGTATTTATGGGTGATCTGGATAATGTATCAGCAAGATAAAGAAGTTTGCCTTTTGTGTAGACGAGATTGAAATTATACTTCTGCAATCTCAACATCATACATTGCAATCTGGTTGGAGCTGTGTGCATAGGCTTTCTCAAAATAGTGACTAGAGGTTGGTGATTAGTTTCGATCTGAATAGGTCGACCATAAATATAATCATGGAACTTTGAACATGCAAACACAATTGCCAAGAGCACATTCTCTGTCTGATTATACTGCATTTTGGTTTGGGTTAGCGTTCTGGACACATAGGCAACAGGTTGACCCTCTTGAACAATGACTGCACCAAGACCAAATTTTGAAGCATCACAAGAAAGAGTAACTGGGTGGTAAACATCATAGTATCTTAGAGTTGGTGGACTAGCAATTCTCTGCTTCAGGACATCAAATAATCCCTGGTGCTGTTCCATCTATGGCCAGAATACATCTTTACATGTCAGCTCTCAAAGTGGTGTTGCAAGTTGGCTCAAATCTGGAATGAACATGCCTAGATAGTTAACCATGCCAAGAAAACATTGAAGGGCTTCAACATCATCTGGAGCTGGCATCTCAAGAATAGCTGCTTGCTTTGAAGGGTCTGGTCATAAGCTTGAATTGGTAAAGAAATGGCCAACATAAGTAACTTCTCGTAAGCATTCAGCTTCAGATTCACTTGATGTGCTTTTTTCAGAACTTTCTTGGGGTTTCTGTCATACTCGGCTTCACCATTACCTACTATAAGATCATGGCATAATGGTTAAGGTGTTTACCTTGGAGACGCAAGGTGCAGGGTTTGATTCTCACATAGGGTAATTGGATAGGCTTAAAATGGCCCAAAAGGGCAGTTAGCCTAGAACTAATCTAATCTAATCTATCTACTATAATAGCACAGGGATATCCAGAAAAAAATTTGTTCCACTGCACGCTGAAAGACTTCACTGGCAGAATTTATCCCAAATGGCATTCTCAAAAATCTGTACCTGACAAAAGGAGTACTGAGCATAATTAGAAATGAGGATTTCTTGTCAAATAAAATTTGTCAAAATTAACTCTTTGCATATAAGACAGAAAAAACAGTGGCATTTGGCATAAGATCTGCAATTTCTTCGACTGTACGCATTGGATGATGAGGTCTTTTCAGTGATTTGTTGAAATCTCATGGATCAATACATATTCTGATATCATCCAAGCTTTTCTTATGAGCTACCACCATGGAAGATTCCCATTTAGTTGGTTCTTCAACTGGACAAATCATACCTTGTTGCACCATTTTGTCTAGCTCAGCTTTGACTCTGTTCTGCATAGCAAATGGAACTTTCTGGGCTGGCCTGACAACTGGGTTGACATCTGGGTCTAACTTCATGGAGTACACAACTGGAGGCTGCCTAGTTTGTCTTCGAAAAGATCAGCATAGATAGACAAAATATACTGGGCAAAATTAGAACAGTGGTCTTTCAAACTAACATGATGGACTTCTTTATTAAATGAAACAGTCCCGTTTTCAAACTATCTCTGAGCCCTAATAATGACTGTATGTGCCTTTTGACCACATAAAATAAGTTGCAGCTTCTCCCAGCAGAGCAACATAAAAGTACTACTAGCCTTCCTTTTGAATCTCTTCACCACCATAAACAACAAGCTTCACACACTTTGCCAAATCAAGCTTCTCAGAAGCATGTACTCTAGCAAATGTTTCTGCACACATAACATTGCACGTTGAACCTGTGTCAACTTTGAGTTCTATGGGTCTTCCATTTTTCTGAACAGTACAAAATACTTCATTCTTTCCCCATAAATCTACAGCATTAACTGTTTCATGAAGCATAGACACACCATCAACATAAATAGTAGGGTCACAGCTTTCTAATTGATCAACTTGCTTCTTGGAATGTTACCTTTTAATAAAATAATGCGTCACTTTTGATCTAAAAAAACTTTTGAAATGATTCTACTTATTGCATTTGTGACATTGCTGACCAAAAGCTAAATATTTTTTTCTTTTTAGGCTTATGATTTCCACCACAATTATGCCAGTTAGCAATAAAACTGAGTGGGGGCCCATTCTTTGAGTTTGCTGACTCACTCTTATGCTTCACCGAGACTGTGCATACTCTGGAATTTGTTAGAAAGCTACAGGGTTTCCCCAGTAACTGTTGCAGGATTTACAGTTGCTGCCATGTGCTTAGGTCTGTTTCTTTTAACTACAAGCTGCATACTATCAACATTGGGCTTAGAAGTTACTGGAAGCATGGGCACTTAACCCTAACTTATTAAACAATAAAGAGATTCTACATGAAGATGAAGGTACCCTCAACCAAGCCTTGACCTCTGTCGAACACAACCAATTACCCTTTGACATTTATTGGGCCTCTATTAAATCCAGTATCAGAGGTGCTTTCATCAGTAAAGCATCTTAGTATAAAAAAGGTACTTCTCCCTAGAATCATCTTTCAAAAATAAAATTAATAAGCTTGAGACCCAGTTTCAATCAACTTTCAATCCTATATCTGAAAAACAATTAATCCATCTACAGAAAAAGTTTGGACCTGAACAATAAAAGCTTATCTTTCCATGAAATAAGGACTCTAACAAACTACTTGGAGTGGTCCCACCTGCCCTCAAAATTCCTTGCTAGATTAGTCAACTAAAACAAACTCTTGCCAAGTATGACATAAATAACCTACCAAGATAAGAGCTACCACAAAAAACAAAGTATAATTGACATTTTTGAACAAATATATAGAGGTTCATACAGTTTGCCTGACCTTCATTCAAATAAATCATATATAGAAACTTTCTTTGAGCCAAGTAGCTGTCCCTAAACTTAGCCCTGAACAACAAACCACCCTATCATCTTTCATTACCCAACAAGAAATTGTCATGGCTATCAACAAGCTTAAGCCCAAATAAAGCCCCAGGCCCAGATGGCTTTACCGCAGAATTCTACAAAGCTTTTAGTCAAAAAATATCTATTTTCCTTCTCCACCTATTTACCTACATTACTCATAATGGAATAAAAGATTTACACTTAAATGCCTCCAAAATTATTTTTATCCCCAACTCCAACTCGGATCTTAAAAACCCTGGGAATTATAGGCCCATTGCTCTTATTAACCTTGACATGAAGATCTACGTTTCTATCCTAGCTAACAGAATTAAACCTATTTTCTCTACCATTACCCCCACTGAACAATCAGGGTTCACTCAGAATAGACAAACCTTTAACCACACTCTTCTCCTTGATGCCCTCTTACCCCTTTTTACCACTAGTAATAACCCTATATATATTCTAGATATCGATGCCTCTGAAGCCTTTGACAGATTGAATGTAGAATTCATCCTGTATACTCTCCCTAGGTCCAAATTTCCTCCAGCTTTCATATAATTCATTAAAACTCTATACTCCAATGCCCACACTATCTTATAAATAAACAACAAATTTTCTTCTCAAACTGACATTAAATATAGAGCTAGACAATGGTATCTAATGTTGCCCCACCTATTTAACCTCTATATTGAACCTCTTTTTCTGTTAATCACCCCAAAATCCTTTCATCATATTCCCACCCTCTTCAATACATTAAAAAATTCCATTCTTAGCCTTTGCTGAAGACCTTAACCTCCATTACTCCCAATTCTGACCTTCCAAAAATACTAGACTCAATAGATAAATACTTGAAATTCTTCAGGTATAAACCAAAGTTAGAGAAATCAACCATTTTTCTTCTGAACCCTTTATGCCGACTACCTAGTTGCTCTCCCCAATCAAAATTAATGATTCTCTATAGTATCTCTGTATTTCCTTTCACCAAGACCCAACCAAAGCTATTTAAATAATATCTTCAAACTACAATCTAACATCCAACAAGATTTGAACAGATTGGCAAAATTACACATCCCACTTCTCGCTAAAGCTGCTATAATCAAAATGAACATTCTCCCTCATCTTCTTTATGTTTCAACACATCTAACATAATTCACAACAATTTTTTTAAAACTCTCCACACATCTTTCTCCAAATTCCTATGGTCCCCCAAATCAATATGAATTAGCTATAATAGACTAACTCTACCAAAAGACAAGTGTGGTTTAAGTCTACCTGACTTCAGACTTTATTACGATATTATCAATGGTAACAAGATAGTAACAATATCTGATCATACTCCCAATTCATCTACCTGGTCTCCTACATGGATAAAATTATACTATAACTATATCAAAATATTCAGCTTTAACCCCAAAGCTCTCCCCTTTCTGAATACAGAAAACTTTAAAAACTTCAAATTACTATCAACCATTAAGCATAAAATAACTATACTTCAGAAGATTTTCAAACCTCTAAAACTGTCAGTTGCTTTTAATACCCTGCAGCCATTCCACCTCAACCCCAACCTTAGACTAAACAACAAAATTATCAACCTGGATAAATACCCCCTTATCAGAGAGTTAACTATAGCAGATCTCTTTCCTCTCAGAAATAGCTCATTATCCGAAATAAGACTACACATGTCTCTACCCAAAGGTTATACAATCATCTTGAGACAAATCCTTGAACTCTGTCATAATACCTTGGAAGATGCCACTCTAAATCTAAATGATATTAAAGCCTGCAAATCCATATGGAACCTCCTCTTACTTTAAGAAGAAAATGATTTCTAATTCATACAAACTTATTCTTTCTATCCAAACCCAAAATGATCAAATGTTTTCAAACTACTCGAAAGACCAAGATCCCTCCATTACCTCTAACCAAATCTCCCAAGCTATTCAACTCTCCTTGAAACTTAATCCCCTTAAAAAACTTAACTATACACAACTTATTATCTTAAACAATGCATAACTCACCCCGCCATACTTTTTAAAATATATCCCTCCTCATCTCCCCTCTGTCCCCATTGTACCAATTACAATGCAGACTTGCTCCATATTTTTTGGAGCTGCAAATGCTCTTATAGACTCTGGTGCTCCCTTAGGGTACAATTTGAAAAAAGGGATATGTAAAAATGCCTTTGTCCTGGAAATTTGCAATATTACATATCCCCTCTACAGGATTATCCAAACTTCAGACTCATATTTTAATAACACTCTTTTCCCTTGTCAAACGTTATATCACCCTTAACTGGAAGGATACATCTCTACTCACATGAGATGGATTTAAACAACTTGCTGCCAAACACTTACTTGCCCACAAATATCTGAAATACACCCATAGACTTAGTACACACTATACTGAATATTGGGATACTTTATTTGATATCCTTCTAGCTTAATCAATGTTAACTTATCTATTTTGTTGGACATAAGGAGGATCTGTAAATAGTTATTTGTTGTATATAAGTCTATATTACTTTCATTGTTTTGGTTGTGCATTGTCTGTTACCATTTTGTATTGCACTATTAAAAATTGTTCATAAAATCATTTAAAAAAATATGTAAGACATAACTGCAGTTTGTCTTTGGACCCAACCAAATTGCCTTTTTTGGGAGAAATAGGTGGTGAATTGCGTTTAATAAATAATTACAAGAAATTAGAATTATAATACGTTTCTTTACTTCAGAAAAATGTATATTAATTCACATTCCTAATTCTGTCAAAAACTTAAGTTAACAGTATAAAAAAAAGTTACTGGAAGCATGTGTCTCATTTGTAAGAATATTTGTGTGCTTTTCTGTAAGCTCAAATATCTGACAAATCTCAACGGCCTTATTCAAAGTTAAATTACTATCACAAAGCAAAATCTTTCTCACAGTATCATATTTAATACCACACACAAGAATGTATTTTATCAACTCATCCCTTAAGTCAACAGATATGTACATTTTAGCCTTGTTTCTCAAATCAGTCATATATGCTGCAAACGTTTTACCAGTGCTTTGATCCCTTGTGTAAAATAAATGCCTTCCCATTGTGATATTAGTTTGGGGATTACACATTTCTCTAAATTTACATTTTAAGCACTCTAGGTCTTCCCTTGATTAAGGCAGTACACTATATGACAGTTTTCCCCCTCTTCTGCAAATACAGCAGGTGCATACACAAATGAACACTCTCTTTCTGTGGCTCCTGACCCAGCTAAATTAAGCAGAATAAATGCCTTTGTATAGTCATCTTTATCAGACAATGCAGTTTACATGAAAATATCAAACTCCTTATCAAACACTCTCCAGTTCTCTGCAATATTCTTGTCAAACACAAGTGGAGCTGTTTTTTTGAAATCCATCTGCCATGCCAACAAATTATGCCCAAACACACTGTAATAATATGGCCCTTGTAATTATATATGAACAGGCTGCTATGTCTGCCTGTAATAACATTCAAATGCACAATAAATGTTGAAATACTATACTTTGTAAAATATGCTCTGAAATGGCTGTATTTTTGAAATAACTGTACTTTAATTCTGCACAAACATGCAAACACTTCAAACTTCAAACAACTTGAATAGCTTTGATTAATGTGAAAAAGTAGTGCTTAGTGAAAAAATGTGGTTGTTTCCCTTATTTTATATATTTTATGTGATCCAGACTTCATTTCAAACATTTCCCATAGTTATTTAGAATATTTCTATTAATATGTCACCTAGAGCATTCTGAATGCCTTGTTTCTTATTTTGCAAATAAGAAATTACTTGAGCACATTTTAACACCTGAAATTTGTTTCTGACCTGTTTTGTGAGTTATACATGCAGTAGGGATGAATCACTCCTGTATATTCCTCCAGTCTTAACCGAGTACCTCTTGGTCTCATATCTGAAGAATCTGCATCCCATTCTGGCACCATGTTGCTTGTCTCTCTCTAGTATAGATGATGAAAAGGCACACATCAGGATGGGCAGCAGCATTGCAAAATATAAACAAACTGATTAACTGACAGACTACACAGACATACATGCTTGCATCTCAACAGTTTGCTACAAAATGGCAGCCAGGCTCATACATGCTCAGTATTTATACACTTGGGCAGTGGCGGCTGGTGACTTCAAATCAATGGTGGGCTGCAGGAGACAGCTGAATGGATGGGGCCAATGGGAAGGGGTGTGACTAACGAGAAAGTGGTGGAGCTATGCTCAAAACCACAAAAAACGGACTTTAATTAAATATGCTGCACTGGGTGCCAAACCGTCATTATGATAGTCCAATCAAGACAAAATGAAGTGTAGAAGAAAAGAAATAAAATTTCAATGCATTGACTACATGACAGCTTACTTAGTATCTAAATGGAAACAAAAAGGTTGTGAGGCATGAAAAAATAAATTGCTTTTTAAATACATTACTGGAATGCCAGTCAACATCAAGTATAAAAAAGCAAGCAGCCCTATACTCAAACTACTTCTCATTGCACTGCAGTTCTAATTATAATTTATATTCAGATTTATAAAAGTACTAAGTAACATGTTGAAAGTAGCAATCTCTGTGATATCCCCACTTGTAAAAATGTTTCTTACCCAGAAAAGACCTGCTGCCTGAGCCTGACAACAACTATCTACTTGTTTCATGGGGCCAACATGATCAAAATAAAAAAAATGAACAGCAAACAAGAAACAAGCTCAAGACAAATTGCTTAAAGCATTACTGCACATGTTATAGACCACACATGATAGATTGGCATTCTGTTTAGTTTATGGGTAAATCCTGTAAGGATGACTGCAAGTCTCCAACAAATGTAATGAGCTTCTGAAAATACTGTAATCCTGTCCTTTATTACAAATACTATCATATGCATTTCAATACCTAAGGCTTATACGCTATCTAGTTATGTAAATATTCTCTGCATGGCAACAACAAAAAGACTTTCCATGTTGATAATTCTTTAACAGTATGCTCATTAAAGCTTATTTGCATTTTACAGTCTCAGACAAGCTTACCAGAAAACCACAAATATTATAACAGACTTCGATGTTATAATATAGACCGCACTACATGGAGGAGTGGGGTGCAACAAGTATGTCACACTTTGAAATGTCTCTGGCTGACAGTGATGGCCCTGACACATTTGCCATACCTCTCAGTCTCAGAGCAAGAAATCTGGACAAAGCCATAAACAGAAGTGGGACAAAGGCACAGAAATAAGGACAATTTTTAAATCCTGGTCTTATAAACTTAGAAAGATAATAGAATAGTAGGTCTTAGATTAGTATGAACTTTCTGAAGGGTATGAAATCTGAAACTCAAATGTCTGTCATTATTTTCTAACTTCAACCTTTAATGGTTTTCTGCCAGTTTGCCAGAAAAAACACAATTTTATGAAAAATGGACCAAAAATGTGATGTAAAAATATAAAATAGCCACACAATACAGCTGGGAACCTGTCAAAGAAGTGGCACTTTTTTTAATAATAGTACCGTTAACTTGAGCAGCTGACAAAATAAGAGAATCTACATGCATTTCTGAAATTAAAAGTAATCTATAACTCTGATCATTACAATTATTTATTAATTGTAAACTCTCCACATTTTCTTCCAAATTTGCCATTTTGTGGAGGGATTACTAGGGGGAAAGCAACATTTTGAGCCAAAATTGGGGACAGCTGAGACGTTTGGACATACGAACATAAATATGCCATACAGAGAGGTGATGACAAAAATGCCATGAGTAAGCATTATAAGGTAACAAACTGTAAAAGGGAGTATAAATATTTAGTATTAGAGGCCCTCCCTAATGATACCAAAGATATGAATATTGAAGAAGAGGTAGGGTGGCTTGAGTACTCGTGGCAAGTTAGACTTAATGCCTGCTTCCCACCAGGACTAAATGACAGAGAGGAATTTGTCATGTATTTGAAAAGAAAAAGGTTAAAACATTAATAACAGGTCCTTATTTAGTTTAAAGTTTATTATTCTGTAGCATTTTTAGAAGATTTTAGATTGTGTTGGGGATACCATATTTGTTGTTTTTTAAAAGTCCAAAAATGTATTTAACAAATTGAATGTGATTTTTAAAAAACAAAGTGCACAGTGCAATACCAATCATGTGATTAAGAACATCATGTGATGTGGATGATTTTAAAAATGGAGTATTGTGGATGCAAACCTCAGTCTGAAGAAATCTTTGTAATGTTAAGACGAAAGTGATAACTGCAGGTTATTTTATTGCTTGGTTAATGTGTGGCAGCCCAAGAAAACACTGCAATTTTTATTTTAATTTTTATCAGTTTATTTGTGGATAGTTGCTTTTCGTGGATTTGGTGAAGTTTGAATATACCTAATTCTACAAAACAATTTATTTGAGTGTACCTCTCAACCTCTTAATGCAGGAAATCTGGACAAGGCCAAATATATTGGGGGAACATACAGACAGTACTAAAAATTGCTCTTCTATAAACTTACACAGTTGACAGAGTAACAGGTCTTGCTTTAGCATGCATTTTTCGGAAGAGTATGAAGTCTGAAACTCAATGTCTGTCATTATTTAGTGACTTCATTCCTAAATGATTTGCCAGAAAACCACAAATATTATGAGGAACAAACCAAATATAAGAAGCAAAAATCTATTCATTCTGCAAAAATCTGGGCAGTTAAGTGGTATAGTTCAAGCGGGGCTGTCTGAGTTTGCCGCCCTTCCCCCCTCACAAAATCATGTTGAATGGGGCCTCCCCCGCTGCTATTCCAATGTCCCATTACTTGGCTATTTCACCCCATTTACCATAAACACTGTAATGTGCATACTGCTTTACTTCTACGATGGTTTGGATTTCATTTAAATGTTTTATTTTACATTTTACAGCACAAATACTAATAGACATCTGCTAAACAAAGCAATTCAGTCTCACAATGAAAATAGACTTAGCATTAAAACTTCTCTGCCATTGAAACTCACATTCATTGAAACACCATTGAAACCCACATTCAGAGAAAATACATCTGGCCAGTGGCAGATAAAGATTAACTTTGGGCTGTTTTCAAATCATAGCCCCCTTGCACAGGAAACACACATGTTCTTTGATGCACCTTCCTGATTGTATTAAATTATATTCCTTGTATAATACAGTACAGTTGTTAGAGGGCATTTTAAATTTATTGTTTTGAACATTTTTCCAGTAAACAATGAAACAAAATGCATGCAACAATAATGGCAAAACTGCCCAATTCAGAACATTTTCATCATAAAAGTCTACTCAAACTTCTACAATCCATCAGTATCAGTAAATATGCACAATCTCTGCAGAAGTAAAAGTCATCTAAATAATTCCATATTAAGGAGATCTGTAACTAATGAAGAGATTGTTGCTAGGAAACAACTTTATATTTCATTGTTTCATCTACAAATAAAGAGTATGTTGCCCTTGAGGAATAAATTGCCTATGTTACATTAAAAAATGATAAGGTAGTAATATTGCAATAGGGAATGGATGGTAAACTGATAACAGGTTCATCGTTACTAGGTATCTCTTCCAAAGAGGACATTCTCAGGACTGCAGCATCCACTCCCTTTAAAAGTACAACACAGTACTGTATCGCAATGCATCTATATACTGTGGGAGCAGAACCCACAGCCTTCTGTATCAAAAGCAATTATACAACCTGTTGTGCTATTAACAATGCAAGCAGACAGCTTAAGCAGCACTAAAAGTCTCCTCAAGCTGTCAGCTCCTTGTAAAATCCACTCGACACCCAACTGTATTTCTCAACTTTGAAGCACAAGAAATCTGGAAAAAGCCAACATTTATTGGGGTGACAAAAGGCCAAAAACTAGGGACACATTTTAAACATTGCTTGTATAATCTTGGAAAGTTGCTAGAATAAAATGCTGTGTTATCACCATGCATGTCACTGCCAAGCCGTGAACTCAGGACCCTGTGCACTACAGTCAGAGCAACATACCACTATGCCAGATCAGCTGTTTTTTGAAAGACAGGTAGACTGAAACATAAATTTCTATCATTTAATGAATTCAGTTCTCACCATAGCTCTCAACCTCTTAGCACAAAAAGCCTGGACAAAGCCAATAATGGGGGAATACAGCCCCAAAGTTAGGGACACATTTCAAATATTGATCTTATAAACAGCAAATTGCTAGAATAAAAGGTTTTGTGTTACCATGTACTTTCTGAAGAATATGAAGTCTCAAATTCAAAAGTCTGCCATTATTTAGTGAATTCAAAATCCAGGAAACCACAGATTTTATGAGGAACAGAACACAACAAAACAAAAATTTCACAAGAGGTGGTAGGTAGGGAATTCAAGATCTTGCTACCTGCTCCCAAAGACCAGGGTTGGAGTCTAGCCACCAGAGATATTTCCTGAGTTATTTCTAGCCACCAGCTATAATTTAACTGGGGCATTTTACAAACACACACACACGCACACACAAGCACACACACACACACACACACACACACACACACACACACACATATATACACACACCCCACTGGACTGCTTGAAATCCTGTCAAAAGTCATCCATCAGCATTAGAAAGCCTGCGAGAGCTGACCATCATCACTAGAAAGCCCGCAAGAGGAGCAAGCCCCTACCCAGCCTGCAGACGTTGCAGTCCAATCCATTTCCAGTCTGCATAGACTTCTGGGATCTTTGCTGTTGCGGGCTGTCTTCCTAATCCGGACTGTCTCACCAGCAGTCCGGATTCTGTGCGCATGCTCCGGACTGGTTCAGTAGCAGTCCAGACTCAGGAAATGCTGCAAGTGCACATGCACAAGTTCTGGGGCTTACATTTGTTGTTTTATTTATTTTTTCTTTTGTTTTTCTTTTTTTCTTTCTTTTGTACTGCTGGGGGGCTGCAGTCCTGCAGCCCAATAGCATGAGCCACCCCATGCACTTGGGCAAGCTCATAGAAAGCTTCTAAAGATGTACACACATATTGATCTACACAAACATTAAAAACAAAATCTTTAATAAACTGTGTAATTCAAAAGTTCAAAGCAAATCAAAGATAAGCGATGAAACAAGCACTGAATAGCTGAAAACTAATATTAAAAATGGCAAGGTAGAATCAGTGAAACTCATAGCCAAGGTCAATCTACATTTTTTTTAATAAAATACACACAGGTAAGAGATTTCATCTTGTTACTTACAAGACTTCATCAGGCAATTA
Organism: Protopterus annectens; assembly: GCF_019279795.1. Classification (NCBI taxonomy): domain Eukaryota; kingdom Metazoa; phylum Chordata; order Ceratodontiformes; family Protopteridae; genus Protopterus; species Protopterus annectens. Next base: position 713,688,477 of record NC_056733.1, on the reverse strand, counting down.
CATTAATAACATAACAATTTAAATACTAAAAGCATAATCAAATAGGAAACCACAATGCCCAATAAGCATTAAGTTTTTTTACCCAGCCCTCCAAGCAAACCAATAAAAAAACAGATATCGGACACACAGGTCACATTCAAGACAAAGTCAACTGATTCAAAATGAGTAAAACTTTTGAAAATATCTTCAATAAAAACTTCAAATCATTCAATGTTTCATCCATTCAAAGCCTTCAATCTTAAAACACTGGTAGTGGAGCAATACTCATTTAAACCAGGATAGTCAGTTTATCCCTTTCCTGTCTTTAAAGAATGGCTTGGTAAGACGACAAGTTTTGGTCCCACTCAGGACTTACCTGGTAACTCCTTTCATGGTCTATTGGATGAAATGGATTATAAACTGTTCAAGTTAAAAAAAATTACAGTTTGAGAACTCCTATTTAACTGAATTATTAAAACTAGATGGGTGCCAAAAGGGCTTAGGGTCTGGAAGTACCCGACTGGGTTAGTACCGGACTCAGCCCTTCATAATGATCTGGTGGTTATGTTTAACTGGCACAATTGTAAATATATGGAGATGCTCATTAAACACAATAAGACACTAATTGATAAACGTATTGAAGAGGCCAGTGTGTTGGATCTTGTAAGTAACATTTTAATGTTGACTGATAGTGTGCATGAACCGGCTTCCTTAATGAAGTAAACATGCATACCAGAAGAACAAAAATCAAATTAATGATTTATTTATAGAGGGAAGAATTTCTATTGAAGAATTAAATTATTTGAATGTAACCTCCCCTCTTATTCCCACTTTATTTGGTATCCCGAAATAGATAGTAAAGGGTCTATTATGCAAGCATGTGGAACGTTTTTGGACTATAAACTGAAACATAATTAAAAATGTGAAACACGGGTCTACAAGGATTCATGAGCCTTTCAAAAAAAGTTAATGAAATTGAATTTGTCAGTAGTGATTTGTTAATTACTATTGACATCAGAGATGTCATGACCATGAAAGGAGTTACCAGGTAAGTCCTGAGTGGGACCAAAACTTGTCGTCTTACCAAGCCATTCTTTAAAGACAGGATCTGTATACTGTGATCCCACATGATGTCAGTCTAACATGGTTCAGAGAATTTCTGGAATGCAAAAAGATTTGACACTGTCCTTATTAGTGTTTTGGAAGAGCTACTTGAGGTAGTCCTTTTAAACAACTTTATCTTGTTTGATGGAAAATACTATCAACAAACAATAAAGGTTGCTATGGGGGCTAATTGTGGATCCATCTATGGGAACATTGTCATAGCATGGTGGGAAAAATCTTTTGTCCTGGGGTGCCCCTTTATACAATCTATACGGTACTAAATTAGGTACCTTGATGATTTATTTTTGGTGTGGACCTCCTCTGATGACCAATTCCATGACTTTCTGGATTTTGCTAACAATAGTACAGATTTTTTTTTTAAATGTACTTATCAAATGAATGACACTATGATCTCTTATTTGGATGTTCTGCTCAAAAAGGATTTGACCAATGGTTGCTGCTTCTCTAAAATCTATCAGAAACCCATCTACTCAAACTCTTTTCTATATTTTATAGTGCTCATTCTCTGACACAAAAAGTCTGTAGTCAAAGAACAGTTTATTAGAGCTGCAAGGATGGTCACTTGTGAACATGACCTTTTGGAAGAATGTATTAAATTGGAGTCAATGTTTTTAAGAAGGGGATACCCAAGTAATATGGTAGGCGAGTTGAAAAATGAGGTTATCATAAAAAGAGAAAGGAAAGTGTATGTTTCATTATTGACTAAGGACTTTTTGGAGAGTCATTCAGTGCTGGTCAATCCTCATGTTGATGACCCAGGATCATATTCGTGCTCCTTCATCACCAATTACAACCAGGACTGTACTGTTGTAAGGTGGGTATTAAACAAAAACTGGTTGTTGCTCACGAAGAGAGTAGAGGTTTACAACTTTTTTCCCCAGAAAAAAAAAACATTGTTTTGTAAGGAAAGGAATCTTAAGAACATTTTGGAATCTGGTTCTGACATTAAGGTGGGGAGAAATGTTTACAACCAGATGAATAAATGTGGATCATGTAAGTTCTGTAAGTGGATACACACAAGGAGCCACTTCAGTATAAGGGACAAGGTTTAAAGGGAAATTTAATTGTTGAAGCAAGGGTATTATGTATGCTGCTTTGTGTTAACACTGTGTGTGCTTCTACATAGGAAAGACAGAACAGATGTTAAAAGATAGACTGTATGAACACTTTTATGAAATCCATAGAAAAAACTCACCAATCCTTTGGCAAGACATTCAAATGATTTCCATGAGCATTATTTTAAATTTGTTATCATGAAGCAAGCCACCCAAAACTCTAGAGGAGGACCTTGGCATCTTTTGCTCAAGAAAAGGGAGTTATATTGGTAATTAATTTTAAAAAGTGCACTATTGGCCAGGTTTAAATGAAACTACATCCACCTAAAGTCTTTTAAAATTGAAAGCCTTATGTAGGTAGGCTTTTATATGGTACTATTTTCTACCTGTTTTAGGGGGTATTGTTAGGTCATGTGACCAATTGAAGTGGGATACTTAAACCATAGATTTCAGTCATACTGATATCTGAGGAAGTCTTGATATAGTTCCAGGAATAAAGTGCTTATATTTGATTTGCATTGAGCTTTTTAGATACTCGGTTTATTAAATACTTCATTTTTAATGTTTGGATTACTTTATTGATCAGCTGAAGCTTGCTGTTCCCTGCAGGCATGCAGTGTTTCTTTATATTTACCAGTTTGCTGGTTTGCCTTCACCTTGGTTAGGTTCTGGCTTGATCTTACCACTCCTCACTTCATGTCCCAGGTAGGAGACCTTTGCCATACCCACCTGACACTTAGTGGGCTTAATTATCAACCCTGCCCTTTGCCATCTGCCAAGGACCTCCCTGACATGCTGAAAATGCTCTTGCTATGAATGGCTGTATATAGCAATATCCTCCAGGTAAGCAGGGGCATAATCTCCTGCACCGGCTAGGATATGATCTGTCAGCCTCTGTAAGGTCACTGGGGCATTTTTCATCTCAAAAGGCATCTTTATGAACTCGTATAATCCAAAAGGTGTCACAAACGCTGACCTCTCTTTAGTGGTGGGAGTGAAGGGCACCTTCCAATAGCCCTTGGTCAGATCAGAAGTGGCCATACCTCTCAACCTCTTAGAGAAAAAAATCTGGACAAGGCCTAAAATGATGGAGAGACAAATAGAGACAGCTTTTAAATATTGCCCTTACAAACTTAGAAAGTTGATAGAATAATAGATTTTGCATTAGAATTAATTTTCTGAAGGATGTGGAGTCTTAAACTCAAATGTTTTTCATTATTTAATGACTTCAGTCCTCAGCTATCTGCAGAAAGGGACGGATTTTGGGGGAACACACCAAAAATATGAGGCAAAAATTTGGACATTCTGTGAAAACCTGTACAGTTGAGAGGTAGTGGTCTGATACTTAGCCCTACCCAGCTGCTCTAAGGCTTCACCTGTACTAGGCACAGGATAAGCATCTCACTCTGTGTAACTATTTAGTTTCCTGTAGTCCACACAGAACATGGTGCTGCCATCTATCTTTGTTACCAGCACCAATGGGGAGGCCCAGGGACTGCTGGACCCCTGTATTACCCTGAGTTAATACATTTCCTGTATCTCCTTCCTCAGAGTCTGTTTGACTCTCTCATGTACCATGTAAGGAGCCTGCTTGATAGGCCTTTGGGGTCCTATATCGATATGGTGCTGTACCAGGTGGGTGCCTCCAGGTTTCCCAGTGAACATGTCCCCAAACTCCTGTAACAACTGCTCAGAATTCTTGAACCTTGATATGGGATAGCTGCTTGGACAATGCTACCCCTTCCACTGAGGTGTCAGTCCGAGCCTTACTGAAGAGATTTGTCAAAAGATTCCCCTCAGACATCTCCTGTCATCCACTGCAAATACTCAGAACCAGGGCCTCCCTATCATGGTAAGGTTTCATTATGTTTACATGGTACAATCTGTACCCCTGCCTCCTGCCTAGCAGTTCTACCATGTAATTAACATCACTGACCTTCCTTGCCATCTTATAGGGTCCCTCCCAAGTTGCTTGCAGCTTGTTGTGTCTGACAGGAATGACACCATTACCTTGCTGCCCTACAGCATACTCTCTAGCTTGAGCATTTCTGTCATACCAGACCTTTTTCTGCTGTTGGGGTCCTGCCAGCTTCTCTTGGGCCAAGCCTAAGAGCTCCCTGAGCCTTGTCCCAAAGTTTAGGACATTTGCCACAACAGACTCCTTCTGAGATTCACACACACCCTCCCATCCATCACAAATCAAATCTAAAGGCCCCCTCACCCTATGCCCATACAGCAACTCAAAGGTTGAAAAACCTGTGGATTCCTGGGGTACCTCTCTGTAAGCAAACAGCAGAAGGGGCAAATATTGGTCCCACTTTCTCTTAAACTGGTCTGCAAATGCCAGTAACATGGTATTTAGTGTGGAGTTTAACCTCTTCATAAGACCATTAGTCTGGATATGGTAGGGGGTGGCCTTTAATTGCTTCATCCTGCAGTGCTTCCACAGACAAGCTAGCAGGTCTGACATGAAATTGGCACCTGTGTCAGTAAGTATTTCTCTTGGGAAAATTACCCAGCTGAAAATATCTAACAAAGCATTTGCCACCTTCTCTGCCTCAGTGGTGGGCAGAACCACTGCCTCATAGTATCTAGTAACATAATCTACTAACACCAGGAATCGTTTTCTTCCCTGTGGAACTTGGGGTACTCAGAGGCCCAAAATATCCATAGCTAACCTCTGAAATGGCTTCTCAGTCACAGGCAAAGGCATCAAAGGAGCTTTGACCTTGTCTCTTGCCTTGCCTACTTTTTGGCACTACTCACAGGTCCTGCAGTACCGTGTTACATCCCTTACAATCCCAGGCCAATAAAAATTCTACATAATATGTCTCTTGGTATGCTTTATGGCCATATGACATGCAAAAGGAATGTCATGGGCTATGGCTAGAAGTGGCAGATAGTAGGCTTCAGGCACTACCAACTGCTGTATTACCTCACCCTCTAACCCTCCCTCAGGGGTCCACTGTCTGTACAGTAACCCTTTGTTCCAGTATACCAATTCCCCCTTTACTTGAGAATCATATGCCTCTCAACTACCACCATCAAGTCTTGTAGTGTAAGGTCTGAGAACTGAGCCTGTCTCAGCTCTACTTTTCTGACTCTTCCCATCTCCCTTTCAAGAGGTAGTCTGGTATCCTCTGACAGCGGTGCTTCACTGTCAGCCTGGGTACTATCACTCACCTCTGCCCTTGCAGCCACTCTATCCAAGGGAACATTAGTACCCACCAGAAGCTTTGTCTCACTTTTAGGCTCAATGCTACAAGGTAGCTCCCTCCCTGAAATAGCCACACCATACACCCTGGTTTCAGGTGTGGTGTCTCTTTGTGTCTCCCCCAGGCTACCAGACCCAGATGCCTGTCTCCAAGCCTAAGTGCATGTAACTGCATGCACACAAAGTACTGCATTATCAAAATCAATCCCTATCAAAACATATGTAGGGATATCCTTAAACACACTTAATTGCTTGCTTACTTTTCCACCCTCATGGAGAAGGTGAACCCTGGCCGAAGGCATTTGGAATAGCATCCCTCCTCAAGCTCTGACTGGAGTGAACTGCCCAAGTAAGTACTGCTCCTCTTTAACCACTGCAGGCTTCAAAATGGGTATGTTAGAGGCTGTGCCTCTCTTAGCAGTGGCCTGTTTTCCATACACTAAGATAGGATATAACCTCTTGTGATAGTTTGGTACCCCTGTTGTCTCCAGACAATTTACCACTGACATACTGTTATTCCCACTTGCTTGCCCCCCACCTTTTGTTCCCCACCTTGCCTCAGTGGACATAAATATGATACCTGGCCCCACTGGTTACATTTAAAACATTTAACCCTTGATCCTGGAAGTGTACCTGAACTACTGGCTTCCCCTGTTACTCATGGATTCTGTTTGGATGGTTTAGTCTGCTTACCATGGTTTCCCTTATACCAATGTGCAGCAATGGGTATTGCCTTCCTGTGCAGTAATACCCTGCTTCCTAAGTAGAGATCGCCATTTTTCCCCAGCTGATCTTCAGAGTTAAATTCTCGGTCTGCCAACCAGATTCTCACATCCTCAGGCAAAGTGCTAAGTGCTTGTTCCCTCACCAAAAGGTCGGCCAGGCCTTTGAAAGTGGTAACCTAACACCCACTCATCCACTTATGAAAATAAGTGCTTATTTCAGCAATATAATCACACACTTTCATCTGCCTTAAGTCTTTGCTCACAAAACTTTTTTTCTGTAAGCTCCGGGTATTAACTAAAAGCATTTAAGGAAACAACATCGGACTTTATCATAATTTAAACAATCAATATCAGACAATTTAGAAACAGCAGTTACAGCTTTACCATGGAGTAAGGGGGTGAGGAAACATACCCAGAGCCCTTGGTCAGCTTTATACTGTTTACATACTCTTTCAAATATATGAATAAAACTATTAAAATTATCACTCTCTGTAAACTATGGAAGAAATTTACTGACCTTTATTTCTTCTGGGGTTTGGTTATTCCCTTCCCCATGACCTCCATGACCCTGGCGAAGAGTTAGCATCTCCCTCTCATGTTAACATTGCTTCTCATTTTTTTTTCCATGTCTGAATGCATCAGTCTCTCTGCTGATTCCAATTCCATCTATTTCTCCTTTTCTTCAGCCTCCAAATGCCGCAGTCTCACTGTTGATTCTAATTCCAAAGGTCTGACCTCCAGTTCAAGTCTCTTTAATTCCAGACAGATTTTTTAAGTCCTCTAAAGAAAAGGTGAACTGTCCTTTTTCTGTGGGCTGCAAATTCCCATTAACAGACTGGTTATCTTCCTGGTTGCTGGTCTGAGTTGTGACTAAGGCTAAAATCATTTCCTCTTTAGTCAGGTTGGCATGCACCAGTCCTTAGGCTTCATACACCTTGGCTAACTAGTTAATCCTTTGTTGATATCTTTGCCTGCTTTCCCTGACTAAACTAAGCTAACAAAAATGTTAAATAGAATTGTTGTGAAATGAAACTCTGAATGGTTATCTTGTGCCTGCTTGACAGTACAACCACCTTTAGTAACAACTGCTTACAGGCTACAGAAGTTCAATTAATATTCACACCACTGCTCACCAATATGTGACATCCCCACTCTGGGCCAGTAATCAAGGAGCCTAAATCCTCACCACTGACACTGGAGAGAGATGTTTGTTTGGAACAAAAATGGATGCACTCAGTATTTCCAGATGCAGCTCTCTGCATCAAGCCCAATTTCCCTTAAGAGCACACAGGGAACACAATCAGCCTGGGGTCTGAGTTTCTCTCTCTGTCTTTCTCCAGATCTCCTTTAAGGCTCCCCACTAGCACAGCTGTAGGATTAAGTTCTCAGCTGAGTGTCCAAGCCAAGTCCTCTAGCACCCTGTCTGTGAAACTTGTGCTTTGTGTCCCTGCTCCAGGTAGCTAACACACTCACACACACACACACACACACACACACACACACACACACACACACACACACACACACACACACACATGCGTGCATGCACGCGCACACACACACACACACACACACACACACACACACACACACACACTCTTTAAGATTAAATTTTCACACACACTCACCTGTGAAAGGTTGGCACAGATTACCTGCTTTACCAACTTTGCCTAGACTATAAGGTAGATTCACTTCCACAAGTAAGTTACAATAAGGCTCTTAGAGGTTATCCAATTATACTGAGTGAAAGTCATCATCATCTTCTTTCGGCTGTTCCCGTTAGGGGTCGCCACAGCAGATCACCTGTTTCCATTTCTTCCTGTCCTCTGCATCTTGCTCTCACACCAACCACCTGCATGTCCTCTCTTACCACATCCATAAACCTCTTAGGCCTTCCTCTTTTCCTGTTACCTGGTAGCTTCATCCTTAGCATCTTTTTCCCAATATACTCAGCATCCCTCCTCAGCACATGTCCAAATCAACGTAATCGTGCCTCTCTGGCTTTGTCTCCAAACCTTCCAACCTGGGCTGACCCTCTAATATACTTATTCCTAATCCTGTCCACCCTCGCCACACCCAGTGCAAATCTTAACATCTTTAATTCTGCCACATCCAGCTCAAACTCCTGCCTTTTTGTCAATGACACTGTCTCCAACCCATATAACATAGCTGGTCTCACTACCCTCTTGTAGACCTTCCCTTTCACTCTTACAGGTACTCGTCTGTCACAAATCACTTCTGACACTCTTCTTCACCCACTCCATCCTGCCTGTACTCTCTTCTTCACCTCTTTTCCACACTCACCGTTACTCTGAACTATTGACCCCAAGTATTTAAACTCATCCACCTTCGCCACCTCTACTCCTTGCATCCTCACCATTCCTCTATCCTCCCTCTCATTCACACACATAAATTCTGTCTTAGTCCTGCTGACCTTCATTCCTCTTCTCTCTACAGCATATCTCCATCTCTCCAGGGTCTCCTCCACCTGTTCCCTACTCTCACTACAGATCACAATGTCATCTGCAAACATCATAGTCCACGGGGATTCCTGTCTGATCTCGTCTGTCAACCTGTCCATCACCATTGCAAACAAGAAAGGGCTCAGAGCTGATCCTTGATGTAACCCCACCTTCACCTTAAATGCATCCGTCACTCCCACCGCAGACCTCACCGCTGTTACACTACCCTCGTACATATCCTGTACCACTCTTACATACTTTTCTGATACTCCTGACTTCCTCATACAATACCACAACTCCTCTCTAGGCACCCTGTCATATGCTTTCTCTAAGTCTACAAAAACGCAATGCAACTCCTTCTGACATTCTCTATACTTCTCCATCAACACTCTCAGAGCAAAGATCGCATCTGTAGTGCTCTTTCCTGGCATGAAACCATACTGCTGATCACTAATCATCACGTCCCTTCTTAATCTTGCTTCAACTACTCTTTCCCCTAGAAAAAAAGAGACGGAGACAGCTTTGGAATCCAGAACAGGCCTTTACTTGGTGCAAACACAAGCGCTTTCACAATTAAGCTTCTTCAGGTGTATACAAGCACTAAAAATACCACACCTTTATACTCATTTTACATCACCCAATTGATAGTCATGTGACTGGTCCCATCTATCATAATATATTTTATTTCATTCATAATAACTAAAACATATATAAAAAATATATATAAATATATAATATATATATATAAATAAAAAACATCAAAAAATATACATATATTGTGTTATTAAAATATTATAAAACAAATATACTGTGTTGTGGACAGCAGGAGATGAATATATTACCTACGAAGTGGTCTCATCTTTAATTTAGGTTTCAGTGGGATATACTCATTCAGGCCATGCCCTTCAGTGGCTCTAAGCTTTGTGATCCAGATTGCTTACAGATTCTCTATCTTATTGCGTATATCCCCTCGTCTCATGCTCTCATATAACAAAGCTATAACTCTGAATTTGAAAATGTGAGTGCTATCAAATTCCATCACATGTTTGGCTAATACATTGTTCTTATTCCCTTTCCTGATGTTATAGGTATGTTCCCTGATCCGATCTTTAAGATGTCTGTCTGTCTTCCCCACATAAAATTTTCTGCAGATCCTACAGTCTGCCAAGTAAACCACATGTTGACTGGTGCAGTTGGCTCCTGTATTAAAATAAAAGTCCTGCTTCAAATCAGGATGATAGAAACAAGGACTTTCATCTATATACGTGCACCAACTACAACTACCACATGGTCTGGTGCTCCCATTACTAATATCTGTGTGTCTCTCTTTGGGGTAGCATAACCTCCTCTTTAGGGATCTGTCATTCCTGTAACTAAATTTAGGGACATTATCAACCAAACTGGCTATATCTTTGTCTGTTAGTAAAATCTGCCAGTTCTTCTTCACTATGTCAGTGTACCTATCTATATCAGTGGAATATTTCAAGGATAGTCTGGTTTTACTATTGTCGAGGGCTGTCTGTCTCTTGCCTATAGATCTAGTTCTACGTGAAAAATATGGTTTGGCTTGATCATCTCTCATGGCCATAACCCGAGGTATATGTGTCTGTATATGTGTCGGCCATGTCTTCCACCTCTTCTCCTCCTTCAGCCAGCAGTAGCCCAATTTCCGCCAGCACCCTGTAGGCTAACAGTACTGGTGGCAGTAGTTGTTAACCCAGGCCTCGACCGATCCGGTATAAAAAGTTTTCTTGGTGACTGCATGAAATGTTTTGGTGAAGTTTTACGCCGGATGCCCTTCCTGACGCAACCCTCCCCATTTATCCAGGCTTGGGACTGGCACAAAGAAATGCACTGGCTTGTGCATCCCCAGTGGCTGGGTTATACTGAGTGAAAGTAATATTACTAAAAATGGTAATGTTGACCAAACAGCCAGGCTTTTAGGAGTGGGCACAGTTATCACCAAATAAATATATGAAAATACTCTCAAAGCTTAAATATTTTCTAAAAGGACCAGCCACAATGAAAAAGTTTAAATATATTTAATAATAAATAACTGAAAACTGGTAAAAACACCACACAGTCTGATATAAAGTTAAAACGAAGGAATCAAGTCAAAGATCTACTCCAAAATATATTTATTGAGCACCTTCATTTTGAATAGAAACTTCTTCAGAGTAACTATTAAAACTTTTCACAATAAATTGTCCATATTAAAAACTCCATCGTCTTAAAGGTGTATATACATTATAAAATTTAAGTCACATAAATTAAACATAAAAGACACATCTGTGCAACTGTACATCATGTTGAATAATGAAACCCTCTCATTACTATCTGTATGACATGCAAAATGTTAGTAACATGAACAATAATGTGAAAAATAATTATTGTTGTTACGTAACAAATTCCACTTTTAATCTTAAAAATAGAGCTAAACGAGATGGCACTATTAAGTCCTGGACAATTAGCAGCATTAGCCCGAAGTTGCCATCTTAATTCTTTCAATTCTAAATAATCATTAAGTGGTCCCCCTCTTTCTCCTAGGGACACGATCAATAATTATGAATCTAAAACTATGTCCTTCATGTAGTACAATATGTACTGCTAAAACATTCTTAGTTTCTTTTTTTGAAATATCACAATGATGCTGGTATATCCGACTTCTAAGAGTATTAATAGTTTTCCCTATGTAGAAACTTGTACAGCCTGTACATAGGGCTAGGTATACCACAACTTTGCTACTACAAGTAAATTTTATATGTAAAACACGTTTCCCATAATTACGAATGTAAATCTGATTAGTTTCTACTATATATTTACATTGTAAACAATATCCGCATTTTGTCATCCCACCTTTTTGTCCTGTGGGTCTAACCCTTTCTAACATGGTTTTAAAGCTAACATCCTTCTTATATACAATTCTTGGAGATGTCCCTACAAGGTTAAGAAATTCTTGATCTATACCAAAAACACACCAGTTATGATTAATAATGTCTCTAATATCAAAAACTGCTTATTATAAGTAAGTACTGCAGATTTTTTAAATTCAGACCCCTCAGCCTGGTTGTTACTGGTTTGTACAAAATAATGCATCCTTAGAAGGGGGACAAAAATGGCCATTATTTATTTTATTTATAACTTCCTGCAATATTTCAGATACAAATATTTTTGGGTAGCCTCTCTTGAATAATTTATCTTTTAAAATCTCTATTTGCTTCAAAGAACTCATCTGAGTCCGAAATCATTCTGGCTAACAGTACCCCCTGCCCCTTGACAAGAGACTTCTTTTGGTGGAGGGGGTGCCAACTGTTGAAATGTAGAAGTGTATTCAAATATGTGGATTTTCTATATATTGTTAATTTAAAATGACCATTGTCTCTATCTTTACCTATAGTAATATCCAAATAGTTAACTACATCCTCACTTTTTGTAACGGTAAATTCCAGAAAGTGAGTGCTTTCTTTCATATATAGAAAAAAAACTCTCCAATTCTTCTTTGTTCCTTTTTCCAAAAAAAAATAATATCAACGAGGTAACGGCCATAATATGACCAAAAATCAGCATATGGACCATATATAATATATTCAATTTCCCAATATGCAAGTACAATATTGGCAAATATGGGGGCACATGCTGCCCCCATAGCTACCCCCCTACATTGGTTGAATATTTGCTGTTCAAATGTCATGATATTACTGCCTAACACCAATGTCATTAAGGTTATAATGGTAAGTATACGATCGTGTCCTATATGTGTATGTTGACAAAGATATGAATAGAAACATTCAATACCTAATTCATGTGGTATTACAGAGAATAAACCTCTGACATCGATGGTTACAAAGATTAAATCATTTCGGTATATTTCATTGGAAATTTTACTCAGAAAATCCCAAAAATCCTTAAGTATTCATGGATGTTCCCTCAAAACATCTTTCAGTTGTAAATCTATAAACGTAGCTATTGGAAAAGTCTTGGATGCTCTGACATCAACTATAGGTCTTAATGGAGGATCACTAAGATTTTTATGTATCTTAGCAGCTCCAAATATGGTTGGTATTCTTGGATTTTTGACACTTAAAAAATGATACTCACTAATATTGATCTGATCATCCAACATTAGTTGTTCTAATAATATGTCCACCTTTCTGTAAGTTATATTCTTCTCATTCAAACTTACCTCACAATAGGTGTCTGTATATAGTAAAGTGAACATGTTGTTGTTATAATCATTTAAATTCATAACCACCAGGCCTCCGCCTTTACGTGGTTTCATAATTCTCAGTTCACTGTTATTACAAATGTCATATAATAAATTTGTTTCTTCTCCAGTCATATTCATCACAGTATTCATTCTGTTGTTTGTTTTCCATAGCTTAGTTCTAACATCATTCTCGCACATTTTTTCAAATATTTGTACTACAGGATGATGTGTAGGATTAAAAACACTTGTCTTGTAACAGATATTGGCATTTGGTATTTGTGTATTTTTTCCTTTAAAGAAAAAATCCAAGTTGAGTTTTCTAGTATATAACTTAAGATTTATCAACACTTCATCTAATAATGCATCTCCAGTTGGAAAAAAATGACAGTCCTTTTTTGAATAAGTCAGCAACATGAAAATCCAAGCAAACATTACTGTAGATATAAATTTTAAAATCATTGCAACTGTTACATATAATCGTATAAGGAACAGTAGGTACATTTAATTCCTCCTGTTGTATGTTCCCCCCTCCCTCTCCCTTTCCCCCTCATTGCTGTTGAATTTCTGTAGTTGTTGTAATATTCCTCCCCTCTCTTGATCCTCAGTATCTCAGAACTCCTCAGAAGGGGTATTCTAAAGGGTCAGGGGTATTACCCAGTTCACCATTATCGTGATAATTGTTATTGTCCACATGCATTTCATGATAGTACCCATGTTCTACACATTGTTGTTCTAAACAGGGTAGAGGATAGGCTTTACCTAGTTTATATTCACATTGGTCCCTCATTAATTTTTTATTTTTCCTCGATTTTAAATCTATTAAAACATTGTCAATATGTTCGAAAATACAAAAATATTCATGCTGTTTATGCTCCAATAGCAAGTCCAAGTGCATATTCTGATCTAAAATCTTAATTTTATCTAAAAGTTCTCTCATTTTCCTGTTATCTCACATTAAACATTGCAGAAGTACATGCCTATTAAACATTTCAACCAGTTCTGTATGTAATCTAGAGTCTCTTACCAATCCTGATTGAAACTTCCACATTCTAAGTCCCTTGCGTATGCATTCACATTTAATGCATTCCCTTAAATACTTGTTCTCTAGTTATAGCTTACGGTAATCCAATGTAAGTTCTTCAAATTGTTTTAGTTGTTCATTCAATGAACCAAAACCCCTGTTAGGGGTGTTCGTTGTTGAAGAACGCCATTCCTTCTTCCCTTCCAGCCATTGTGAAAACATATTGCTTCCATTGTAAGAGGTTCCACCCCTCGTAACTGCTGAATATGAAACAGTATGCAAACGATGAGTATCCAGTTGGCTGGAAACTGATGAGTGTTGCCTTTGGGCAGGAGTAATACCACTAGACTCTCCTTCTTCTTGTACCAAGGAACCCCCTGCCCTAATTAGGCCCACCCTGTTAGAATCTGTCTTTAAACCGGATTGCTGGGTTAGTTGTTCCACTAGGATAGTTAAATTCCCGACTGTATGATTAAGATCATTAAATGACATAGTTAAAGTCTGTAAAGTGGGTAGATCAGCATCCTCAGCCCCTTCCACACTAAACAACCGAAAACTGGTAAAAACACCACACAGACTGATATAAAGTTAAAAAGAAGGAACCAAGTCAAAAATCCACTCCAGAATATATTTATTGAGCGCTTTTGTTTCGAATCGAAACTTCTTCAGAAGAACTATTAAAATCCAGCACATCTATTTATATACTCTTCACAATAAATTGTCCATATTAAAAACTCTACCTTCTTAAAGGTGTATATACATTATAAAACTTAAGTCACATAAACTAAATATAAAAGGCACATCTATGCAACTGTACATCATACTAACACATGTTGAGTAATCAAACACTCTCATTACTATCTGTATGATATTAGTAATATAGTAATGACAGTGTTTCATTATTCAACATGTATTGTATGATGTACAGTTGCATAGATGTGTCTTTTATATTTAGTTTATGTGACTTAAATTTTATAATGTATATACATCTTTAAGAAGGTGGAGTTTTTAATATGGACAATTTATTGTGAAGGGTATATAAATAGATGTGCTGGGTTTTAATAGTTTTTCTGAAGAAGTTTATATCCAAAATGAAAGCGCTCAATTAATATATTCTGGAGTGGATCTTTGACTTGGTTCCTCCGTTTTAACTTTATATTTAATAATAAATAATAAAAGAACAAGAAAATAAACACCAGCTTTTCAGTCACAGCAAATATCAAAATAACACACATGAATAAATTCACACAGATACAGAAAAACAAGTACTTAAATAATCTCACCATATATTCCTGACTATTCTCTGGTCCATTTACTAGAGCAAGGCAAGATGAAGTAGATGAGGATCTTTCTATTTTACTAAGCCGAGACGATTCATCACTGTGACAAAGCAGAAATTCCCCGAGGCTCCAAGAGCAGAATAAGTTTTTTTCTTACATTTATTTCATTGAATTGCACTTCTTAACACTTATAGCTGTGCTATACAGCTAACGTACTACATTTTGCACTGTTATAAAGCTTTTTTTACTGTTTCACTGCATTTTTGCATTGTTTTATACTGTTTTAACTGTATTTTCATTGCTAAATAGTGTTTCATTACTGTAATTGCATTTTTATTTAATTACTTAACTGTAAACTGCTTTTTCATATTGAGAGTTGTATTTTCTGTTTGTGGGTGCTTTATCTGTGCTTTTATGTGCATTTTTGTGAGGTGTCTGTGTTCTAGACAAGTAGCATAGTCTGGATAGAGGCCTGCTGTTATCCAGGCCTGGTTGTGTTGTTTGTTGAGGTTCCTGTGCTTCTGACAGCCGTCTGCCTCACTGTTAGTGAGAGTAACAGGGTTGCCTGAACTTCTGTACATGAGTGATTGGTTGAAAGAGCAGGGGCTAGCTGGACTGGGTAGTAATTCAAGCTTCCAGATTCTTCCATCTTTTCTGGTATTTATATCCTGTGTTTGCAGTGTGTTGCACCCGTTTGCTCATTGTGCATTGCCACTGCACTGCTTTAAAACATTGCAGTGTCCCAGTTGCATTTTTTTCCTTACTAGCACTCCTGTGTAACTGATGCCCTCCCTTGCAACTACTGTGATTTTATCCAGCCCTACTCACACCTATAGGTACTCTATTCTGATAGTACCCACTCTACCATCCTTTACCTCTGTTCCACAGATTCTGACAACCATGCATGGATTATGTCCTGTGGATTCTCCTACTAGTCTTGCTGATATGGGCATCCTGAGACAATGTAGTATCTGCCTCATGTACATGTACAACCTTCTTCTTCTACCACCTAGGAACACAATATGTGAGAGATGCAATTACATTAAGAACCTAGAATCCTTGCTGTCTCAATTACAAGCCAGTACATGTGGCACTGAGAAAGTTGTCTGCACAAACACCTCACGCACGACACCTCTAACATCACCCACACCTGTACAGTACATTCCTACATATGTGGAGGTTCTTAACAAAAATATACCTAAACAAACTTGACCTCTGAGGCGAAAGCAAACATGCACATCACAACCCACCACACCAAGCACCACACATAGTACACACACCTGTGTCTCACAGCCTCTAAGGCTCAGCCAGAAACCCAAAAATACTAGTTATAGGAGACTTTATTATGAGACATACAGATACATCCCTCACCAGGCTAGACAAGGGGAAAGTCAAAGTAAGTTGCTTGTCAGGTGCTAGAATCCACCATATCCCTCACACACTAAAGTATTTCAACAACAGGTACTGTTATGACTCTGCCATAGTCCATGTTGCTGTGAATGACTTGAGACATACCTCTCTGGACTATATGAAGAAAGAGAGCCATGCTTGAGCTCACTGAATATGTGTCCCAGGCAGGTATGTCCCTAGCCTTAATTTTTTATTTATTTTATTTTACATTTGTTAACCGGGAGAGTCCGACTGGATACATGTCCATTTTCAGCGGAGGCCCGGGGAGAAAAGCTCCAGGTACATAACAGACATATGAACATTGTTAATGCAAAAAAGGAAGATAGTTGAGTTCTAAATACAATATAAAGATACATCACATCTTGGGAAAAAAATAACAGCAGCATATAAAAAAAAAACATAGGTCAGTTACAAAGGCGAGGCGGCTTGTTAAAAAGCGGTTAAGGATAGTGAGGTAAGAGAAGGGTAAATGATAGTGGTTAATCAGGTTTGGAACAGGGACATCCTACCATCACCCAGAATGATGCCTCAGTACAAACAGAAAATGATTGACTTTAACAACTGGCTTAGTTTTTTGTGTCATTCCAAGGGGATCCAGTACGTGACAGCTTAGGAGAACATGATTAATAGACCACAATGTTTTGCCAGAGATGGCCTTCATCTGTCCCTCCTGGGTGTCAGGCTTCTGGCAAAGGCTCTTGCCTGCCCCATAGTGCCTTGTTTTAGGCAAAGTCATGAGGACAAAACTACCAACATGAAATATTCTTCTAATCGAAATTTAAAGGTCATGCTGCTAAACGCTAGGAGTCTTAACATGAAACTGCACTCATTGCAAGCATTCCTCACCATGGGAGGATGTTGACATTTATGCAGTCACTGAAACCTGGTTCAGAGCTGTGGACAACACCCCAGCCTTACCAGGTTACTTGTCCTACCATACTTTCAGACCCCAAACAGAAGGCTACAAACCCAAAGGAGTTGGAGTTTCAATATTTATCAAAGACATGCACACCTCCAGGCTGGTCAAACAGTATGACACACAGGAGATACTCCAGGTGCAGCTAACTACTGACAAAACACCTATTCAAATCATAGCTAGCTGCAGACTCCCAGCCATGACTCAGGAGACCCACTCGACCTATCTGGACTTATTTGAATCCATCCAGATTTAACCCTCTACCCTGATCCTGGGTCACTTTAACTAACCAAGCATAGAGTGAAAGAGCTATTCTAGCTCCAACATGAAAGCTCAGAGATTCCTCGACTTTGTCACTACCAAGGCACTGGATCAGCTGGTCAACACTTCCACAAGAGGTGATAATATCCTGGACCTGATACTAACCAACATGAGTAGCCACTATAGCACCCCTACAGTGTTATCCTCCTTGGAAAGATCCGACCATAAAGCAATCACTTTCGAAGTCACCATCTCCCCTGACCCCACCCCTTGCCAGAGTCGAACAAAAAACTTTTCCAAAACTGACAACAAACTCCTGAGAGCAGGCATAAGCAGCTTTTCAGCCACCATCCCTTCAGCTGAATCAAGTACTAATGTCCAAGCCTACACCAAAAAACTATACCAGCACCTGCATAGCTGCATGGACTCAGCAATACCTGACAGGGCCAAATTATCTTCCTCAAGGAAGGGTAAACCTGTCTGGTGGACAGCAGCAATAAACAAACTCTATAATAAAAGGGAAAAAAATTGCTGTCCAGGACCAAGAAGGAGCAGGTGCCAAGTTGGAAGCAATCTCTTCTTTGTCTGAACACACAAATAAGGTCACTGGTGAAATCCTCTAAGGCTAACTTCGAGTACAAATTGGCCACATCCACTAAGGG
The DNA here is from genome assembly GCF_019279795.1 of Protopterus annectens. Classification (NCBI taxonomy): domain Eukaryota; kingdom Metazoa; phylum Chordata; order Ceratodontiformes; family Protopteridae; genus Protopterus; species Protopterus annectens. The sequence continues at coordinate 713,670,160 of NC_056733.1, read as the reverse complement.
CAATCACAAGGCCTTCTTTGCATACGCCCACAATCTCAAAGGTAACTCCCAAATCTGCTCTGAATTGGCGGTCAAGAATACCACATTACAAACACCATAGCCAATCTGCTGGTAGATAAGTTCAGTGAAAACTTCACCCCCCCTGTCCCTCCTTCAGTAAACCAGGACATCCCAAGCACCTGCCCCCTCTCCCCATCACCAGGGAGCAGGTTATTAATTCCCTCTCAATGGCAAAAAAGTACAGCCTCCATGAGACCCGATAACATCACTGGCTGTGTCCTACATGAACTCAGGCAAGAGCTCTCAGTACCACTTGGCACCCTATTCATCCAAAGACTGTGCACCAGCTTTGCCCCAGCAGAATGGAGGACAGCCACTGTCATCCCTCTGCACAAAGGTGGAGTATCCACTGACCCAGGCAATTATAGGCCCATCAGCCTAACTAGCCTGCTCTGTAAGGCCATGGAATGCATTATCACTAACCTTATAAACAAGGACATTGGCAACCTCCAAATGCTTGATCCCACCAGTTTGGTTTTGTCAAAGGGAGATCATGCCTGTTAAACTTGGTCACCTTCTTTGAAACAGTTACCAAAGCCATGGATGAGAGCAAAACAGTGTACACCACCTACTTTGACCAAGCCAAAGTCTTTGACACTATTCTCCACTCGGACATAATAGATAAACTCTCCCAGCTAGGCATCAACCCATAGGTTAGCAGATGGGTAGCTAACTGGCTCACTGATAGAACCCACTCAGTCAAAATAGGAGAAACGACCTCTAGTAGTAGACCCATAACAAGCGACATACCCCAAGGATCAGTCTTGGAGCCTCTACTGTTTGGGATATACTTTTCTGAGGTGCAAGCCAAACCAGTGGTCTGAGGCTGACCAAGTTTGCAGATGACTGCAAGCTGGGCGTTGTTATAAATTCCCCTAGTGATGTAAACATCCTCCAAGAAGGCCTTAACCAAACTAATGACTGGTGCCAGAAGCATGATCTCAAACTGAATGCCAAGAAATGCATCAATATCCCCTTTGGGGAAAATAGTCTCCCCACTAATTATCACATTAATAGCAATGTACTAAGCACACAATCAGTCGTGAGGAACTTGGGCACCCAAGTTGATAGCAACCTGACTTTTGACCATCATGTTGCCTCCATTGTACAGAAGGCTTTCTACATGGCCCACCTCAAAAGTAAGGGTATTTCATCCAGGAACAAGAAGGTCATAACATCTCTGTACTCATCCCTTAACAGACCCATTATCGAGTACAATGTCCCCTTCAGCATGTACCTTGCCAAGCACATGCAGTAGTTGAAGAGACCACCGAGGTTCCTGTCCAGGAAAATCCAGGGTCTCAAACACCTATCCTATACAGATAGACTAAAATTCCTGCCCCTCTACTCAGTCTCATACAGACTGCTCAGAGGTGACCTATGTCTCGCATACAAAGCCATCTCAGATTCAGCCTTGATGGAGTTGCTGCATATCCATAAGTCAAACTCCACTCACACAACCCACTCGCAACTCTCAACCTGGTCTGTGACATTAATAGAACTTGTTGCCAGGATAGATTTGTGTCCCAACAACTACCCCATCTGTGGAATAGACTTCCTCTCCATGTCAAGCAGAGTACCTTCCTAGCCCTCTTTAAGAGGAACTTGGACGACTGTATGAGAAACAGAAAATATACCCCAGGGATCCCACTTATGTCCCTGCTGGACAGGGAAAATAGGTGCTGACTTTGTGGGAACATGGGTGAAATTCTTGGCTGAGCTTATAAGGGCCTCCAGGCCAATAGTCTAGTATTGTCCTATGAACCTATGAACATAGGTTACAAGAACAGACTGCCTCTGAGACTTCAGTCTCCTCTAATATTAAAATGTTATTTCTGTGTAGAATGGCATGACATACATCTGGTCATCTGACTTCTGGTTCCCATACAACCCCCCTCCTCCCCCACCCCTAGAAGCTCTCAGGATTTATCACATAGGTATTAATAATACACACACTGAGCCTTGCTAAGATCTGCTGCAGCTTCTGGAAGTCATAAAACAATTTCAAACCTTAACCCTTTCAGAGTAGTAGTTAGTTCATCCCCAATGACAATGTAGGAAGCTTCCTAGTACAGACCTTTTGTCTTTGGCTGCATTCAAAACTGTGAGATAACATCTTTATGGCCTAGGCCTAGTAATTTAATTTTCTTACTATTTCTCAAAGTCAGGTGAATTGAGATTAACATCCTCTCTTCCAGTGTCCTCTGTTACGATGTATACATTTAAACAGTTATAATAATGCATGTACATTTCTTTTCTTTCCAGCTGGGACACTGTTACATTTTTTAACACAAGCAACTTTAAGAATACATTTTCCATGTGATCATCTCTTCAAATCTGTTTGATATTCAAATAACATATAATTCTTTACTAAATTCCAGCTTGCTGTGGTGGGTGTCATATGCTACAATTGACTGTCCTACTTCTCCTGGCATAGATGGCAGAACCTCCTATCATCACAAGGTTCATTGGAAGCAACTGGAGTACCTGAGAGAGTGTTAGGTTACCCAAAGGCCTATTTTGTGAAACATTTATGCTTCAGTAATAACAGGTAACACTTGCAATACTGATAAAGTACATTTTTACAGCAAGACAGCATCTGCCATTAATGGCAGTCAATAATGAAAGCAGTATATTTGTGTGAACAAAGATCAGTGATTCTGCATAGTACCAACAGCACCGGAGGAAAAGGGGTTCAACATATTAAGTCTGTGTGCAGTGAAACTGTACTCATGTTTGTTGGTTCAATCACCATGAGCACCACCACAAAAAGACAAGAATTTGATTAGGAACTTTTAAAATGTTATAGTACTGAAAGTAAGTTGTAATATGAATAGTGAACAGATTAAAATAAATATGATGCACTGTGGTGGAACTGTTTAATATGTCATTGATTGTAGTTGATGATTAACAAATGAAAGATGAGAATGCCATGAAACCATTGTGATGTGTCTTTTCCTTCACCCTCTTTGACCATTATTTGGTATAGATTGTTAATTGATTAAAATGTCAACCATTGCAATAATGTTAACTGGCAGTGAGTGCAAAAAGACAATAATGTCATTTTACACCGAAAATAGTAATACTGTGCAAAGGCAAAGAATGCTTTATCAGAATGTCATCATCTGCGTAGGTGGAGAAGTGGCTATTCAAGTCAACTGCTATGCACAGTTATAATAGTTGCAGATTGTGGTTCAATTCACACTAACCCATAAGTGCATAATTATCATGTGTCACTGACCCAAATATATATTACATCATAGTACTTACAGCAGTACAGTGCTAAAGAACAGCAGTAGTTTAGATCTAATAATAAACTTGTTTCGTATGTTGGGCTTCTTAATATATATCACTGTAAAGTATGTGTAGGAAAAACTACTCGGGAATGCGATTTTCATTGCTTTGTTTATGTTTGACCCCCACCCTATTTCTTTATTTACTCCATTATATGCAGCAGCACAGAAAACATCAATGATCCCTCTGCCATGGTCTGCCCCCCCCCCCCATAGGTAGCAGTGACAGCATCACCAACATGGGCACCCAGTCTGCAAGAGTTACTTCCATTCCTCCTGCCATACCTGCATCACCTGTATCAGGTAGCTCTGTCCCAGGCACTGGTGCATTGGTATCCAGTGGGTGAAGTGCCAGTGGAGGTGGTGATTATTTCGTCCATCAGGAAACGGCAGACCTTTTGGGGGAGAGTCTTGTTTGGATGTATGACTCCTGCTTAGAACGAATTGGAAATATTTTCCAGTGTCTGGTTGAGATTATTCCCTGCCCAGCACTGCCTGCAGTCACTGTGGCAGGACCCAGTGGTGACAGCTCTTAGAGTGAGGAGTGATTTCTCACTGTGTCTAAACTGGCAAGCTGTGCCTCTTGATGCACTCTCTCCTGTCCCCCCATACATGATGTTGCCCTTATTCTTGTGTTTACTACCCACCGTGTCAGTCAGGCCTGTCATGGTTTGTAACCTAACCTCCCAGTCTTACCTACCTCCAACATCTCTGACTTCCTTTCCCAATTTTCCTCTCTCACAGAAACAAGAAAAAAGGGCACATGTTCTACCAAAAATAACATCCTTTACGTAATTCTCCACTTCATCTATGCATGTATTACACAGCAGATTTGGTCCAATAAGTCAGATGACATAATGTTTTATTTTTATACAATATTTATGATTTCCTCATCCCAAAAGTTGTAAATGATATATTGCTTTGAAAAGTTGATAGATATTGTCCTAGCCTACCTCTGTCATGATCATTCCTGAATGTCTCATCTAATATTCTCTCCTCTGCCTGGTTCTCTTATTCATCTCTGTCCTTCCATAGGATCATAGGATCATACGATCATAGGAGGTTACTAGGCTATTGGCACTGATGCGCTTATAAGCCTAGCCAAAAGTTTAGCCCACATTTAGACAAATCAGCACTGATGCCTCTGTCCAGCAGGGACATAAGTGGAATTCTAGGGGCATATTTTCTGTTTCCCATCCAGTTATCCAGGTTGCGCTTAAAAAGGGGCAAAGAGGTTCTCTGCTTGATGTGGAGAGGGAGTCTGTTCCTGATGGGGGAGTCTCTGGGATGCAAATCTGTCCCTCCAACAAGTCTTGTTAATATCGCAGACAAGGTTGAGCCCGCACATGTGGGTTACTTGAGTGGAACTTGACTTGCGGATATGCAACAGTCCCATCAAGGTGGGGTCCATGATCACCTTGTATGTCAGACAGAGGTCACCTCTGAGGAACCTGTTTGAAACCGAGTAGAGGGATAGGGCTTTTAGCCTATCTGTGTATGGTAGATGTTTGAGGCCCTGGATTCTCCTACCTCTGTGGTCTCTCCAGCTGCTGCATGTGCTTTGCGAGGTACATGCTGAAAGGAGCACTGTACTCAATAATGAGCCTTGTAAGGGAAGAATACAGGGATGTTATGACCTCCTTGTCCCTGGATGAGATGCTCTTACTTATGAGGTGGGCCATGTAGAAGGCTTTCCATACAATGGAAGCAACATGGCGGTCAAAAGTTAGGTTGCTATCGACCTGGGTGCCCAAATCCCTCATGACTGATTGAGTGCTTAGGACATTGTTATTAATGTGATAATTTGTGGGGACGTCACTCTCCTCAAAGGGGATAATGATGCATTTTTTGGTATTCAGCTTGAGGCCATGTTTCTGGCACCAGTCATTTCTCTGAGTGAGACTCTCTTGGAGGATGTCCACATCACTAGGGGAATTGATGACAGCACCCAGCTTGCACTCATCTGCAAACTTGGTCAGCCATAGCCCACTGGTTTTGGCTTGCACCTCAGAAAAGTATATCCCAAATAACAGAGGCCCCAAGACCAAACTCTGGGATACGCTGTTTGTTACAGGTCTACTGCTTGAGGTGGCTTCCCCTATTTTGACTGTGTGGGTTCTATCAGTGAGCCAGTTTGCTACGCATCTGATAACATATGGATTGATGATTAGTTTAGAGAGTTTATCTATTATGCCCGAGTGGGGAATAGTGTCAAAGAACTTGGCTAGGTCAAGGTAAGTGGTGTGCACCGTCTTCCCTCATCCATGGCTTTTGTGACTGTCTCAAAGAAGTCGACCAAATTTAGCAAGCATAATCTCCCCTTGACAAAGCCAAACTGTGTCAGATCAAGTGTCTGAAGGTTGCCAATGTCCTTGTCAATGAGGTCCATGATAATCCATTCCATGGCTTGCAGATCAGGCTATTTAGGCTGATGGGTCTATAATTTCCTGGATTAGTGGATGCTCCACCTTTGTGGAAATGGATAACAGTTGCTGTCCTCCACTCAGCTGGGATGAAGCCAGTACAAAGGCTTTGGTTGAATAGGGTGCCTAATGGTGCTGCAAGTTCCTGCCTGAGTTCACGTAGGATGCAGCCTGGGATGTTATCGGGTCCCATGGAGGCTGTATTTTTTGCCTTTGAGAGAGCAGTGATGACCTATTCCCTAGATATAAGGGGAAGGGGCAGGTACTGGGGATGTCCTGATTTACTGATGGGGGGCAGAAGGGTAAAGTTTTTGCTGAATTTGTCAGCCAACGAGTTTGCTATATCAACGGCATTTGTATATGTGGTGTCCTTGACCACCAGTTCTGGAAAGATCTGGGTGCTTCCTTTGAGGTTGCAGACATATGTGAAGAAGGCCTTATGATGTGGCTAATTTGGACTTGAAGTTTGCTTTAGAGGATTTCACTAGTGCTCTTATTTGCTTGTTCAGGCTAAGGAGACATTGCTTCCAATTGGGCACCTGCTCCTTCTTGGTCTTGGACAGCAATTTTTTTTTCTTTTGTTTTAGAGTTTATTGCAGATGTCCAGCAGACAGGTTTACTCTTCCTTGCACAGAATGATTTAGTCCTGTTGCCTATGATTCCATACATATATATAAATGCTCATATAGTGCTTTGGTGTAGTTTTGGATATTGGTGCCAATTCCTACAGAGGGGGGGGGGGGCTGTGAAGCTGTTTATACCATCCCTTAGGAGGTTGTAATATGCTTTGGGGAAGTCTTTATGTCTGATCCTAGCTGGGGGGGGGGGGGTTGGGGGAGATGGTGACTTCAAAAGTGACTGCTTTGTGAGCTTACCGGGGAGGATAATACTATAGGGATGCTGCAGTGGTTACACATGTTGGTTAATACCAAGTCCAAGATATTATCACCCCTTGTGGGGGTATCAACTAGCTGTTCTGAGTAGTTCTTCCAGTCTATGTTTGGGAAGTTAAAGTGACCCAAGATCAGGGTAAAGGGTTGAATCTTGATAGATTTGAACAGGTCCAAAAAGGTGGATTGGGCATCTTGAGTCAGATTTGGGGGCCAGCAGCTAGCTATGATTTGAATAGGGGTCTTGTCAATGGTTAACTGCATCTGGAGTGTCTCCTGTGCATCATACTGTTTGACCAGCCTGGAGGTGTGTATATGTTTAATGTGTACTGAAGCTCCATCTCCTTTGGCTTTACTGCCCGCAGTTTGGGGTCTGAATGTATGATAGGATGAGTAACCAGCTAAGGCTGGGATGCTATCCGCAGCTTTGAAACAGATTTCTGTGACTGCACAGATGTCAACATTTTCCAGGGTTAGGAATGTTTGCAATGAGTGCAGTTTCATGTTTAGACTCCTAGCATTTAGCAGCATGACCTTTAATTTGTGTTTTGTTGAAAGTTTTATGTTGGTAGTTTTAACCTCATCACTTTTCTTTAAAAAGGTACTATAGGGGAGGCAAGATTCTTTGCCAGAAGCCTGAAGCCTTGGTGAGACAGATGCAGGCCATCTCTGGCAAAGCATTGTGGTCTGTCGATCATATCTTTCCAGGCTGTCAGGTACTGGATCCCCCTGGAATGGCACCAGAAACTAAGATGATTCTTAAAGTCAGTCATTTTCTGTTTGTATTGAGGCATCATTTTGTGTGACAGCAGAATGCTGCTTAAGGATAGGGACATACCTGCTTGGGACACATAATCAGTGAGCTCAATCATGTCTCTCTTCATATAGTCTAGAGAGGTACATCTCAAGTTATTCACACCAACATGGACTATGACAAAATCATATCAGTACCTGTTATTGAGAAACATGAGTGTGTGTGTGATATAGTGGATTATGGCACCTGACAGACAACTAACTGTGACTTTCTCCTTATCCATCTTGGTGAGAGGCACATCTGTGTGTCTCACAATGGCGTCTCCTATGACTAATATGTTGGGTTTATGGTGAACCCTTAGTGGTTGTGAATCACAGGTGTGTGGACTATGTGTGGTATATGGTGTGGGGGGCTGTGGAGATCACGTGTGTTTTTGCCTCAGAGGTCTCCTTTGCTTGGGTATGTTTATGTGGAGGACCTCCACATATGTAGGTGTATGTTGTGTAGGTGTGGGTGGTGTTGGAGGTATAGTGATTGTGTTGACAACCTTTTCAGTGCCAGATATACTAGCTTGAGGGGGAGAGAGCTTGGACTCTAGGTTGCTAATGTAATTGCATCTCTCACAAATTGTGCTCTGAGGTGGTAGTGGTAGATGGTTGTCCATGTACATTAGGCAGTTGCTACACTGTCACAGGATGCCCATATTAACCAGACTGGCAGGAGAAACTGCAGGAAATTGTTCATCCATATTTGTCAGAATCTGAGGGAGAAAGGCCAAGGAGAGCTAAGGGGTGGACCTAAAGCACCAGTGCTTAAACAAAAATTAAGAGCTTAGAATAACACTTAAGAATAATGCTTAACAATTTAGACAATAAACAATCAGTAATAAATGCAACAGAAAAAAAAGATCCAGTTGAACACTTTAGAGAACCAGCAAGTAGCAGGGAAAAGCAAAGCAAGATGAAGTAACAAAGTAGTAGGAAGAAACACAAATTAGAAAAATATAAGCAACTGAATAAAGTGTATTTTTTATATAAAGTAAGAAGGGAGACAGCATGAACAGAAGATCATTCAAGGTTAAGGGACTAAGGGGGTTTGGTCTTTCCAAATGATCTCTGTATTAGGTAGAATGAGCTAAACAGATGGGACTGGGAGGAGCGTCCCAGATCAAATTTACAGTAGGGGCGGGCAACTGCAAGAGCCACCAACTTTAAGAACATAGCTAACATAAGATTGTGTGAGAAAAAAAGTTTCAGCACAGATCAGAAAACAATGCCAGCAAATATATAAATAATTCAGTCAAGCAAAAATAAAAACGGTGTACAACTCTGAACAAAGTGCCAAAAAATATACTTATCAGCTCTATATTTCTATATTGTTTGAGAAGCACTCTCAGTCAGAAAGAAGGAGTTTCTAGGAGTGATATGCAGGAATTTACAACATGGAAATATTTTATATTAGCAAGCCTTGAGACAATTAGATAGAACAAAAGCTGTTAGACCAGTTTTACCAACTTTAAGAACACAAAAGCAATAAAGTGGGAGAAAAAAATTTCAGCACAGCTCAGAAAACAGTGCCAGCAATTATATAAATAATTAAATCAAGCAAAAATAAAGACAGTGCAGAAATCTGAACAAAGTGCCCAAGCTATTCCAAAAATAGAATGCATCACATATATGACCATTAATGACTTATGAACAGAAATAGCTACTTCTGTACTCACCCACTGCCCAATACTTGGCATTGAGTAGCAGAGCCTGCTAGTTATTGTCCTATGGCAAAGATACTGTAAGTTTTTAATTAATCTTTTTTTCTTTCTACAATATTGAAATTTCCAAATCCTCCTTAAAACTTGTTTAACTAGAATATGACCAAAATAGTACTTCCAAATCTCCAATACACTTCTGTCAAGCCTCTGTCAATGGGAACCTACACTCAAAAAAAATTGTAACCTTTGCTAAGTATATAAATATTTATGCAGATATTTCAATACAAATATTCTAAGACATTATGACTGTGTCATATCTAGATAATAAGCATTTCATCATTTTCACATTCTTATATATTTCAGCTTTAATTAATGTACTCATCCTCAATAAGTCTCCCAAAATTTCCTGATTCAAATCATTCAGTCAGCAAGGTGTACACAAACACGGAACAATTCAATCTAAAACTACATCCAAAATATTTATAGAAAAATGAATTTAACAGTTACAGCTAAAAGAACAATTTATTAAAAAATGGAAGTATGTTGATGATCAAAGGTGCTTCTTCAGACTGAAGAAGTGTTTTTGAGCATGAAAGCACTTACATTTTGTTAATAATTTATCCCTTTTTAGCTGTGACTGTTACATTCATTTTTTATGTAGTTCAAATCATTCAGTGCTTTACCTGTCCTCCTAACTATTCCTTTTATCAGTGAGACGTCACCCACCCTTTGCTTGCAATAAGAAAGACACAACCTTGGGGAGGTGCTCATTACCTCCATCAAAGTAATATACCTTCTTGTAACAAGCAAACCTTTATATTCCTGTTGAAAACATTTTGTAAACCATACTTTTTTTTCTTGGCTTCCAAGTACACCATTTGTCATAGACCCTTACTGTTCTAATAAATCAGTCTTGCTGGGATTTGCTAACACCTACACTAAGTGCACATTAAGTGCACAGCATTCCAAATGGACAACACAAGCATAACTCACACCTTCTTCCTTCTAATTTTAGTTTTCCTGCTTATTTTCTTGCAGTTTTAAATTCTGAGGTGGATTCATAAAGGTTATCACAAAGTGCACACTACAGGTTGTTGTTGTGTCTTTCGGCTTATCCTGGTTAGGGGTCGCCATAGCGGAACTCCGGTCCGCTAATGTTTGGTAGTGGATGTTTATGTGCCGAGTTACCAGCCCTGATGCACAACCTTCAACAAAGGCATGCTCATTCACGCATATCTCCACGCAGAAGACGATCTAGCTGAGAATCAAACAGGACAACGTCTTGCTGTGAGGTGACAACACTACCGCAGCAAAATCTTTCTGAGTTGCTAGAAAGTAGAAAAAATGCGGTTGGGATGTTCTTGAATACAGATTGTGTACACTTAGTATACACTTAGTGTAGGTGTTATTGAATCTGTCCCGCTGTTTTTTATCCTTCCAATATCTTAAGCCCAGATATGGGACACCCAGTTCACTATCCCCAGTATGCAATAACAGGGCTAATCCAAAGATTATCTCCTTCATTGATACAATAATTAGAATTACCATAGCTTGTTTTATGTCATAAGAATCTTATAAGGTAACCATTTGAAATGTCGGAACTTGCCAGAGTAAATACTAGAACATGGTGCAATTACTAAAACGATTAAATAAACAAATAAGCAATAAACATATAAAGAAGGTTTGACTAGTAAAGCAATGTTCAAAGGTTAATAAATAAGCATAAGAACCTCAGTCCCAATATTACTGCTGTGCAGTGGTTTATTGGACAGACAAAAGGCAGTGAAATCAATATAATCCAGATCAAGGATGTAGAGGTTGCATTACCCATTGTGCACTAGGCTCTAGCATTGCTTACCCAGTAGGATTTACACTGCATATTGGTGTCTTGTGCAGCTGTGGTGACCCCTAACCGGGAAAAGCCGAAAGAACGGCGGACATCTTAGTATATATCTGTGGAATCAGGTCATTTGGTTGCTTGTGGAAGGAGTACTAGGAAAAGTGTTCAGAGCAAATATCAGCTAACTGGTAAGAAATGCTTTAAATGACTGCAGACTTACTTGTGTGGGTTGGTTCCTAGAGATGGGCTTCTGGGCGGGAGGCCGGAAGTAAGGAGATTGGATGGGTAATAGGAAATTCACCCTGGGGATCACTTCTGTGGTTCTGCTTGACAGGGGCACAGGAAAATAATTTTCTTGGGTGGCGAAAGCCAGGGTACATTTTTGGCTAGGCTTGTATAGGCCCTAGGGCCAATAGCCTAGTACCTACCTACTTCAAAAACAAAAACAAACATTGGTGTCTTGTGCAGCAACATTCACAACACAGCAAATCACTGTTTTCTTAAAGTATGTCAGGCACTGTCCCTGCACATGCTGGTCAGTCAAAACCCAGCCTATTCCCACACAAAATCTAAAAGATGGCCAGTCAAAATTGGGCACTGCCAGCATTCAGTGGAACCCAAGAGCAGGTGGCTTCCATGGAAAGGCATCTTCTGTCATCAAAGGCAGATACACTGAAGGCCCACTTCTAGGAAGCCACTGAAGTCTTGTAGTACATTAAATCAGCCATAACCCAGATGGAAAATGTCTCCGTAGGATTCATTTTAAAGGGTAGGGTATTGTCATCAATCAGTGCAGCAGCCTTATTATCCCTATGTTAGCAGGATAAAGCATGATTTACCTGGCCTGCCACCTGTACTTGTACATAAATATGACATAAAATTTAAATATAAAATGCAAAAAAACCTGCATTTATACCAACTGGCCTTATGTAAGATCATTTCTGGCTGTTTACATTACTTCTTTTTACTGCAGATTTATGGCATATTATACACATCATACATTCATTTTGTATGGATTTGATTGCAGAAAGAGGCATATTGTCACCTATATTATCTATGTTCACTAATAATCATTTTATTTGCCATTGTATCTTTCTATATAGCATTAAAATGTGTTACGTCAATAAATTGTACACAATATATAGTTTTATTTTATTATGCATATGTATTGTCATTAATCTGTATTACCTGTTATAAACTATGGCATTGTATTAGCTTTCATATCATTCTGATTCTGTATTTATTAATGTAAGTAACTATCATCTTGTTAGCACAATAAATCCTGTGTGGTCTGAGTGTGAAGGTTGAGAAGAGTGACTGTAACTAACTCAATTATTAACAAGGATATATAAATAAAATTAAAGTAACTATAGAATAAAATGTAAATATTGGGACTGACAATGAAGTTGAAAATATTTACAAGAAAAGTATAACAAACTATGGAGCCGCGTTTCATACTTTGCCAGTGAAACTTGTTGTGAACACTTGAACAGACAAATTTTATGCTACAAGTACTATATTTCATGAGCAATTCAATACATGTTTTAAAAAGAAATAAACATAATTTGACAGGTAAAATGGGACATGTTTAATTATAGGTATGAATGCAAGTTAATTTATATTTATGAACACAGCAGTCTGGTAATCATCATAAGAAATAAAATAATGCTTCAACCAGAAGTAATAAATGTAATTTGGCAACAGCTATTATATGGAAAGTTCAATTGTAATTGTAAATCTGGTGCAATTTGGCAATAAAAAATACTGTCAGAAGTGGGATTTGAACCCACGCCTCCATTCGGAGACCAGAATACCCATTTTAGTGGAAGGAATTTTACTCCTTGAGTCTGGCGCCTTAGACCACTCGGCCATCCTGACAGCTGTCTGAAATTGATTCTGCCACAGTACATGTCTGTACTATACGGAACACAATACAGGAAAAATACTAACAAAAAGTGTTACACAAGGAAATACAGTCTTTTTAAAAGGGTGTTGCTCAGAAGTGTATAAGGCAAGTATTAAAAGTAGTTCAGCCATTTCTCTTGCTTCTGGTAACTGCATATTATTGACTTTACTTTTACATTTCTCTCTTTCCCTTCAAAGCAGTAAGAACATAGACAAAACAAGTTGCTGTTGAAGCATGTAGCCTCTTAAATACATACTGTCACCACTGTGATTCAAGGGGTTGTTTCTATGCAGTTATGTCTGCATGAACACTCTCTCTCCCATTACAAATTGGAAGATCTGGTTTCATCCAGCCCTATATTCAAATGAGCTAGAAAGGGCAAAAGTTCCCCTGAGTGTGCCTCTGGAAAAAAAAAAACAGTTATCTCAGAGACGTGTTTTTTTGTTTGTTTTGTTCAGTGCAGAAATGGGATGTCATTAACTTTGATTCCTGTTAGCATTAAAAGTACTGCTGAAATGTCCCCTTCAGTTAATATATGTGCTGTCTAAAGTATGCATTCAGAGGAACTGTGGGAATCAGAAGTTTTTGTCACGCAGACTATAGAAAGCTGTTATAAACATAGTTATTCAGTGATTATTTTATTCATTCTAATCATACTTCTAAGCCTTTCTGGAATAAATCAGGTGAAAAATAGGCAAATGTGAGATACATGATTACATCTGATATAAAGAACAAAAAGCAGAGAAAGTATATGGACTGCATGGAATCATTTTTAGTGGCTTTATGTTTTTAATGTTTTTGACCTGTATAGAATATGACTTTTGTATTGTTGAGCTTAGTGTTGTTTTAGAATCTAAACGGAGAAATTTGCTCTATAAGGTGTAGGATTTGACAGTAACTATCATCTTGTTAGCACAATAAATCCTGTGTGGTCTGAGTGTGAAGGTTGAGAAGAGTGACTGTAACTAACTCAATTATTAACAAGCATATATAAATAAAATTAAAGTAACTATAGAATAAAATGTAAATATTGGGACTGACAATGAAGTTGAAAATATTTACAAGAAAAGTATAACAAACTATGGAGCCGCGTTTCATACTTTGCCAGTGAAACTTGTCGTGAACACTTGAACAGACAAATTTTATGCTACAAGTACTATATTTCATGAGCAATTCAATACATGTTTTAAAAAGAAATAAACATAATTTGACAGGTAAAATGGGACATGTTTAATTATAGGTATGAATACAAGTTAATTTATATTTATGAACACAGCAGTCTGGTAATCATCATAAGAAATAAAATAATGCTTCAACCAGAAGTAATAAATGTAATTTGGCAACAGCTATTATATGGAAAGTTCAATTGTAATTGTAAATCTGGTGCAATTTGGCAATAAAAAATACTGTCAGAAGTGGGATTTGAACCCACGCCTCCATTCGGAGACCAGAATACCCATTTTAGTGGAAGGAATTTTACTCCTTGAGTCTGGCGCCTTAGACCACTCGGCCATCCTGACAGCTGTCTGAAATTGATTCTGCCACAGTACATGTCTGTACTATACGGAACACAATACAGGAAAAATACTAACAAAAAGTGTTACACAAGGAAATACAGTCTTTTAAAAGGGTGTTGCTCAGAAGTGTATAAGGCAAGTATTAAAAGTAGTTCAGCCATTTCTCTTGCTTCTGGTAACTGCATATTATTGACTTTACTTTTACATTTCTCTCTTTCCCTTCAAAGCAGTAAGAACATAGACAAAACAAGTTGCTGTTGAAGCATGTAGCCTCTTAAATACATACTGTCACCACTGTGATTCAAGGGGTTGTTTCTATGCAGTTATGTCTGCATGAACACTCTCTCTCCCATTACAAATTGGAAGATCTGGTTTCATCCAGCCCTATATTCAAATGAGCTAGAAAGGGCAAAAGTTCCCCTGAGTGTGCCTCTGGAAAAAAAAAAACAGTTATCTCAGAGACGTGTTTTTTTGTTTGTTTTGTTCAGTGCAGAAATGGGATGTCATTAACTTTGATTCCTGTTAGCATTAAAAGTACTGCTGAAATGTCCCCTTCAGTTAATATATGTGCTGTCTAAAGTATGCATTCAGAGGAACTGTGGGAATCAGAAGTTTTTGTCACGCAGACTATAGAAAGCTGTTATAAACATAGTTATTCAGTGATTATTTTATTCATTCTAATCATACTTCTAAGCCTTTCTGGAATAAATCAGGTGAAAAATAGGCAAATGTGAGATACATGATTACATCTGATATAAAGAACAAAAAGCAGAGAAAGTATATGGACTGCATGGAATCATTTTTAGTGGCTTTATGTTTTAATGTTTTTGACCTGTATAGAATATGACTTTTGTATTGTTGAGCTTAGTGTTGTTTTAGAATCTAAACGGAGAAATTTGCTCTATAAGGTGTAGGATTTGACAGTAACTATCATCTTGTTAGCACAATAAATCCTGTGTGGTCTGAGTGTGAAGGTTGAGAAGAGTGACTGTAACTAACTCAATTATTAACAAGCATATATAAATAAAATTAAAGTAACTATAGAATAAAATGTAAATATTGGGACTGACAATGAAGTTGAAAATATTTACAAGAAAAGTATAACAAACTATGGAGCCGCGTTTCATACTTTGCCAGTGAAACTTGTCGTGAACACTTGAACAGACAAATTTTATGCTACAAGTACTATATTTCATGAGCAATTCAATACATGTTTTAAAAAGAAATAAACATAATTTGACAGGTAAAATGGGACATGTTTAATTATAGGTATGAATACAAGTTAATTTATATTTATGAACACAGCAGTCTGGTAATCATCATAAGAAATAAAATAATGCTTCAACCAGAAGTAATAAATGTAATTTGGCAACAGCTATTATATGGAAAGTTCAATTGTAATTGTAAATCTGGTGCAATTTGGCAATAAAAAATACTGTCAGAAGTGGGATTTGAACCCACGCCTCCATTCGGAGACCAGAATACCCATCTTAGTGGAAGGAATTTTACTCCTTGAGTCTGGCGCCTTAGACCACTCGGCCATCCTGACAGCTGTCTGAAATTGATTCTGCCACAGTACATGTCTGTACTATACGGAACACAATACAGGAAAAATACTAACAAAAAGTGTTACACAAGGAAATACAGTCTTTTTAAAAGGGTGTTGCTCAGAAGTGTATAAGGCAAGTATTAAAAGTAGTTCAGCCATTTCTCTTGCTTCTGGTAACTGCATATTATTGACTTTACTTTTACATTTCTCTCTTTCCCTTCAAAGCAGTAAGAACATAGACAAAACAAGTTGCTGTTGAAGCATGTAGCCTCTTAAATACATACTGTCACCACTGTGATTCAAGGGGTTGTTTCTATGCAGTTATGTCTGCATGAACACTCTCTCTCCCATTACAAATTGGAAGATCTGGTTTCATCCAGCCCTATATTCAAATGAGCTAGAAAGGGCAAAAGTTCCCCTGAGTGTGCCTCTGGAAAAAAAAAAACAGTTATCTCAGAGACGTGTTTTTTTGTTTGTTTGTTTTGTTCAGTGCAGAAATGGGATGTCATTAACTTTGATTCCTGTTAGCATTAAAAGTACTGCTGAAATGTCCCCTTCAGTTAATATATGTGCTGTCTAAAGTATGCATTCAGAGGAACTGTGGGAATCAGAAGTTTTTGTCACGCAGACTATAGAAAGCTGTTATAAACATAGTTATTCAGTGATTATTTTATTCATTCTAATCATACTTCTAAGCCTTTCTGGAATAAATCAGGTGAAAAATAGGCAAATGTGAGATACATGATTACATCTGATATAAAGAACAAAAAGCAGAGAAAGTATATGGACTGCATGGAATCATTTTTAGTGGCTTTATGTTTTTAATGTTTTTGACCTGTATAGAATATGACTTTTGTATTGTTGAGCTTAGTGTTGTTTTAGAATCTAAACGGAGAAATTTGCTCTATAAGGTGTAGGATTTGACAGTAACTATCATCTTGTTAGCACAATAAATCCTGTGTGGTCTGAGTGTGAAGGTTGAGAAGAGTGACTGTAACTAACTCAATTATTAACAAGCATATATAAATAAAATTAAAGTAACTATAGAATAAAATGTAAATATTGGGACTGACAATGAAGTTGAAAATATTTACAAGAAAAGTATAACAAACTATGGAGCCGCGTTTCATACTTTGCCAGTGAAACTTGTCGTGAACACTTGAACAGACAAATTTTATGCTACAAGTACTATATTTCATGAGCAATTCAATACATGTTTTAAAAAGAAATAAACATAATTTGACAGGTAAAATGGGACATGTTTAATTATAGGTATGAATACAAGTTAATTTATATTTATGAACACAGCAGTCTGGTAATCATCATAAGAAATAAAATAATGCTTCAACCAGAAGTAATAAATGTAATTTGGCAACAGCTATTATATGGAAAGTTCAATTGTAATTGTAAATCTGGTGCAATTTGGCAATAAAAAATACTGTCAGAAGTGGGATTTGAACCCACGCCTCCATTCGGAGACCAGAATACCCATTTTAGTGGAAGGAATTTTACTCCTTGAGTCTGGCGCCTTAGACCACTCGGCCATCCTGACAGCTGTCTGAAATTGATTCTGCCACAGTACATGTCTGTACTATACGGAACACAATACAGGAAAAATACTAACAAAAAGTGTTACACAAGGAAATACAGTCTTTTTAAAAGGGTGTTGCTCAGAAGTGTATAAGGCAAGTATTAAAAGTAGTTCAGCCATTTCTCTTGCTTCTGGTAACTGCATATTATTGACTTTACTTTTACATTTCTCTCTTTCCCTTCAAAGCAGTAAGAACATAGACAAAACAAGTTGCTGTTGAAGCATGTAGCCTCTTAAATACATAGTCACCACTGTGATTCAAGGGGCTGTTTCTATGCAGTTATGTCTGCATGAACACTCTCTCTCCCATTACAAACTGGAAGATCTGGTTTCATCCAGCCCTATATTCAAATGAGCTAGAAAGGGCAAAAGTTCCCCTGAGTGTGCCTCTGAAAAAAAAAAAACAGTTATCTCAGAGACGTGTTTTTTTTTTTTTGTTTTGTTTAGTGCAGAAATGGGATGTCATTAACTTTGATTCCTGTTAGCATTAAAAGTACTGCTGAAATGTCCCCTTCAGTTAATATATGTGTTGTCTAAAGTATGCATTCAGAGGAACTGTGGGAATTAGAAGTTTTTGTCACGCAGACTATAGAAAGCTGTTATAAACATAGTTATTCAGTGATTATTTTATTCATTCTAATCATACTTCTAAGTCTTTCTGGAATAAATCAGGTGAAAAATAGGCAAATGTGAGATACATGATTACATCTGATATAAAGAACAAAAAGCAGAGAAAGTATATGGACTGCATGGAATCATTTTTAGTGGCTTTATGTTTTTAATGTTTTTGACCTGTATAGAATATGACTTTTGTATTGTTGAGCTTAGTGTTGTTTTAGAATCTAAACGGAGAAATTTGCTCTATAAGGTGTAGGATTTGACAGATACAATTTTCAGCTGTGCATTAACTGTGTTCTTAGCCTGCACATTTTACCCCCTGAAAGAAATAACTAGTTTAAAATCATATTCTCCTTAAGACAGGACATAACAGCAAGATTATCAGAACATATTAAAACTATTTATAGAGTCTCCAGTCAATCTCCAATCACATGTTTTTGAGAACCTGTCGAAAATACAGGAACATATGGGTAATACAATATATAGGCTCATAAGAGATTACTAGGCTTATGGCTTAAGAACCCTTACAAGCCTAACCAATGTAACCCAATTTTCCCCTATATATGGTCACTATGGGCAAGTAGATGGCATAGATTTGTGTCAATGCCTTGAGTATCTTACAGATTGCCCCTCTCCATAAGGAACAAAGGTGCTACTCCAGGTGTAAATTTGCAATTTCCTAGCCATTGATCCAGACTGCATTTGAAGAGGGCCAGGGAAGGGCTCTGCTTAAAATGAATCAAAAGTCTCTTTCAAACAAAGGGCAATCTCTGAGGCACATATCTTTCCAGCATGTTTTGTTTTGAGTTACAGACCAGATTTAGATCCCTTGTGCTGTTTGTCTTGTACATGTGTAACAGCTCCAGCAAGGCTGGAATTCTGAGTGCCTTGTAGGTTAGGCATAGGTCACCCCTTAATAGTCAGAATAAGACAAGAGTGAATGGACAGGGCTTTTAGTCTATTCACATAGGGCATGTTGTTAATGCCCTGCATTTTCTTTGTGAAAAACCTCTGAAATCACTCAAGCTGTAAAAAGTGCCTAGTTAAGTCCATGCCAAATGGTGCCTTGTACTTCATTATTGGTCTAATAAGGGCCGAGTACAGTGGGACTATCGCAAGTCATTCAATATATGAATATTTACATATAACAGTATATACAAAGTAAACAAGTTTATTAGTCAAGGCTTTTTAGCAGATAGCTAAGTACTGCTTTTGTACAAATATATTTGGAAACTGTAAATATAATGTCAGTAGTAAAAAAGTAATTTCTCTGTTATTATTTATTTCTTTAAATATTTGTTTGTTTGCTTACTAGGGGCTAATATGTGGCATACTGCTAGTTATGAAAACCTTTGTGTTTTAGTTTATTTAGGATGCTGTCTGAGACACAAATTCCCATTTTCAAGCACAACTTTCTAACTCTGTTATGTTGTTCTTTCTTTAAAATGTGATTTTCTTTACTGTTTTGCCTATGTGGTCAGTAAACGTTTATCCTTGTAGAACTACGGGTGCCACATTCCATTTCCTAGATCCAAACTAGAGAATACAAAAAGCATCTAGCTTCACATTTTTTGGATGGTTTTGTATCTGGCAATTACTTTAGGACTTAAAACTCCATGTTCTTCTGCTAATGATTCAGTTTTGTGAATGACGAACATCAAGCAGTTGTTGTAGTTTGTACTGAAAGAGCTACTAAGGTATTTTTATTTATTTATTTATTTACATTTGTTGACCGGGAGTGTCCAACTGGACGTAGGTCCATTTTCAGCGGAGGCCCGGGGAGAAAAGCTCCACAGTTAAAATAAACAGTAGTTACATTGGATTACATAGCGATTAACAATTTAACATAGCAATTACTTACAACATATTTACAGATGAAGAACATAGTACATCAGTAGACAACTAGAATCGTTATCTGTGAAGTACATAACAGACATTAACAAATGTTACAATAAGAAGTTCCTGCTGTATAATAATTACTAGGTTTATGAGCATCTGAGCTAGCTATAATCAAGGTGGTTAGTGGAGTAGAAAGAAAGGTAGTGGTTGGATGGGGTGGGTGATATTAGAGTGGGAGTTGCAAGGGCATAGCCAGCAAGTTTTAGGTGCGCTTTTAGTAAAGTTTTGAAGTGGGTGAATTATGGTACGGAGGTAATTGTTGGTGGGAGGGAGTTCCATAATTTGGCTATAGTGCAAGAGAATAGTGCTTCACCAGCAGAGTTATTGGCTTTAGTGATCTGCAAGTGATTTTTGTTGCTGGATCTTAGTGGTCTGGTGGTGCGATAGGGTTGGAGTAGTTTCTGGAGGGATGGGACATTTAGTGGATGGTTTATTAGTTTGTGGGCGAGTGAGAGTTGATACCATTGAAGGAGGTGAGGGAGTTCAAGCCAGTCCAGTTCAGCAAGTGAGACAGTGGTGACTACGGTAGGATGTCCCTGTGGCAAATTTGGCGATTTTGTTGTAGCAGGTCTCTAGCTTGCCTTAGGTTGGTATATACTGGAGAGGCATAAAGTAGGGTGGAGATAAGGTGGGAATTTGCTATTGAAATCTTTGCTGCTTTGGTGAGAAGTTGCTTATTTCTGTATAATGACCCTAGTTTTTTGTGGACTTTTTTATGGTCATGGATATGTGAATGTCAAATTTTAGTTTATTGTCTATTTCCACTCCTAACAATTTGGTGTGTTCAGTTGTGTATATAGTGGTGTTGTCTTTAGCAGTAGAAGCCTTAATGCCCTTGGGCCCCTGTGAAATAGTCTATGGATCTGCAATAGGATTTTTGAAAAGGAACTTGTGGGACTCAGGGACCCTGTAGTATCTGTCAGGTTTTCTGGGAGCAGGAGGCAAGGAATCAGGCGCCAAACTAGATTCCGAAAAAGCATCAACAATGTCTAGTACAGGAGGAATAGCTAAAGGCCTATGCTGAGGTAGGAAAAGGAAATCCCTAAGCCTCTTTTCTGAATCATAAAAATCCTGGCTTTCCCAGTGGAAATGCTACCTTAGAGTATGTAAGGTTTCCCCAAAAGAAAAATCCTCAGGAGGGGAAGCAGAGGGAATGGAGTCCTCTGCATCAAAATCTTCATAAGTAGATAAGGGCAAATCCAGATCATCAGAAGAATCAGAAAAAACAGAATCCTGATCAGAAGATTCACACTCAACGTCAGTCCTAGGCCTCTTAGAAGGGGGGGGGGGTTGTTGGCTACCCCTGATTAGAGTTATTGGATCTTCAGCCATTCGTATCATTTGCTTTTAGGCATAGAGGCCTGAGCATGTGGCCTGGGTGTCAGTTTTTTAGACATGAATCAAGATTTTGGCCTAAGTAAAGAAGGAGGCATCTGTTTAATATGCAAGTTCGCAGGCCTGAATACACCCTCAGAAGCCGGTGTCTGCACAGCGGCTCTGGACCCATCCATGGTAGAGACATCCGCGGGTTCCATAGTTGAAGCATCAAGCGGCACACCGGACTCCAAATGGGTCTCAGTAGAGGCTTGCAAATCAGAAGTAGTGGGTATCAGGGGCTGCGAAAGAGCCTCACTGAGTACCGGCAAACTGGAGACTGGCTTAGGGGAAGCGTCGTCGGCAGTTTTGGACCTCGGCGGCCTATCTCTGTGTTTTTTCGGAATCCCAGTAGTCGGATGGCTAACTGACATTTCTGGATAATTAAAACAAGAACCGAAATATTTAGAAGCGAAAATATACCAATAGTGCGCTGATTAAATAAAGCACAAAACCGACAGCAAGGTACATTGTGGTCAGGGCCTAGGCAAGGAATACAGTACTAATGAAAATCTTTATGAGGTATTTGCTTTCCACAAGTAATGCAATTATTAACTTTTACTGACATCGGAAAGGAGCAAGAAAAAGTTTCCCCAATGGGGTACTTAGCTTTAGTTGAAAACTTCAGTTCTGAAACTCGAAAATGAAAATTTCAGGAGTCGGCCGACCGCCACTTGCGAACTGCTTCTGCTTCGGGCACCGCACAGCAAGAAAGACTGATGTAATGGTGTCAGCTACATGTTTCATACCCCTGAAGACCTGACGTCATGGAAGAAGGGACAGCAACCAACGCAGAGCCCAAGACCCTGCCAATCAGGCCGACTGAGGGCCACCTGCAAGCAGATAACCCAAATGCAATGACTGCAACAGTGAAACACAGAACATCCACAGCTCTAGCAGTGGAGGAGAATGTGATCTAATAGTCACAGGTTCCAAAGCTGGAGTAAGATTTTAAGGTTTCTGCAACTTTGGTGCCAGGCAGGAGGGGCCCAAGTGACTTGGAGAATGCTTCTTAGGCTCATTATACTTCTCTTAATCTTTGTATTTAGATTTTTTGAAGACATCTCGACCTTACTCTTATTTGCTACTCTCTTAGAAGCACGGAAAGAAGAATATGGAAGGGGAATTTCTCATACTGTGGCAAAGAAAAGCTCCGTAAGTACCAATTTATTTTGTTTTTCAGTAAGTGATATAGTACCAAAAGCAGCAAATGGAACAAACCTCATCCAATTGGGAGGCCCTAATAAGTAAACACTTTTAGCATGGTCATCCAAATTAGGAATTTTGAGGGGGTACTTAGCAGAATGTGTGAGCTGCCAAGCAAGTTAAACTATGATTCTGAAATTAAACCAGATATTATAGCAGGGTTAGGCAAAAAGGGCACATGCTCTACCAAAAAGAATGTACTTTACATAATTATCCACTTCCTCTATGTGTGCATTACACACCAGATTTTGTCCAATACATCAGATGACATAGTGATGTATTTTCATAAAATATTTAAGCAATAACCGACGACGTGGTGTGGTATATTGAAGATTTACCTCGCCCTCATGATTAAACAAAGGTAACCAATGGTAAATCTTCAATATAACACAACCACGGAGTCGGTTATTGCTATTATAAAATGACATTATTTAAGAAAAAAATACATACTTTTCTTAAATATTGTCTTTGTATAACGGCAGATTACTGTTCTTCTGCCGGTTGTGGTATACTGCTTCTTCATTTTGATGTACAGCGCATGTGTATGGGACTTGCATTCCCATGCATGCCCAGTACATCAATGCTTTGAAAGGGAAGCAATGGAGAAAAGAAAGTCTCTGTTGCTCAGTTTTCTCTCTTTTTTTTTAATTGTTAAAAAAAAAAAAAAAAAAAAAAAAAAGGTTTTGGGGCACTTTATACCAACGGAAAAAAGTCTGGGCAACTGGATCTTTTTCCGCTGGTATACTGTGGGATATGCAACAGGCTCGCTGGTTGGGCTGGGCCCATCAGCATGCACGTTTTTGAATATTAATAGGGAGTCATTGTATAATTATGATTTTGTCATCCCAAAACTTGTAAATTATTATATATATATATATCTATATATATATATATATATATATATATATATATATATATATATATAATATATATATATATATATATGTATATATATATATATATATATAGGTTTACTATTGTTTATTCGAACAGAAAAACATTTTCCGTTCACATAAATGAATGGTAATACCAAAAGTAAAAAAAATCTACCATTCACAATGTCGAAGCAAATGCTCGACGCATTTGACTCGACATTGCTGTCGAAACCACCACGTGATAGCCATATAGGAGCTGATGTAAATCAAACTCCTATACAGCTATCACATTTTTTCAGGGGGGCAAGCTCCCCTGCACACCCCACACCCCCTACTTATATATTCTAACTCCGAGATTGCACTACAGTGGGGATGTGGATGAATTTCCACTCCCTACTGTACCGCGATCTCCGTGCAGATAGTCAATGTCCACTTATGCGAATGCACAACAACTGCTTGTGCGTTCGACATGTCATTTGCACAAACAATAGTATATATATATATATATATATATATATATATATATATATCTATATATATATATATATATATATATATATATATATATATATATATATATACCATTACTGGTTTGAAAAGATGTTGAGAGATTTAGTCTTATTCTACTTCTGTCATGATCATTCCTGAATTACTCAGCTAGTGTTCTACCCTCTGCCTGCTTCTCATTTTTATGCCTGTTCTTTCATCCCATTTCCCACTTTGAATGTGATTCAAAAAAAGAAGAACACAACACACACATGTATGACCATTAATGACTTATGAATAGAAATAGCTACTTCGGATGTCATCCACTGCACAATGTTTGGCACTGAGCATCAGGGCCTACTGCTAGTTGTTTTCCTGTGGCAGAATTGAAAGTGATTTAAACACTAACAGGTTTAAGCATTCATCTGATGAAGTCTTGCTGGGATGAAAACGCAGTGAATCAGTTAAGCGTTTATGTGTTTTTAAGTTTATGAATAAACGTGCAATTCTGCCTGATTCTGGTTTGCCTGGTTCTTCAGAAGTGGCTTTAGTTGGTTCCTGGTTTCTACACTTTGAGTAGGTCGGCACTGGATTGTCCTCAGTTTACTTTCTGCAAAATGAAAAACAAATCCTGTTCTAAGACTTTATCACCAGTTGTGCAACTGAGCTTGGCATTGGTGCACATTAGTAAGCAATTCTGATAGAATGAACATAATGTAAGTTGATTCTGTTATTTGTAAATACTCTCAATGCACAAAATATAATTGATATGAAGATTCCACTGCAGTGCATTTAGTGGTGTTGTATATCACTGAGAGTGGGATGCTGCCCCATATTTATATAATTGATATGAAGATTCCACTGCAGTGCAGTTAATGCAGTGTTTTATATTACTGAGAGTGGGATGCTGCCTCATATTTATATAATTGATATGAAGATTCCACTGCAGTGCAGTTAGTGCAGTGTTTTATATTACTGAGAGTGGGATGCTGCCTCATATTTATATAATTGATATGAAGATTCCACTGCAGTGCATTTAGTGGTGTTGTATATCACTGAGAGTGGGATGCTGCCTCATATTTATATAATTGATATGAAGATTCCACTGCAGTGCAGTTAGTGCAGTGTTGTATATCACTGAGAGTGGGATGCTGCCCCATATTTATATAATTGATATGAAGATTCCACTGCAGTGCAGTTAGTGCAGTGTTGTATATCACTGAGAGTGGGATGCTGCCTCATATTTATATAATTGATATGAAGATTCCACTGCAGTGCAGTTAGTGCAGTGTTTTATATTACTGAGAGTGGGATGCTGCCTCATATTTATATAATTGATATGTAGATTCCACTGCAGTGCATTTAGTGGTGTTGTATATCACTGAGAGTGGGATGCTGCCTCATATTTATATAATTGATATGAAGATTCCACTGCAGTGCAGTTAGTGCAGTGTTGTATATCACTGAGAGTGGGATGCTGCCTCATATTTATATAATTGATATGAAGATTCCACTGCAGTGCAGTTAGTGCAGTGTTTTATATTACTGAGAGTGGGATGCTGCCTCATATTTATATAATTGATATGTAGATTCCACTGCAGTGCATTTAGTGGTGTTGTATATCACTGAGAGTGGGATGCTGCCCCATATTTATATAATTGATATGAAGATTCCACTGCAGTGCAGTTAGTGCAGTGTTTTATATTACTGAGAGTGGGATGCTGCCTCATATTTATATAATTGATATGTAGATTCCACTGCAGTGCATTTAGTGGTGTTGTATATCACTGAGAGTGGGATGCTGCCTCATATTTATATAATTGATATGAAGATTCCACTGCAGTGCAGTTAGTGCAGTGTTGTATATCACTGAGAGTGGGATGCTGCCTCATATTTATATAATTGATATGAAGATTCCACTGCAGTGCAGTTAGTGCAGTGTTGTATATCACTGAGAGTGGGATGCTGCCTCATATTTATATAATTGATATGAAGATTCCACTGCAGTGCAGTTAGTGCAGTGTTGTATATCACTGAGAGTGGGATGCTGCCTCATATTTATATAATTGATATGAAGATTCCACTGCAGTGCAGTTAGTGCAGTGTTGTATATCACTGAGAGTGGGATGCTGCCTCATATTTTTTTTCTCATTCTGAAACTGAGTACCATTCAACATGGAACTTAAAATCATATTTGCAAACTGATATCAATGATTGCAGTATTAACATTATTTGCCTTTATGTCTTGATATCATTCTGCAAATGGTATACATTTAACTGCTTTTTCTCACTGATTAACACATATGCACGGACTTACTGCAATACTGAATAATGCACTGATACGGAGGACATCAGTCAAAGATGCATGGGTTACACTCCATTGTGTTAGCTATGTCCCTGTCACTCACCACCAGTCTGCACAATCCTTGTGTCATCACATTTTGACATTCCCTTCATCTGTCATTTGTCAGCATATGACTGCAATTTCCTCTGTCTTCACTCGACACAGCTTTGATTTGGAGCATTGCTCTTACCCCTTCATGATTTCTATTTCCGTACTGTGTACCTTGCATTACTCTTAGATCCATATGTATTATTCCTACCACGATATTTCATTTGAGCCAACACATTCATCACATCACACGTGGACAACACAGTATTTAATGCTAAAGCAAGTTACTCCTTTTAAATTTACTGTTTCATGACACTTGGCATTGAGAAGCATTGCTGTTCGTAGTTAGAAAATGGCAACTAACAGTTCAAATCCAAAAACTGAAGAAAAATACATCCGCTGTACTAATCATACTTTGACCATCACAGCAGTGAGCCTAGTTGGAATGTGCGAGAGAAAGCTACACTAATATAAGCATGGATAGACTGTTAACATTGTCAATAAAGCATGTAGAGAGTTATCATCTGTTGAGTACTTCTGTCTCTTTAGCATTGTTCATGTACTCCATTCAAATGCATGCTGTCTGACAACTGCCGTATAACATTTTTTGCAGCTTAGTGAAGAGATGTGATGTGAGAAATTCCATTTAGTTGTAGCACTTCCACAGGTGAAGGTTTTAATCCCATAAGTGTTGTACACCCTTTTAACCATAGCCATAGTTATTCACACATGCTGTAGATAGTATCCCTTCAAATGTGTGCTTTCACGCAACTTCTTCTCTGGTGACAGTAGTTAGTGCACAACTCATGAGACTATAAGGTAGGCAGTTTGGAATTCAAATCGAATGTGGTGTATGTTCCATCAGTGTGTAAAAAGCAATTGGTGACATGCACAAATGGCTTAGTTAACATATGTGATGTGGGATATTCTACATTTGACAGGTAGAGAGTTTTGATCCCCAAACTGCTGTATTCCCTATTTGTCATGCTCTGCTCTTAGGTACACAGCTTCATAAGTAATTACTTGGCTAGCTGCCCTTGCAGCTCATCCTATGCTTAGCCAATTTCTCTGTTTGTGTTTGAAATAACCTATCCCATTTGGTTATAGATTGAATGTACCCATCCTATGGTCGATAATTATATATTATCCCTAATAAGAATAACTGGGATCATACTCTAGATAATTTAAGGGGATCCATACATGGGATAAAGCATTTAGGAGCTTCTTCTGTCCATTAGTAGTACAGAGGGCAGTCCTGGGGTACATTTTTTATTTCCCATCCCTAGATCTATGTTGTGCTTCAGTATGGAAAGGGCTGAGCTTTGTTTTATAATTTACTTTTTGTATGTCTCATTGTGTAATGGTTGGCAGAGACAGAGAGAGAGAGAAGCTTGCCTATTTAAACTTACAGAATGGTACATATCAGTTTGCATCCTATGGCAAAAACTGAAGAAAATGCCTTTGGCCACATAAATATGATAATTGTCGAGTGAGAGTGCTTAGACTTGAGACATGAAACAAAGCAATACAGATACAAGCATAACAAAACATTTATTATTTGAACCTCTGGCAGCTTCCCTGGTTCAGTATACTCCTGATGTGATGAAATTGGTAGTAAGGTATGTTAAGGCTGGTTATCCACTGACTACTGGGGTCTGCTTCACAATGTTCATTTGTCAGTCTTCCATGATATTGTTACGCTCCCTTTGAACATATGTTTTCTGACAAATGTTTTTTAAGTACTTCTATGGCATCAGTAGCTAATACACAAGTTAAAAACATGGGGTCTATATTATAATCTCAAAGTCTGACAATATCGAATACGATATTGCCAAGACGAGAATAGCGAAAGCGCACTACATCGAACGTTTAAATGGAAAATCTCTGTAGGGGGAGATTTCCATTTACTTCAATGTAGTGCATTTTCGGAGTTGGTATATTTAAGTAGGGGGGTGTGGGGGTGCGGGGGCTTGCCCCCCCCCCGCCTACACACTATTTAGTTTTTTTTTTTTTTTTTTGGTTTCAATGGTTTAAGACTTTGCTGGGGCGGCCATGGTAGTGCAGTGGTTAGCGTTGCCACTTCTCAGCAAGAGGTTCTCCGGTTCGATCCTCGACCGGGGTGCCTTCTGTGCAGAGTCTGCATGTCCTCCCTGTGGTCGCGTGGGTTTTCTCCTGGTGCTCTTGTTTCCACCCACATCCCAAAGACATGCTGTAGGTGGATTGGACACTCTAAACTGGTCCTAGGTGTGAGTGCGTGCCTTCTGTGGAAGGTTGGGCGCCAGGCTGGCAAATCAACACTGTAAAACTCCACTGCCAATCATGAGCGGACAGGTGATCCACTGTGGTGACCCCCAACTAGGAAAAGCTGAAAGAAGAAGAAGCTGGTTTAAGACTTGAATCACTAAAGTTCGATCTTTAGTGATTCGAAGTTTTAATCCTTCGAGATTATAATATGCACCCATAAAATGGATGTTCAGCAGGCAGGGATACAAATACAGTTTGGTGTACATTTTATCTGTGTGTAAACTAATTATTGACTTGCAATACTGACTTATTGAACAGATAACTGATGATGAATTCTACTTGGATGTGACACTTTCACAGGTAGAGGGTTTTTGATCTCCTAAGTCTTTAATGTTTGCTGTAGCATAAACTAGATCCAGGCCTGCTGAATCTAGCTTTGTTTGTATAACTTGAGCACTAATCCAGGCATTCTTTAAAGTATTCAATTGTATTTATTACTGCCTGGTAGTAACTTGATTAAAGTGTAGCTATCATTCTAAGTCTTTTGGATTAAGCACTTGGGCTTCAGGACAGTTATTTTACATTAGGAAGGTTTGTAGCATGCACTGTGGTGGCAGGACAGGTAGCTTTCATCCTTCTAAGTTGGGACCTGCTGATTGAGAGCTCAATGTCTGTTATTCCTAAAGTGTATTAGTTCTGGTTTATGCACTTGGGCTTCAGGCCAGTTATTTTACATTAAGAAGGTTCGTGGTCTGCACTATTGTGGGAGGAGTGGCTGGACTCTGCCCTTCTGAGCTGGCAATTTCTGGTTAAAGGTTTATAGTGCCTGCATATTTGAACTGTTTCTTACTGAAATTGGTACACCTTGTTTGCTGTAGCATAGACTAGATCCATGCCTGCTGAATCTAGCTTTGTTTGTATGCTTGTTTGTTTGCTTGTTATTTCCCTGGAATGCTAATTCCACCTAAAACGAGGCTTCTCAGTGCTTCTGTGGATCCCTAGTGATATCTGCATTGCTTACTGTACTTATTTTCTTGTTTCACTTGAAAGAAAGTTACTGTTTGTCGTTTTTGCATTTAAGTTGCCTGTAACACATTGCACTTAAGTTACCTGGCACTTGCTCACTAAAGCAATTATATAAGTCAGCACTAAAAATTAAAAGCACTACACATTCACTCCCCATTGGCCCTTGTTTTCAATTATAAAGGAATTCCCAATATTATTCTAGCATGTCCAAAGGTCAGTTGTCAATCTCCTCTCCGGTCAAGCTGGTGAACCTGGGAATCTTGAGGCAATGTTACAACTGCCTCATGTACACAGACAACCCTCTCCTCCTCCCAACAAATTCCGACACATGTGAGAGATGCAACCATATAGCCAAACTGGAGGCTAAGCTCTCTCAACTCAGTACTGGCATAACCAGTCAGGAGGAGAAGGAAACCACACTCACTACAATTCCAGTCTCACATAGACCTACCACGACAGCAAACCAAACACATAATCATACAAAAACATACTCGGAGGCTCTAAATAAAGATCTGCCTAAGCAGCAGAGACCTCCAAAGCAGACACCCAAGCAACCGCTACCACAAAACAAAACACGTACAACACATATCTCACAAAGCCAGTGTACTGAACAGTCACAGCCCTTAAGGCTAAACAACACACCTGATACACTTGTAATAGGTAACTCTATTGTCAGCACACTGACGTCCCGCTCACCAGGCTGAGCAAGGAGAGGGTCATGGTGAGCAGCCTGTCGGGCGCTAGGATCCGCCACATAACACAAGCACTCAGGTCACTCCAAGGCAAGTACAAATATGACTCAGTCATTGTCCATGCTGGTGTGAATGACCTGAGATGTACCTCCCTGGACTACATGAAAAGAGACATAGAGGAGCTCTCTGAGCATGTAGCCCAGGCCAGTATGACCCTGACCTTGAGTAGCACCTTACCCTCAACAAGAATGATGCCACAATATGAAGACAAGATGATCAATTTCAACAATTGGCTTAAGTACTGGTGTCATTCAAAGGGGATCCAATCCCTGTCAGCCTGGGATGATATGCTCGACAACCCATGATGCTTCGCTAGGGATGGCTTGCACCT
Source organism: Protopterus annectens (assembly GCF_019279795.1). Lineage (NCBI taxonomy): Eukaryota > Metazoa > Chordata > Ceratodontiformes > Protopteridae > Protopterus > Protopterus annectens. The sequence continues at coordinate 713,639,426 of NC_056733.1, read as the reverse complement.
GTCACCGCTGAGCTTTCGGATATTGGCAAAGGCTCTTGCTACCCCCATAGTGCCTTTTTTAGGCAAGGCTCAAAAGACAAACCACCTCCATAGGTATCACAAGGGATAAGAAATTAAGAGTAATGCTACTCAACGCCAGAAGTCTAAACCTCAAGATGCATGCACTTGAAACTCTCCTTAGCATGGAGAACATCGATATCTGTGCAGTAACAGAAACTTGGTTCAGGGCTCCCAAGAGCACCCCAGCACTACCAGGTTATACCTCATACCATGCTTTTCGGCCCCAAAACTTGGACCGAACCACAAAAGGAGGGGGAGTATCGATATTCATCAAAGATACCCACACCTCCAGGTTGGTGGCAAAGCATGAAGCATCAGAGACTATCCATGTGCAACTAACAGTGGGTAAAACTGCCTTCCAGTTTATAGCCTGCTATAGACCACCCTCCCAAACCCAGGAACCCCACTCGGCCTTCCTGAGAACATTGGAAAATAAGAAGGTCTCTCCAAACACCACTATATTGGGCAACTTCAACTACCCAAACATAGACTGGGAGCATTACTCTACCTCCAACACCCTAGCCCAAATGTTCCTAGAATTCATAAACTCAAATGCTATGGAGCAACTTGTTACCACTCCCACAATAGGGGAAAACATACTGGACCTGATCATCACCAATATGGGGACTCTATGCTCCAGACCAAAAGTGTATCCCTCACTGCTAAGATCAGACCATAAACTGATCTCACTGGATATTCACATCCCAACCCCAACCCTGCCCAGAAAACCACAGTGAAAAACTTCTCTAAAGCAAATTTCACACTCCTCAAAATCGAGGTGGAATCCTTCAAAGCCCCCGGGCCTGTGGAAAATACGTCCCAGACCGCAGAATCCTTTATAAATGCATTCTATGAACACCATCAGGAATGCATGAATCATGCAATCCCAAATAAAACCAAGACCCAATCCTCCAAAGGTAGACGTCCTGTCTGGAGGACCCCAGCCATAAACAAACTATACAATAGAAGGAGGAAGCTACTAAATGATAGAGCAAAATCCCAAAAAGGGAAGGCATCTCTGATCAGTATTAGCAAAAAACTAAGGGCACTCATAAAATTGTCTAAGGCCAGCTTCGAGAGAAAAATTGCACAGGACACTAAGGATAATCACAAGGCTTTCTTTAGTTATGTTAGGAACCTGGGTGGGAATTCCCAGATATGCTCAGAATTAGTCCAAAATGACAAAAAATACACCGAACCCACAGACATTGCCAACATCCTTCATCCTAGCTGACAGGTTCAGCGCAAACTTCTCCCCCTCCTCCCCACCAAAAGGGCAAATATCTATCCCAGCAGAGTGCTGCCCCCCTGACATCTCAGATGCTCAGGTAAGAGCCGCCCTCTCCAAAGCAAAAAACACAGCATCAATGGGACCAGACGGTGTCACGGGCTGCGTCCTACATGAACTCCAAGAAGAGCTAAACCCAAACATAAAACTACTGTTCAATCTCAGCCTTACTACAGGATATGTACCCAAAGAGTGGCATACAGCAACAGTGGTCCCTCTCCACAAAGGTGGTGCCTCAACGGACCCTGGAAACTATCGCCCCATAAGTCTGACTAGCTTGGTCTGCAAAGCTATGGAAAGGATCATCATGGACCTCATAAATAAAGATATTGGGGACCTACAGACACTGGAGCCTACCCAGTTTGGCTTTGTTAAGGGCAGATCCTGCCTCTTAAACCTGGTTGACTTCTTTGAAACAGTCACCAAGGCCATTGACAAAGGGAAGGTGGTCCACACAGCCTACCTGGACCTCACAAAAGCCTTCGATCAATACCCCACTCGGGCATTATAGATAAGCTCACTAGCTTAAATATAAACCCCTATGTCACTAGATGGGTTGCAAAGTGGCTCAAGGACAGAACCCACATGTTTAGAATTGCTGGAGCCATGTCATACTCCAAACCAGTTACAAGTGGCGTCCCACAAGGCTCAGTCCTGGGACCTCTCTTGTTTGGTATATATTTCTTGGAGGTACAGGCCAACACAGAAGGACTGTGGCTGACCAAGTTCGTAGACGACTGCAAACTGGGTGACATAATCGACTCTCCAGCCGACACAAGCATCCTCCAAAAGGGCCTCATAGAAACAGACAACTGGTGCCAGAGCCATGGCCTCAAGCTAAATGCCAAAAAGTGTATAGTCATCCCCTTTGGCAAAAACAAAGTACCCACAAATTACCACATAGGTGGTAATCCATTAAGTACAGAAGAAGTAATTAGGGACCTGGGGACCCAAGTTGATAGCAATCTCTCATTTGACAACCACGTGGCCAAAGTCATTAGAAAAACATTTTATATAGCCCACCTAATCATGAAAGGATTCACATCTAGATTAGGGGAGGTCATCGTGCCTCTTTACTCATCCCTCATCAGGCCCATAATCGAGTACAATGCCCCTTTTGGGATGTACCTTACCAAACACCTGCAGCAACTGGAAAGACCCCAAAAGTACCTCACCAAGAGGATCAAAGGGCTCAAACAGATGCCATATGCTGCCCGGTTAAAGAAACCCCAGCTCTACTCAGTGGCATACTGCCTGCTCAGAGGCGACCTGTGCCTGACGTATAAAGCCATGTCCAACCCTGAATTAAGGAACATGCTGCACCTCAAAAAATCCAAATCCCATCGAGCTACACGCTTGAGAGACTTGAACCTCAGCACTGAAATAAATAGGACATGCTGGAGGGACAGATTCATAACCCAGAGGCTCCCTTCACTCTGGAATAAAATCCCAGTCCAGGTTAGGCAGAGACCATCATTGACTCTCTTCAAGAGGAATCTTGATGAGTGGATGGAAGATCGTAGGTTTACCCCGGGTATCACTTCTGTGTCACTGTTAGACAGAGGCACAGTATACTAACCTCGAAAAAGGGCATAGCAAAATTAATTTAAAATGGGTGGCGAAAGCCAAACACACTCTGGCTAGGCTTATAAATGCCCTAGGGCAGATAGCCTAGTATGAACCTATGAACCTATGAACTCACTCTTATCTATGGCCATTTTCATTCACACAAACTGTCGATGATGTTTCTTCAAATGTATGCTTTCTGGCAAGTGTTTTTATAGCTTGTTCTTTGGTGTCAGTAGTTAGTACACGTCAAGAGACTGCTAGTTTGGTAGGCAGGGGTTCCAAGCTATGATGTTCTAACTTACAGTATGGTGATAATTGCCATGATCATGTGTTAAGAATGCCACATTAGTGTAAAATGTGGTAACGTGATATGTTCAGACCACATTCCACACTATAATCATGCAGTGATTCATACAGTGGACAGTGGCTTTTTACTCCTCACCTGTGTTATGTAATTTTTCTATTTTAATTTTATAGTCAGCAGCATTGTTTTTAACTTTCCATGTCTATGTGTGTTCAAACCTCTTCATAACACCTTCTTCTGTATCATATCTTACTCATGGCCATGACTGGCAATATCATTGTAAAAGGTTACAGGTCTGGACTCAGGTTTGTGCATTTTTGTTTACCCTGATATCACCTGTTCTGTTCTCCTGAAGCATATTTTGCAGCCACCCCTTCATGATGACAGTTAGCATGCAATACTGTATTTGGGTGATTATATCCTTGAAATAAAGTCAAGAGTTCAAACACAGGTATGTGCATTTTGTTTACCCTGATATCAACTAGTTTGTTTATCTGAAACATATTTTGCAGCTACCACTTTTATGATTATTCCATTAGCATTCCATGGTAAATACTGTATTCTGGAGAATATATCCTTGGACAAAGTCAGGAGTTTGAACACTAGTGTGTGTATTTTGTATATACTGATGTCAAGTGTTCAGTTCTCCAGAAATACTGTATTTCCCCGAAAATAGGACTGGGTCTTATACTTTTTCCCCTGCCGAAATATGCATTAGGGTTTATTATCAGGGGATGCCTTATATACCCTCCCTGTACAACAATCTACATGTATTCATTCACTCATGTACAAAAATCGACATTTGTTCATGTACAAAAATTTATATTTATTCATGTAGACAAATTGACATTTATTTGGTACTTTTCCGTTATTGGGCAACAGTTTTAGGTAATGCATTAACAGTTGTGTGAGAATTCTACATAAACAGTGCAACAAACATTTCAACTTCAGAATATCTACACCTTGGCTTTCACAGTGCAATATTTCATGCTTAACAGAAAGTGCAGAAAAATCTCAATACATGTGTATTGGAGGGGGGAATAAAACAGGTGAATAACTGCCACTTTTTGAGTGGTGATGCTTTCTTTATTCCTTACCCAAACCGTAAGAGAAGAATGATGGAAAGTCATAAAAATCAAGTCTGGGAACTAGTGGCCTTACTTTGTAATTACCCCTTGATAATGAAATGTTACCTTAATACAATAAAGTATAAAAACTGACAAGAGGTTTCTGGCAGCTGAAAGCAGAAGCAATCCATTATGTTGCCGCGATAACGGAAAAGTTATTCAAATACAGTCATATCATTTACTTCTGGAACATTGTCATAAGTCTCCAACCCCTGAATTCCAGCCTGAATTTCTTACGACTCCATTTCCTGTAGAACCATTGGCCTCAATCTGTCATGCCTAACAATACAGCTCTCCTTAAATGAGCACTGCTTGTCCAAGTAGCCTGCTCATAGTGCATTGGCAACACAGCTGTCAGTGACTTTATCCCATGCATTCTTCACTCACATCACGACGTCCTGCAGGCTAGGCTTCACAAAGTTTCCACGCTGATTTCTCTCCATTCTATTTTCAATATAGTCATTGAGTTCCATGCACAAATGGTCCTTGAATGATTTGTTTATTGCAATATCAAGAGTCTGAAGATAGGCAGTCATTCCTGCGGGAATCATTATTTGATCTATTCATCTCTGTGCAAGGAAGTTCTTCATGTCTATAGCGCAGTGAGTGCTGGCTGAATCCCAGACTAGTAGACCTCTTTTGCCACCTCACAAAACAAGTGGCAGCATTAAACTGACTCACTTCCTTATAACTGATGTGTGCACCAGGCTTTTTCAGTTTCAAGAATGTAAATGCCTGAAACATGTTCAGTCTTATCTTTCTTGCCCTTACTAATGATTAGAGGTGGGGTTTTCTTTCCATCTAGATGAATTGCCAAAATACAGGTAGCAAGTGCACTTTTGTAACCAGTGGAGGGAATGTAGACTGATGAGGCAACCCTCTGATTAATTGTTGTTTGAGATCCTTAGTCCATAAACACTGCATTTTCATCCATAGCAATCATGTTGGAGAGTTGGTAAAGTCAATGCCATCAACAAAGGACTTGAATGCAAGTGCACGCTTAATAATAACTTCAGTATCTTCCAGCTTGAACAGTGTTGTCGATCTTCTTAGAGACAGTTCATATCGCTGAAGGAAGCCAACCAGCTGATGTTGTGATGCTTTGAATTCTTCTGGGGATATTTTTAACTGTGGTGCATTGCAAGGGGAAATGCTTGAATATCAGCCCTGCGCACAGCCAAAGCCTTTGCTCTCCTGTTAGCAATCCATTCACAGATGATGTCTTCCAGTTCAGGAAATAAGGATTGCTGACGTGATCCACACTTGCACTTCTTAGCATTTCCCTTGTCGGCCTTTTGACTGAGGTTATCGTATGCTGCTCATCATTTTTGGACCACTCAGAGATCCAACTTCTTCTCTTTGCAGAAAGCCCTCGGGAGTCCTCCCCGATTTCTTTCTTGTACTCGATGGAATAGCTCTTTCTTTTTGCACTCATCTTATCTGGGGGTGGTTAACTGAAGACGTAGGAGACAGGAGTGGCAACACAAAATGGCGATGGTTAAGAAGACACAACCACACCCATTCGTTATCAAGTGCGAACGTTCTACACTTGCCTGTTTTTATGGGCCAAGGATCTCAACAGTCAAGTGTGAGTGAGAATTAGGGTTACAGTAAGAATCGTGGAGGACTCCCGGGGAAAGAATCTTATGATTTTATGCAAAGAGAAGACGTTGGGTGTCCAAAGGGTCTGAAAATGGTGAGCAGACTATGATAACCTCAGTCAACAGGTGTCAATAATATTATTACTTTATAATTCAACACATCCATTGTGTGTTGTTGACAATCTTAACTGGGGCTTATTTTTGGGGTAGGGCTTATATCATGCCCAGCAAAACCACAAAAGATGTTAAAAAAACAATTCCAAACACTACGAAAAAGACCACCACAGCTACAAAAGTAGGAAAATTTAATACACACTTAGCGCCTCGGCATGAATGTGTATTAAATTTTCCTACTTTTGTAGCTGTGGTGGTCTTTTTCATAGTATTTGGACTTATATATCATGCCCACCCTGGAAAACAATGCTAGGCCTTATTCTCTTTAGGTCTTATTTAGGGAGAAATGCAGTATGTTCTTCCAATTGTATTTGTTCCCATTGCTACTATAGTATGCCCTTTTACTGCTATGGTCTAGAGCATGTAAATGACATAGACAAAGTTTCAAGCTCATCCACGATGTTTTTTTTTGAGTTCTGCAATTTTAGTACTGCAGGCTATCCTGTCATGAATGACTGTGGAAGTGCTGGCATTATCTAATATGATTTACTCATCTGGATTCTTCTGTTAGTGTTGGCCATTTGAGGGAGATGTGGTCTTAATGGTTATAATAGCTTATTTCATTGGTCTGTATATTTATGCAATGATGTGTAATATGTTGCAGCGAACTTGCAATATGACTGTTTCACTGGCTACCCTTGTTAAGGCAGATGAATGACACACTGTAATCTAGGAGTTATGCCCCCCCCCCCCATGAAGTCTGCTGTTTGCTCTTTTTATTGCAATCTGCCTGTACATGTGATGCATTTCACAGTTATTTTTTATGACCATTTGGAGTTAATATTACAACATAGATATACTAGCATTTGGAAGGAGTTGCTGCACCAACACACCTTAGGACAAACATCTTTTAATTTTTAATTACTTTCACAGCTAAGTATGGGTCCACATCTAGCACTCCTGGTTGTTGTTAGGTATAGTGTGTGTTGCTGAAGGACATTACTTTACATCACACATCTCCTATATATACTTCAAGGTGTTTTAAAATGACCACATTGTCTTACTAATTTTTATGTTCTATCTTTGTATGTAATGTTCTGTTACACACCTCTCTTTGAATATTTATTTCCACCCTCTCCATAACTTCTGTTGGTGACTTCCACTCTGGCTCACTGTCTGTTACTTGCATTCCAATTCCTCATATATTTCTCTGTATTTATCTGCTGATGTTGAATACATAATTAATAAATGACTGTGTGTGTGTGTGTGTGTGTGTGTGTGTGTGTGTGTGTGTGTGTGTGTGTGTGTGTGTGTGTGTGTGTGTGTGTGTGTGCAATCACTTCAGTTAATGTGTTTTTTTAGACACATTTAATTGTTTACCTCTTGTATTTGGATGTGTCCGTGAAATGACTTACCACAATGTGGGCTTATGTCTGTGTTGTGGGTATCAAGGGGCTTCCTTGTCATAATAAGAGGTTTGGCCGTATGCATATGTGATTAGCAAAGCTGTTCTTCTGTCTCTAAAAAGGTAAATAATGTTTATTCAGTCACACTCTTAATGAATCCCTGGGATTGTGTGAAGTGATTATTTCTAGAAAAAACTGTACAATGACAGCTGCATTGCTCATGAAGTGGGGATAACAGATTCTGTACTTAAAAAAATGGACTTAGGATATTCTTTATGAAGGTATTACTATTATTCATTTTTTATTTTATTTTTATTGGAGATCATAAATTAAAATGTTGCATATAGAAAATAATGCATTAATTGTACAAATGTTTCATACCAATTGTCAGTCTTATTTAAGAAACACAAACTGGATAAGAACACACCCAGAGGTAGTGAATCCAATAAAAGTTTTAATAAACTCCAAATAGCACAAAAGGTAATGTTAAGTGCTTTTTGTCTGGTCGATTCACCAGACTTCCTCAGACAAATTCATGCAAAACAAGCACCAAGTTTAAATTAAAAACTTTTCCCTCCTAAACTACATCAGCCTTTCAAACACATTGTTCAATTAACATCAATTAAAACAGTAAAGTTATATAACAATACAATACCATAAAACTTGTACTTAAAGTTGAACAGTTTTTCTAAAAACAACATTTTATGAAAAACCTTACTTGTCATAAGAACCTAACCTGGAAAACCAAGACATGACATACACTGAACCGACCAATATCGCCAACATCCTGGCAGACAGGTTCAGCGTAAACTTCACCCCCCTCTCACCCCCAAAAGGGCCCATAATCATAACAGAAGAATGTAGAGTTCCTAAAATCACAGACACTAAGGTTAAAACAGCCCTCTCCAAAGCCAGAAACACAGCATCAATGGGACCGGACGGTGTCCCAGGCTGCATTCTACAAAAGCTTAAAGACGAACTAACCCCTCACCTAAGCACACTGTTCAAACTCAGCCTCTTCACAGGCTATGTACACCCATAGAGTGGCACACAGCAATGGTTATTCCACTCCACAAAGGTGGAGCCACAACAGACCCCGAGAACTATCGCCCTATAAGCCTGACTAGCTTGGTCTGCAAGACTATGGAGCGCATCATCATGGAACTCATTAACAGAGACATTGGGAACCACTTTGTTAAGGGCAGATCATGCCTCTGAAACCTGGTGGACTTCTTTGAGATAGTTACCAAGGCTATAGACGAGGGAAAGGTGGTACACACAGCCTACCTAGACCTTCGACACCATTCTCCATTCTGGTATTATAGACAAGCTCACCAGCCTAAACATAAACCCCTACATCACAAGATGGGTTGCCAACTGGCTCAAGGACAGAACCCACATGGTGAGAGGTATGGGAGCTAGGTCCGACTCTAAACCAGTTACAAATGGCGTTCCCTAGGGCTCAGTCCTAGGACCCCTCCTGTTTGGCATATACTTCTCAGAGGTACAGGCAAGCACAGGAAGGCTATGGCTGACCAAGTTCGCAGACGACTGCAAACTAGGGGCTATAATTGACTCTTCAGCTGACACAGACATCCTCCAAAAGGGTCTCACTGAGACAGATACCTGGTGCCAAAATCATGGCCTCAAGATAAATGCCAAAAAGTGCATAGTCATCCCCTTTGGAAAAAACAAAGTACCCACAAACTACCACATAGGTGGTAATCCCCTAAATACGGAAGATGTAATAAGGGATCTGGGGACCCAAGTAGATAGTAATCTCACCTTTGATAATCACATTGCCAAAGTGGTTAGAAAATCCTTCTACGTGGCCCACCTAATAACAAAAGAGTTCACACCCAGATCAAAAGAGGTCATTGTGCCCCTCTACTCATCACTCATCAGACCCATCATAGAGTACAACGCCCCATTTGGGATGTACCTTACAAGACACCTGCAACAGCTGGAAAGACCACAGAAGTACCTCACCAAGAGGATTACTGGCCTCAAACAGATGTCCTATGCAGCTAGATTGAAGAAATTCCAGCTGTACTCGGTTGCATACTGCCTAGTCAGAGGTGTTCCCTGCCTGCCATACAAGGTCATGTCCAACCTAGAATTGATGGGCATGCTCCACCTAAAGAAAACCTTATCCCCTTGAGCCACATGCTCTAGGGATCTAAACCTCACCACAACAATAAATAGGATGTGCTGGAGGGATAGATTCCTGTCCCAGAGATTTCCCATGCTTTGGAACAAGATTCCAATCTACATTAGGCAGAGCTCCTCGCTAACACTCTTCAAAAGAAACCTTGATGAGTGGATGGGAAACAGAAAATTTACCCCAGGGATCACTTCAGTGGCTCTGCTGGACAGAGGCACAGGGAGCTAATCTAAGGGGGCGGTGAAAGCCAACACATTCTGGCTAGGCTTATAAATGCCGTTGGGCAGATAGCCTAGTACCTACCTATGAACCTATGAAAAGTGGGTACTACTCATAACCCTTATAAATATAGATGTTAAACTAATATAAAACACTTTTATAAAAAAACTTTTTTACATATCTATGTATTATGTTATTATGTACTAAGGCTCCTCAACTTAAGAATACAGGAAATGGAGATGACCTCATTTAGACCCGGTTTCCTACTAGAATCCAGGCTGAGCTGCCACAGTACTTCTTTTTTCAATAATAGTAAACCTAAAGCACCACCACTATTGTCCATCAAAATCTGGTCTATCACCCTAAATGCAAAATAATGCCCTGGGTTACTATTACAATGTCTAGACAATGCATTTTCATTCCTCCCTTTAGCAATGCTGTAAACATGTTCATAGACCCTCTCCTTCAACTTTCGGTCTTACCAGTATAAAAGCATGGGCATAACCAGCATTGGGCAAGATATATCACATACCTAGTATCTGGAGATATACAGAGCTGAGTATATTTTTCTGGCACTTCAGAGTTGTGTACTTGTAATTGTTGTTTGACTAATTTTATATCATTGCTGGCTGACTTCAGAGTTGTGCACTGTTATTTTTGCTTCACTGGATAGTTTTTCAGATCTCTGCTGAAGGTGTTGGTTTTCCCATACCCACCCTATTGCTGTGTTGTTTAAATTTGGAGGTTTTTGCAGTTGCCTGCCCCCACTGTAGATTTGATCTGGGACACTCCCCCCAGTCCCATCTCTTTACCTCATTCTACCTAATAGACTCCTTCTGCATTGTTTTTAGTCATTTTTAATTTAATTGTATTTTTTAAACTGTTTGGTCTAACATTGCTATATACTCAAGTGTGCTAGATTGCACTGTATTTTAATTGTTTTGACTGCTGTTTTAGCTACTTTTCTGTATATCTAGAAAAAAATATCTTTCCTGTAACTAGTGTAGTCCAGATTCAGATTTGTATCCAGGACTGTATGTAAGCTTCTGAGCCCCCACCCCCCCAAGCTTTCTGTGTTGGAGGGAAGTCTTCTAGCTTATCAGTGGGAGTGGTAAGCACTAGGTAACCTATCTACCACATAAGGAGTGGTTCTGGCCCAGAAATTGTAGTTATTGGCCGTTTGGGCAATTTTTCCATCTCTCTCAACTTTCTTAGGTTCATAGGTTCATAGGTTCATACTAGGCTATCTGCCCTGGGGCAGTTATAAGCCTAGCCCGATTCTGTATGGCTTACGCCACCCCTTGATCTGAGTATACTGTGCCCTTTTTAAGGTTTAGTTTACTGTGCCTCTGTCTAATAGTGACACGGGAGTAATCCCTGGGACAAACCTACGATCCCCCAACCACCTATCGAGATTCTTCTTGAAGAGATTCAGTAAGGTGCTCTGCCTCACATGAACTGGAATTCTATTCCAGAGCAAAGGGAGCCTCTGGGTTATTAACCTGTCCCTCCAGCAAGTTTTATTTATTTCTGTGCTGAGGTTCAAGTCCCTCGAGCGTGTGGCTCTAAGGGATTTAGATTTACTGAGGTGGAGCATGTCCATTAATTCTGGATTTGACATAGCTTTGTATGTCAGGCATAGATCGCCTCGAAGTAGGCGGTATGCAACTGAGTAGAGCTGGAGTTTTTTTAACCGAGCAGCATATGGCATCTGATTGAGACCCTTGATCCTCTTGGTGAGATACTTTTGGGGTCTTTCTAATTGCTGCAGGTGTCGGGTAAGGTACATCCCAAAAGGGGCATTGTATTTTATGATGGGCCTGATGAGGGATGAATAAAGGGGCACGATTACCTCTCTTGATCTAGATGTGAAACCCTTCGTGATGAGGTGGGCTATGTAGAAGGTCTTTCTAACCACTTTGGCAATGTGGTTTTCAAAGGAGAGATTGCTATCAACTTGGGTCCCCAGGTCCCTAATAACTTTCTCTGTACTTAATGGGTTTCCACCTATGTGGTAATTTGTGGGCACATTGTTTTTGCCAAAGGGTATGACTATACATTTTTTGGCATTTAGCTTTAAACCATGGCGCTGGCACCAGTTATCTGTCTCTGTGAGACCTTTTTGAAGGATGTTTGTGTCAGCTGGAGAGTTGATTATGGCGCCCAGTTTGCAGTCGTCTGCGAACTTGGTGAGCCATAGTCCTCCCACGTTTGCCTGTACCTCGGAAAAGTATATACCGAACAAGAGTGGTCCCAGGACAGAACCCTGTGGGATGCCACTTGTGACCGGTTTCGAGTCTGACATGGCTCCAGCAACTCTCACTCTGTGGGTTCTGTCCTTAAGCCAGTTTGCGACCCATCTTGTGACACAGGGGTTTATATTTAAGCTGGATAGCTTATCTATGATGCCCGAGTGGGGTATTGTGTCAAATGCCTTTGCAAGGTCCAGATAGGCTGTGTGGACTACCGTCCCTTTATCTATGGCTTTGTTGACTGTTTCGAAGAAGTCAACCAGGTTCAAAAGGCAGGATCTGCCCTTGACAAAGCCGAACTGGGTAGGATCTAGTGTCTGTAGGTCCCCAATGTCTTTGTTTATGAGCTCCATGATGATCCTCTCCATAGCCTTGCAGACTAAGCTAGTCAGGCTTATGGGGCGATAGTTTCCAGGGTCCGTAGAGGCTCCACCTTTGTGGAGTGGGACCACTGTTGCTGTACACCATTCTGTGGGCACATATCCTGTAGTGAGGCTGAGATTGTATAGCTGTTTTATTTGAGGGATTAGTTCCTCTTGGAGTTCATGTAGGATGCAACCTGTGATGCCATCTGGTCCCATGGAAGCAGTGTTTTTTGCTTTGGAGAGGGCAGCCTTCACCTGAGCATCAGAGATGTTTGGGAGGCAGCCCTCTGCTAGGATAGATACTTGCTCTTTTGGGGGGAAGGGGGGGGAGAAGTTTGCACTGAACCTGTCTGCCAGGATATTGGCGATATCTGTGGGTTCAGTGTATTTTTTGTCGTTTAGAATCAACTCAGAACAAGTCTGGGAGTTGCATCCCAGGTTTCTAACATAACTGAAAAAAGCCTTATGATTGTCTTTGGTGTCCTGTGCAATTTTTCTCTCGAAGCTGGCCTTGGAGGATTTTATGAGGGATCGTAATTTTTTGCTAGTACTGATCATAGATTCCTTCCCTATTAGGGATTTTGCTCTATCATGTAGTAGCTTCCTCCTTCTGTTGTACAGTTTATTTATGGCAGGGGTCCACCAGACTGGATGCCTGCCTTTGGATGATTGGGTCTTGGTTTTGTTTGGGATAGCATAATCCATGCATTCCTGGAGATGTCCGTAGAATGCGTTTCTATAGGATTCTGCAGTTTGGGCCGTAGTTTCCACTGGCCCTGGGGCCTTGAAGGATTCCACTTCAGTTTTGAGAAGTGAGAAGTTCGCTTTTGAGAAGTTTTTCACTGTGGTTTTCTGGGCTGGGGGTGGGGTCGGGATGTGGACATCCAGTGAAATTAATTTATGGTCTGATCTTACCAATGAGGGATATACTTCTGGTGTGGAGCATAGAGTCCCCATGTTGGTAATGATCAGGTCTAGTATGTTGTCCCCTCTTGTGGGAGTGGTGACTAGTTGTTCCATAGCATCTGAGTTTATAATTTCCAGGAACCTTTGGGCTAAGGTGCTGGGGCTTGAGTAGTGCTCCCAGTCAATGTTTGGGTAGTTGAAGTCTCCCAATATAATGGTGTTCGGAGAGATCTTCATGTTCTCCAATGTTTTCAGGAAAGCCGAGTGGGATTCCTGACTTTGAGAGGGTGGCCAGTAGGATGCTATAAACTGAAAAGCAGTCTTGCCCACTGTTAGTTGCACATGGATGGTCTCCGATACTTCGTGCAATGCCACTAACCTGGAGGTGTGGATATCCTTGATAAATATGGAAACTCCCCCTCCTTTTGTGATTCGGTCCGGGTTTTGGGGCCGAAAAGCATGATATGAGGTATAGCCTGGTAGTGCTGGGGTGCTCTCTGGAGCCTTGAACCAGGTTTCTGTCACTGCACAGATATCGATGTTCTCCATACTGAGGAGAACTTCGAGTGCGTGCATCTTGAGGTTAAGACTTCTGGCGTTTAGCAGCATTACCCTTAGTTTCTTGTTCCTTGTGCTGTCTATGGGGGTGGGTTTGACTTTTGAGCCTTGCCTAAAAAAGGCACTATGGGGGTGGCAAGAGCCTTTGCTAATATCCGAAAGCCCAGTGGTGACAGGTGCAAGCCGTCACTAGCGAAGCAACGTGGCTTGTCGAGCATGTCATCCCAGGCTGACAGACACTGAATCCCCTTTGAATGACACCAAAATTTTAGCCAATTGTTAAAATCTATCATTTTGTCTTTGTACTGTGGCATCATTCTAGGTGAGGGTAAGATGCTGCTCAAGGTCAGGGTCATACTAGCCTGGGCTACATGATCAGAGAGCTCCTCTAGGTCTCTTTTCATGTAGTCCAGGGAGGTACGTCTCAGGTCATTCACACCAGCATGTACAATGACTGAGTCATATTTGTATTTGCTTTGAAGTGACCTGAGTGCTTGCGTTATGTGGCGGATCCTAGCACCCGACAGGCAGCTCACCATGACCTTCTCTTTGTTCAGCCTGGTGAGCAGTCAGTCAGTGTGTCTGACAATAGAGTCACCTATTACAAGAGTATCAGGTGTGTTATTCAGCCTTAAGGGCTGTGGCTGCTTGGCACAATGACTTTGTGGGTTATGTGTTGTGTGTGTTTTGTTTTGAGGTAGAGTTTGCTTGGATGTCTGCTTTGGAGGTCTCTGTTGCTTAGGTAGATTTTTATTTAGAGCCTCCAAGTATGTTTTTGTGTATTTATGTGTTTGGTTCGCTGATGTGGTGGGACTATGTGATACTGGAATTGTGTTGTGTGAGGTTACCTTCTCCTCCTGACTGGTTACACCAGTTTTGAGATGAGAGAGCTCAGCCTCCAGTTTGGCTAAATAGTTGCATCTCTCACATATATTTGAACCTATTTGGAGGAGGAGAGGGTTGTCCGTGTACATGAGACAGTTGTAACATTGCCTCAAAATTCCTAGATTCCCCAGCTGGACTGGAGAGGAAACCATTGACTGACCTTTGGACATGCTAGAGTAATATAGGGAAACTGAATTTAAGACGGACCAATAGAGGACAGGGTAATCGTAGAGAGTATAAGAGTAAGTAGTGCTTATGGTTTAATAGTGCTAACTTGTAGGATTACTTAATTGGACCAGTGAAGGGCCTTAGAATGAGAATATGGTGTATATGATTTAAAAGCCCACATTTGCACTTGTTTCCTCCCTTTCTTGTAACTAGTTTAGTCGAGATACAGATTCTTACTTTTAGCACTTGAATTTGCTTATTCGTGATCAGCACTTGTTCAGAACTTGTAAGCACTAAATAACTTACTAATTACTGCAGCACTCAACCTTCCTCATTACCTAGAGGAAAACAGTTTTGGTACTTACTTTCCTCACTTGCTTAGAGAAAAATAGTTTTTTTATTCAGGCATGTCCAAGAGACAGCTCCCAGTGTTCTCTCCTGTCTATCTGATGAATCTGGGCATCTTGGGACAATGTAGAAATTGCCTCAGGTACACAGACAAACCTCTCCTCCTACCACCCAACACTACAACCTGTGAGAGATGCACTTATCTAGCCAAACTGGAGGTAAAGCTCTCTCCAATCAAGACTGAACTTGACAGTCAAGAGGAGAAGGTAAACACATGCACCACACCACACTCATCACATAATCTCACTAAATCTACACCACCAAAATCCACACATAGAAACACAAAAACATTCGCGGAGGCCCTGAATAATAATCTGCTCAAGCAACAGAGACCTCCAAAGCAGAAATGCAAGCAACCTCCACCCTCCAACACAACCCAAATGACACACAGCCCACAGACTCAGTCTGCCACTCAACCACAGCCAGTAAGGCAAAACAATGTACCCAACACACTAGTCATAGGTGACTCTATTATCAGGCACACTGATGTCCCACTCACCAGGCTAAACAAGCAGAAGGTTACTGTCAGCTGCCTGTCGGGTGCCAGGATCCGCCACATAACCCACGCACTTAGGTCACTCCACAACAAGTACCAATATGACTCTGTCATTGTCCATGTTGGTGTGAACGACCTGAGACATACCTCCCTGGTCTACATGAAAAGAGACATGGAAGAGCTCTCCAATGTTGTAGCCCAGGCAGGTATGTCCCTAGCCCTGAGTAGCATTCTGTCATCACCCAGAATGATGCCGCAGTACAAGGACAAAATGATTGACTTCAACAATTGGCTAAGTTTCTGGTGCCATTCTAAAGGGATCCAGTATCTGTCTGCCTGGGATGACATGGTCGACAGACCAGGATGCTTTGCCAGAGATGGCCTGCACCTGTCACCCCTGGGATTCCGGATACTGGCTAAGGTTCTTGCTGCCCCCATAATGCCTTTTTTAGGCAAGGTTCAAATGACAAATTCACCACCGTAACAGGAACAGGTAAGCAAAAACAGAGGGTGATGCTACTCAATGCTAGAAGTCTAAATCTCAAAATGCACTCACTCGAGGCACTCCTTAAAATGGAGAACATCGATATCTGTGCAGTGACTGAGACCTGGTTCAAGGCTCCAGAGATCACCCCTGCACTACCAGGCTATAACTCATACCACACTTTTCGGCCATGTAACCTGGACCGGAACACCAAAGGTGGAGGTGTATCCATATTCATTAAGGATATCCACACCTCCAGGCTAGTTGCTCAGCATAATGTAGCTGAGGTTATCCAAGTGCAACTAACTCTGGGCAAAACTGCAATCCAAATTGTAGCTTGCTACAGATCACCCACCATGCCCCAGAATTCCCACTCCTCTTTTCTTGATGTACTGGAAAATATTAGGGTTCAATCAAACACCCTAATAATGGGCGATTTCAACTACCCCACCATTAACTGGGAAAACTACTCATGTACCAACTCCTTCACTCAATGCTTTCTGGAATTCATAAACTCCAATGCCCTGGATCAACTTATCCACACCCCCACCAGGGGCAAGAATATCCTAGATCTAGTCATTACCAATATGAGTGACCGGTGTTCCACACCTGAAGTCAATGCCTCATTGGTCCGTTCTGACCATAAGCTAATTACCCTAGATATCCACATCCTACCTCCACCTCCCATTAAGAAACCATGGTAAAAAATTTCCCCAAAGCCAACTTCATGCTTCTTAAGACAGAAGTGGTGAACTTCATGACACCCATGCAGATGGACAATACAGTTACGACTACTGAATCCTACACAATTGCACTTTATAAGCACTTACATGAGTGCATGGATCATGCTATCCCAAACAGAACCAAGACGCTATCCTCCAAAAAAAGGAAGCCAATCTGGTGGTCCCCCGCCATAAACAAACTGTACAGCAGAAGGAAGAAACACTTGCAAAAGAGAATAAAATACCACAAGTGGAGGAGCTCCCTGGTCAGCCTCAGTAAGAAGCTGCGATCCCTGATAAAATCCTCCAAAGCTAGTTACAAAAACAAAATCGCCACTAATTCTAAAGACAACTACAAAGCATTCTATAGCTATGTCAAGAATCTGAATGGCAACACTCAGATCTGCTCTGAGTTACAGCACAATGGCACTAAATATACAGACCCAACTGATATTGCTAACATCCTGGCAGATAGGTTCAGTGCTAACTTTACCCCCCTCTCACCCCCTAAAGACCCCATCTCAACACCAGAAGAATGCAAAGTTCCTGTAATCACAGCTGCACAGATAAATCCACACTCTCCAAAGCTAAGAACACAGCATCCATGGGACCAGACAACATCCCAGGCTGCATTCTACATGAACTATAGAACAAACTGGCACCCCACCTAAGTACCATGTTCAATCATAGCCTCACCTCAGGCTTTGTGCCTGCTGAATGGTGCACAGCAACAGTTATCCCACTCCACAAGAGGGGGGCGCCACCACAGACCCCAGGAACTACCGCCCCATTAGCTTGACGAGCCTGGTCTGCAAGGCCATGGAACGTATCATCATGGAACTTATAAACAAAGACATTGGTAATCTCCAAACTCTGGATCCCACCCAGTTCAGGTTTGTAAAAGGCAGATCATGTCTCCTAAACTTGATAGACTTCTTTGAAGCAGTCACCAAAGCCGTAGATAAGGGTAAGGTGGTTCACACAGCCAATCTAGATCTTGCCAAGGCTTTTGACACCATCCCCCACTCTGGAATTATAGATAAACTCACTAAACTAGGTATAAATCCCTATCTCACAAGATGGGTTGCCAACTGGCTCACTGACAGAATACACACTGTGAAAGTAGCAGACTCCAAATCTGACTTCATACCAGTGACAAGTGGAGTACCACAGGGTTCAGTCCTGGGTCCTCTCCTGTTTGGTATCTACTTCTCTGAAGTACAGGCTAACACAGAAGGTCTTTGGCTAATGAAGTTTGCAGATGACTGCAAACTAGGAGCCATAATCGAAACTCCTAACGATGTGGACATCCTACAAAAGGGCCTCACTGAGACAGATGCCTGGTGTCAAAGCCATGGCCTCAAGCTCAATAGCAAAAAGTGCATTGTCATCCCTTTTGGTAAAAACTCTGTACCCATGAACTACCACATAGGTGGTAGTATACTTAACACCGAAAGTGTGATAAGAGACCTTGAGACATAGGTGAACAGTAGTCTCTCCTTTGATAATCACATCAGCACAGTAGTCAGAAAATCCTTCTACATGGCCCCACACACCTCATCACAAAAGGTTTCTCATCCAGAAAAAAAGAGGTCATTGTTCCCCTCTACTCATCACTCACTAGACCCATTATAGAGTACAATGCCCCTTTTGGTATGTACCTCACAAGACATCTACAACAACTGGAAAGGCCGCAGAAATACCTCACAAAGTGGATTACTGGCCTCAAACAGATGCCCTATGCAGACCATCTCAAAAAACTCCAGCTTTACTCCGTCGCATATCACCTACTCAGAGGTGATCTCTGCCTAACATACAAAGCTATGTCAAACCCAGAGCTGTTGGACATGCTCCACTTAAAGAAATCCCAATCCCTCCGAGCTACACGCTCTTGGGACCTAAACCTTGTCACCACAATAAACAGAACATGCCGGAGGGATAGATTCCTGCCCCAGAGACTTCCCATACTCTGGAATAAACTACATATCTATATCAAACAAAGCTCCTCATTAGCACTCTTCAAGAAAAATCTTGATGATTGGATGGGAAATAGGAAATTCACCCCGGGGATCACCTCTGTGGCTCTGCTCGACAGTGGCACAGGAAAATAATTTTCTTGGGTGGCAAAAGCCAGGGTACCTTTTTGGCTGGGCTTGTATAGGCCCCAGGGCCAATAGCCTAGTACCTACCTATGAACCTATGAACCTATGAACAATTGTATATACTGTTGACCCTATAAGACCTATCCCGAATAGTAAATGTACAACCAGATGTCATATATCTACAATAGTTACAAACCTTGCACTTATACATGCCAGGAGTATGTGCATAAATTTGCCTAGGGAATTCCACTAAAGATTTCAGATTCCTACCCCTCTTGAAAATAACCAATGAGTTATGGCCTATTTTATCAACAGTTTCTTCGTCTATTGAAAGAACTCTCCAATTCTTAGACAAATTACCCCTTATTTTGTAAGCATCGATACTATATTGCGTGACAAAACTGGAGGTAAGAGGGAGCCAACTATATTTCTGTCCAAAGGAGGGACTACATTTCTATCACAATTATCTACTACTGACAATTCACCTGGAAGACACAAAATAGGTCTATAAGAAAGAAAGTTGAAAGAGAGGGTCTATGAACATGTTTACAGCATTGCTAAAGGGAGGAATGAAAATGCATCTCGTCCTTTTCTCTAAAACTTCTACCACAATTTCTCCAACAAATGTTTCAGGGTATCCTCTGTTCATAAGCATCCATTTTAACAGATTACGCTCATCTATAAACTGAGCTTTCTTAGTGACCATCCTTGCAGCATGAATTAACCCCTGATCTCTTTTGGTGTAGGGGTGTGAACTAGTAAAGTGCAGCATAGTGTTGGAATATGTTTCCTTACGATGTATACTGGCTGAATAACAACCTAATAGGTTGTCTTTCACTAATCATACATTTAAATAAGAAATGCTGCCTTTCTTAAAGGAACTGGTAAACCTTAAAAAAGTTGAAGTTGAGTTAAAGTACATTAACATTTCATTTGCTGATGACCCGTTCCCCTTAAATAAAATTAACACATCATCCAGGAACCTCGTATAAAAACAGATAGGTTGCATGATGTCTGTGTAAGTACAAGTTTTAGGGTATTGTTATATAACTTTAATATTTTAATTGATGTCAATTGAACATTATGTTTGATTTTCTGATGTAGTTTTGGAAGGAAAAGTTTTTAATTTAAACTTGGTGCTTCTTTTGTATGAGTTTGTCTGAGGAAGTCTGGTTAATCGACCAGATGAAAAGCGCTTAACATCACCTTTTGTGCTGTTTGGAGTTTATTAAAACTTTTATTGGATTTGTTACCTCTGGGTGTGTTCTGATCCAGTTTGTGTTGTCGCTGTTTCTGCCTTTGTTCATTTCATTTGTAGAGTATGGCAGCTGAAGGTATATTGAATTCTTCCACTGTACTTTTGTCCCATCAGCCTGAGACACTTGTTTCTGGCTCTAGTGACATTGGGAATTTAATGGCATTGATCATGGTTATGAACCAATGGCTCAAAGACTTGACTGAGAGGGTTGGCGGCTTTAGTCAATGGAGTCCACAAAAACTACAAGCACCAGGTACCATTGTTTCATCAGTAGCTGATATGAACTCTACTAGGCAGAAGGAGAGTGGTTCAAGGATTTTTGGTAACTCACAACCCGTAGCTGTGGATGGGAATGGGTGTGGTAAGTCAACAACAGTTCTACTGCCAGTTCCTAGGGGCTTATTCGGGCCCCTGATGTCATGGGATGGATTAAGGAAGTCCTTACTTTCAGGAGATTTGTTGTGCAGTGTAATCAGGGGCAGCCAGCTGGAGGAAGTGAACCTGTGGCATCCAAACTAGAGATGTTCAATCGGATTTTTTTAAAGTTAAGAAAACTACAACTAGAGGTGGGTTATTAGGAGGAATGTAACAAAGATTTATTTATTTATTTCCAGTTTGATGACTGGGGATGTCCACTGGGCTCAGGGAGCCCGTTTTCAGTGGAGGCCCTGGGAGAAAACTCCATGTTGCAAAGTTTAGATGCAGATACAATATAGAAAAGAAGAACAATTTACAATTATGTTTCATGCTAGAGAGCAGGTGTAATTTCTTAGGTACATGTTACCTTTAGATACAGACACAATATTATTAATGAACAATTTACAGTTACATTTCATGTTAGAGAGGAGGTGTAATTTCTTAGGTACATGTTACCTTTAGATACAGACACAATATTATTAATGAACAATTTACAGTTACATTTCATGTTAGAGAGCAGGTGTAGTTTCTTGGGTACATGGTACAAATTTGATATTTATAATATGTACATGTGTGATAGCCTATAGATCATAGCTAGAGAGGCTAGTAATCATAGCTGGAGAGGGATTTAGAGGTGGAGAGAGACTTATAGGACTAGGTAGGGAGAATGCAGTTGCATTTTCTGTTAGAGTAAAGGTAGGAATGTAACTGAGATTTAAAGTTTTCAAAGTTTGCACAGGTCTCATGCAAGATGGTAATGTGCCTAAAGGTTTGCGTTCCTGGCAATATGCTAATAAAGCAGGTTCAGCTTTTCATAGCAAGTTAGTGGCTATGTTTAGTAGACACAGGCTTGAATTAATTTCTCTAATGTCTAAGCATTACCAGTCCATGATCAATGTTTTATCTGAGGAGATTGGTAAATTGGATATAGAGATTCAGTCTCACAATGACGTTCCAAGATACCAGTATGATTATAGAAGGATTTTTGGTTCCATTGACCAGCAGATGGCTAAGAACATAGAGGTGAAAATGAAGAAACTTGACCGGGACTTGATAGACTATAAGAACGGAGTAACTTATCCGCAACCCCATTCTCCACCACAGAAGAATTTGATTGGCTATCTGTCAACATCGGTACCACTAGTAATAATGTGAATGATAACAGCTCAACATCATTGACCCATGGCTACCTGCTGAGTAATTTGTCAGGCAACGGCAACCAGCTATCAGAATCGTTTGTCAACAATATGAACAACAGACAATTATATTCCAAAAACCAGCAGTCAAGCGAACTGCAGGTTTTTCACCATGATTTGAGTCAGAATCAGAAATGAGCGTACAACACCAGAAGGGTGAACAAAAACGCCAACAAGAATGACATCAGTAAGAAGAAGAGGTAACTAATCTTATTGGCAATGTTTTTGAGAAGAATAAAGAGAATTGTAAAATTTTGGTTATGGGACTGGAGACTTTAAAGTTTTTAACTTTTCTAGTTATGATAGTGACCCTGTTTTGGTAGAGCATTTGGCTAAAGGCCTCACTTTTGTTCCGTCAACTCGTTTTAACTTACCGTTGACTCTTGTGGATTTAAAAATGTTTACACGTAAATTGAATTTGAAGTTTATGTATGGTAAAGATGTAGTTGAAAGGAACGACTTAAGACTAATAAGTAACTTCAACCCTCCAACACATCCTTTGTTGACTTTATATGAATCTTTGTGTGAGCTTGATATTAGGGATTTAGCTAAGCAACATACACAGTATGAACACATTAATATTAGCAAATGTGAAGGACTCGCATGAAACAATTTGAGATCTTTACCTTTACGGGTGTGTAAGCCAGATAAAGGTGGTGGGCTGGTCGTAATGGACATCACTGACTACAATGTAAGAATGGAAAAGGTGTTGAATAGTACTATATATAGAAAAGTGAGTATTAATGAAATGAATAGGGCTTATAGAAACATCAGTTCCTATTTGAATGACTTGTTTATGGAAGGTATAATAGACAAGTCTATGCTCAACTACCTTACCATATTATCACCTAGGGTTCCTTCTCTTTTTGGTTTAGCTAAGTTAAATAAGTGTATTTCTGATCCACCGATGAGAGTGTTAGCCAATGCTAGGTCATCTATTAATTATGCTAATGCTAAATATGTGGACAATATTTTAAAGAAATATGTTATAAAGGAAAGTCAGATATGTAAAGACTCTTGGTCTTTTTTAGTGGCCATTAACCAAAGGAGTTTTGAGAGGGAACTGAACTTTTAACTATTGATGTGGTGGATTTATATTTTTCAGTTCCGCACACTTTGGGTGTTGAATGGGTTGTAGAAAGGATGAGGTACCATGGAGCCCCTGATAATGAGGTGAGGATCGTCGAGGAACTTTTAGATATTATACTTACGAGTCATTTTGTCATGTTTGATGGTGAAATTTATTTACAACAGGTGGGGGTTGTGATGGGGGGTCCCCTTGTGGGGCCAGTGTGGCCAATTTGGTTATGGCCCACTGGGAATCCCATTATGTGTTTAATAACACAGACATCATGCAACCTATCTGATTTTATATGAGGTTCCTGGATGATCTGTTTATTTTATTTAGGGGGGAACAGAGCATCAGCAAATGAACTGTTAAGGTACTTTAACTCAGCTACATCTTTTTTAAGGTTTACCATACGGAAGACAGCATTTCTTATTTAGATGTATGGTTAGTGAAAGACAACCTATTAGGTTGTTATTCAGCCAGCATACATCATAAGGAAATGTATTCCAACGCTATTCTGCACTTTACTAGTTGCCACCCCCTACACCAAAAGAGATCAGTGGTGAAGGGGCAGTTAGTTTGTGCTACAAGGATGGTCACTAAGGAAGCTCAGTTTATAGATGAGTGTGATCTGTTAAAACAGATGTTTATGAACAAAGGATATGCTAAAAAATTTATTGGAGAAATTGTGGTAGAAGTTTTACAGAAAAGGAGGAGAGAGATTTATAAACCTATTTTGTGTCTTCCAGGTGAACTGTCAGTGTTAGATAATGGTGACAGAAAGGTAGTCCCTGTTTTGGGTAGAGATACAGTTGGCTCCCTCCAGTCAAAGGATTTTGCCTCTAGTTTTGTCATGCAATATAGTATTGATGCTTACAAAATAAGGGGTATTTTGTCTAAGAATTGGAGGGTTCTTTCAATAGAAGAAGAAACTGTTGATAAAATAGGCCATAATCCATTGGTTATTTTCAAGAGGGGTAGGAATCTGAAATCTTTAGTGGAGTTCCCTAGGCAGATTTATGCATGTACTCCTGGCATGTATAAGTGCGAGGCTTGTAACTATTGTAGATATATGGCATCTGGTTGTACATTTACTATTCGGGATAGGTCTTATAGGGTCAACGGTAGATACAATTGTAATACTAGGTCTGTGATATATCTTGCCCAATGCCGGTTATGCCCATGCATTTATGTTGGTAAGTCCGACAGAAAGTTGAAAGAGAGGGTCTATGAACATGTTTACAGCATTGCTAAAGGAAGGAATGAAAATGCATTGGCTAGACATTGTAATAGTAACCCGGGGCATTATTTTGTATTTAGGGTGATAGTCCAGATTTTGATGGACAGTAGTGGTGGTGCTTTAGATTTACTATTATTGAAAAAAGAAGTATTGTGGCAGCTCAGCCTGGATTCTAGTAGGAAACCGGGTCTAAATGAGGTCATCTCCATTTCTTGTATTCTTAAGTTGAGGAGCTTTAGTACATAATAACATAATACATAGATATGTAAAAAAGTTTTTTATAAAAGTGTTTTATATTAGTTTAACATCTATATTTATAAGGGTTATGAGTAGTACCCACTTTTCATGTCTTGGTTTTCGGAGGTTAGGTTCTTATGACAAGTAAGGTTTTTCATAAAATGTTGTTTTTAGACAAACTGTTCAACTTTAAGTACAAGTTTTAGGGTATTGTATTGTTATATAACTTTAATGTTTTAACTGATGTTAATTGAACAATGTGTTTGATAGGCTGATGTAGTTTTGGAGGGAAAAGTTTTTAATTTAAACTTGGTGCTTGTTTTGTATGAGTTTGTCTGAGTAAGTCTGGTGAATCGATCAGACAAAAAGCGCTTAACGTTACCTTTTGTGCTGTTCGGAGTTTATTAAAACTTTTATTGGATTAATTACCTCTGGGTGTGTTCTTATCCAGTTTGTGTTGTCGCTGTGTCTGCCTTTGTTCATTTTATTTAAAAAACATATTTAGTATTTCTACCAGGGCAAATACAATTACAAAACAATCACTTGGAACTTGAATTTTGTATTAAATAATAATAAAAGACTGCCAACAGAGTCAAAATGATTTCTACACTACCTAAGGATACTTAGGGAAAGTACTCTGGCCAAGGTAAAAAAAATTAATATATTGTTACTACTTGATTGTCAGATAGATAGTTAGGGTGCTATACTTGAGGAAAAGTCTAGTTATACTGTTGGTAACAGGTTAATTACATAGGTTAGTTTAAATAAAACAGTGGACTATTTGTAGGATAACTGCTGCTGTTCTGTTAGGCTTGGACTAATGAGTGAATAAAGTAAAGATAGTGAACAGGTTGAACGAAATTCAGATAGGCATTGATAAATAGATAACAAGACTACAGAGTAGGATTAAAGGTATATCAAAAAATGGTGGGGGGGTCAGAAATATCATTAGCAGTAAGAACAGCAGCTGAATGATAACAGCGAACAGCTAGTACAACTGCATGAAACAAAACCTCAGACTAATTATGTAATGCCAGTAAAGTAACCACTGATATCAGGCACCAGCATAAGTAACTGACACTACCAACAGGTGAGCACCTGCAATAGGCACACAGGACAAAAGCAATGCATAATAGATGGCCAAACTAAATACTATATATATATATATATATATATATATATATATATATATATATATATATATATACAATGGCAAGTACTCAAACATGGTCCAATTAATAAAATAATAATCATGGAATAGGAAACAGTATGACCAAAAAACAATAGTAAAACAGCTAGTTAACAAATGAAAACAAAGTACTAAATGGGGTAAATTAGTAACGTGATTAAATAAACAAATAAGCAATAAACATGTAAAGAGGGTTTGAATAGTAAAGCAATGATCAAAGGTTAATCAATAAGCATCAGAAACGCAATCCCAATATTACTGCTGTGCATTGGTTTATCAGACAGACTAAAGGCAATGAAATCAATATAATCCACAACAAGGATGTAGAGGTTGCATTACCCATTGTGCACTAGGCTCTAGTATTATTTACTCAACAGGATTTACACTGCTTAGTGGTGTCATATGCAGCAAAGTCCATAATTGAGCAAACCGCTGTTTTCTTAAAAGTATGTCAGGCACTGCCCCTGCAGATGCTACCCCATCAAAACCCATCATATTCCCCCACAAAACCTAAAAGCTGGACTGTCAAAATTGGGCACTGCAGGCATTCAGTGAAACCCAAGAGCAGGTGGTTTGTATGGAAAAGCATGTACTGTCATCAAAGGCAGATACACTGAAGGCCCACGTCTAGGAACCACTAAAGTCCTTGTAGTACATTAAATCAGTCATAACCCAGAAAGGAAAGGGCTCTGTGGGCTTCTGCTCATTCTAAAGGGTAGGGGATTGTCATCTCTTAGTGCAGCTGCCTGTCTGTCTCTCTGCTAACAGGATAAAGCATGATTTACTTGGCCTGCCACCAGTACCTGTTATTGTATAAAAATACAAATTAGATTTTAAATATAAAATGCAAAAAAAAAAAAAAACTACTTTTATACAAGCACGCTTCATGTAAAATAATTTCTAGCTGTCTATAATGTTTACTTAACTTCTCCTTGCTGCAGATTTATGACATATTATATACATAACACATTTATTTTATGGATTTGTTTGCAGAATGTTTCATTGTTCCACAGACACATCTTTTCAACACACATTTGTTTATGTCTCCAAAACCCGCTGTAATAGTGATCATGAATTACAGTGAAGGGAAGAAGGCATGTTGTCGCCCATATTATCTATGTTCACTAATAATCATTTTATTTGCCATTGTATGTATGTGTGTGTGTGTGTGTATATATATATATATATATATATATATATATATATATATATATAGAGAGAGAGAGAGAGGGAGGAGAGAGAGAGAGGGAGAGAGAGAGCATTAAAATATATACAAAATAAAGCTGTATTTTGATATGCAATTGCATTGTCATTAAACAGTATTTTACTTGTTATAAACTATGGTATTGCATTAGCTTTCATATCATTCTGAGTCTGTATTAATGTAAGTTACTATTATCTTGTTAGCACAATAAATCCTGTGTGGTCTGAGTGTGAACGTTGAAAAGAGTGACTGTAACTCACTCATCTGACTTAGCAAACATATCAATAAAATTAAAAGAGAATGTAGAGTAAAATATAAATGTTGGAACTGAAAATGAAGTGAAAAATATTTGCAAGAAAACTATAATAAACTATGGAAATGCACTCTATAAGTTTGCAGTGAACCTTGTCTTGATCAGTTGAGCAGACAAATTTTATGCTGCAAATGCAATATTTCACGAGCAATTCAATCATTTGTTTTAAAGAAATAAACATAATTAATTAATAAGTAAAATGGGACTAGTTTAATTATATTTCTGAATACAAGTTAATTTATATTTATGAATGTAAAAGTTTGGTAATGATTAAAGGAAATAAAATAATGCTACAACCAGAAGTACTAAATGCAATTTGGCAACAAAAACAAATATGGAAAGTTTAATTATAATTGCAAATACAGTGCAATTTGGCAATAAAAATATACTGTCAGAAGTGGGATTTGAACCCACGCCTCCATTCGGAGACCAGAATACCCATATTAATGGAAGGAGTTTTAGTCCTTGAGTCTGGCGCCTTAGACCACTCGGCCATCCTGACAGCTGTAGGAAAATGTTTCTGTCACACTACATGCCTATAGTATACACGAGACAGCAGTAACATTACAGTGATACTAACCAGAAGTGTTACTTAAGGAAATACAGTCAATTGCTGCATTCATTTTTTTGTGAAAAGGGTGTTGCTCAGTAGCTAACAAGGTTAGGACTAAAAGTATTTCAACCATTTTTCTCACGTGTGATAACTGCATATTACTGAGCTCACTTTTGCATTTCTCTTTTCCTTTCACAGCAGCAAGAACTTAGATCAAACAATTTACTGTTGAGGCATGTAGGCTCTTAAATGCATACTGTCACCACTGTGATTCAAGGGGCTGTTTCTATGCAGTCGTGTCTGCGAGAACACTGTGTCTTTTAATGCAGATTGGCAGATCTGATTTCATCCAGCCCTTTATTGAAATGAGAAAGAAAGGGAAATCATTCTCTCAAGTATGTGTCTGAAAAAAACAACAGTTGTCACAGATCCGTCTTTTTTTTTGTTTTGTTTTGTTTTTTTGCTCACTACAGAAACGGGATGAGGTTGACTTGATTCACATTAGCACCACTCATGAAATGTCCCTTTCAGTTCATTTGATAATGTGTTGTCTGTAGTATATACAGTGGATATAAAAAGTTTCCACACCCCTGTTGAAATGCCAGACTTTGTGATATAAAAAAAAAACGAGACCACAATAAATAATTTCAAAACTTTTCCCACCTTTAATGTGACCTATAACCTGTACAATTCAATTGAAAAATAAACAAATCTGTTAGGGGAAAAAATATAAAAAATAAAAAACGTACAATACACTGGTTGCATTAGTGTGCACACCCTTAAACTAATCCTTTGTTGTGTGTGCACACCCTTAAACTAATACTTTGTTGAAGCACCTTTTGATTTAATTACAGCATTTGGTCTTCTTGGGTAGGAGTCTATCAGCATGGCACATCTTGACTCGGCAATATTTGCTCACTCTTCCTTGCAAAAGCACTCCAAATCTGTCAGATTGCGAGGGCATCTCTTATGCACAGCCCTCTTCATGTCATCCCACAGATTTTCTATTGGATTTAGGTTTGGGCTCTCGCTGGGCCATTCCAAACTTTAATTTCCTTCTGGTGAAGCCATTCTTTTGTTGATTTGGATGTATGCTTGGGGTCATTGTTGTGTTGAAAGGTGAAATTCCTCTTCATCTTCAGCTTTCTATCAGATGCCTGAAGGTTTTGGGCCAAAAGTCACTGGTATTTGGAACTGTCCATAATTCCCTCCTCTTTGACTAAAGCCCCAGTTCCAGCTGAAGAAAAGCAACCCCAAAGCATGACACTGTCACCACCATGCTTCACAGTGAGGGTGGTGTTCTTTTGGGGATGCAAAGTGTTGTTTTTGTGCCAAACGTACCTTTTGGAATTGTGGCCAAAAACGTCAACTTTGGTCTCATCAGACTGTAACATATTTTCCCATATGCTTTTGGGAGACTTAATGTATTGTTATGTAAATTTTAGCTGGGCCTGGATGTTTTTCTGTGTAAGAAAAGCCTTCAAAGTCTTGCAACCCTACCCTATAGTCCAGACATATGGAGAATAAGGGAGATTGTTGTCACATGTAGTACACAACCAGTACTGGCCAGAAATTCCTGCAGCTCCTTCAGTTTTGCTGTAGGTCTCTTGGCAGCCTCCCTGATCAGTTTTCATCTTGTCTTTTCATCAGTTTTGGAGGGACATTCAGTTATTTACAACGTCACTGTTGTCCCACATTTTGTCCACTTTTTATGACTGTCTTCACTGTGTTCCATGGTATATCCAATGCTGTGGACATTTTTTGTACCCTTCTCCTGACTGCTACCTTTCAACAGTGAGATCCCTTTGATGCTTTGTAAGCTCTCTGTGAACCATGGCTTTTGCTGTAGCAGGCAACTGAGTAAATGTCAGGAAAATCCTATGAGGACAGCTGAACTTTATTTGGGGTTAATCAGAGTCTCTTTAATTGATTGCAGGTGTGTACCAAGAAGACTGATTGCTGTAATTAAAGCAAAAGGTGCTTCAACAAAGTATTAGCTTAAGGGTGTGCACACAAAACAAAGTATTAGTTTAAGGGCGTGCACACTTATGCAACCAGCATATTGCGAGTTTTTTTATTTTTTATATTTTTTTCCCTAACAGATTTGTTTTTCAATTGAATTGTACAGGTTATAGGTCATATTAAAGGTGGGAAAAGTTTTGAAATGATTTATTGTGGTCTCACTTTTTTATATCACAAAAACCTGGCATTTTAATAGGGGTGTGTAAACTATTTATATCCACTGTAGTCTGAAGAACTGTGGGAAATGGATTGTAATTGAAAAAGTAAGAAGTTTTACCACACAGACTAAAGAAAGCTGTTATTAACATAGTTATTGAGTGATTATGTTGTTCTTGGTTAAATTTGTGTGATTCATTCTCATCATAGTTCTCAGCCTTCCTAGAATAAACTAGGTAAAGAATAAGCAAGTACGAGATAAATGATCACATCTGATATAAAGAGACAAAAGTACAGAAAGTATATGAATTGCAGAGAATCATTTTTCATGACTTTATGTTTTTAATGTTTTTGGCCTGTATAGAATATCACTTTTGTATTGCTTGAGCTTAGAGTTGTTTTGGAATCTTAAAGGAGAACTTTACTCTTTGAGTTGTAGGATTTGACAGATATGTCTTTCAGCTGTGCATTAACTGTGTTTTTTGCATGTACATTTTACCCTCTGAAAGAAATACTAGTCTGCTGTTTGCTCTTTTTTATTGCAATCTGCCTGTACATGTGATGCATTTCACAGGTATGTGTTTTTATGACCCCTTGCAGTATAACATTTGCAATTAGCACTACAACATAGATATACTATCGATGTATCCATGGTGGTAGTGCTGCGGTAGCATTGTCGCCTCACAGTTAGACGTTGTCCTGTTCAATTCTCAGCTGGAGCGTCTTCTGTGTGGAGACATGCGTGAATGGGTGTACCTTCGTTGAAGGTTGTGCGTCAGAGCTGGCAACTTGGCACATAAAAATCTACTGCCAATCATTAGCGGACCGGAGTTCTGCTGTGGCGACCCCTAACAGGAAAAGCCAAAGGACACAACAACAACTACAACATAGATATACTAGTGTTTGGAATGAGTTGCTGCACCAACACACCTTGCGACAAACATTTTTTAATTTTTAATTACTTTCACAGTTTAGTAAGGGTCCACAGCTAGCAATCCTGGTTGTTGTTGTTAGGTATGGTTTGTGTTGTTGAAGCACATTACTTGAATTTGTTTTACATCACACATCTCCCATATATACTTCAAGGTGTATTAAAATGGTCACATTATCTTACTAATTTGTATGTTCTATCTTTCAAAGTAGTGTTCTGTTACACACCTCTCTTTGAATCTTTATTTCAACCCTCTCCATAACTTCTGTTGGTGACCTCCACTCTGGCTCACTGTCTGTGTTACTTGCATTCCAATTCCTTATGTTTCTCTTTATTTATCTGCTGATGTTAAGTACATAATTAATACATAACTGTGTGTGTGTGTGTGTGTGTGTGTGTGTGTGTGTGTGTGTGTGTGTGTGTGTGTGTGTGTGTGTGTGTGTGTGTGTGTGCAATCACTTCAGTTAATGTGGTTTCTCATGCACATTTAATTGTTTACCTCTTGTATTTCGATGTGTCCATGAAATGACTTACCACAATGTGACCTTTGGTCTGGGTTGCGGCTATGAAGGGGCTTCCTTGTCATGCTAAGAGGTTTGGCCGTATGCATATGTGATTATCAATGCTGTTCTTCTGTCTTTAAATAGGTATTCAGTCACACTGTTAATGAAACCCTGGGATTGTGTGAAGTGATATTTCCAGGAAAAAAATGTACAATGACAGCTGCATTCTCATGAAATGGGGTAACACACCGCACTGAAAAAAATGGACTTAAGATATCTGAGAGTGTTGATGGAGAAGTACAGAGAAGGTCAGAAGGAGTTGCATTGTGTCTTTGTGGATTTAGAGAAAGCATATGACAGGGTGCCTAGAGAGGAGTTGTGGTATTGTATGAGGAAGTTGGGAGTATCAGAGAAGTATGTAAGAGTGGTACCGGATATGTACGAGGGTAGTGTGACAGTGGTGAGGTCTGCGGTGGGAGTGACAGATGCGTTTAAGGTGGAGGTGGAATTACATCAAGGATCAGCTCTGAGCCCTTTCTTATTTGCAATGGTGATGGATAGGTTGACAGACGAGATCAGACAGGAGTCCCAGTGGACTATGATGTTTGCAGATGACATTGTGATCTGTAGTGAGAGTAGGGAACAGGTGGAGGAGACCCTGGAGAGGTCGAGATATGCTCTAGAGAGAAGAGGAATGAAGGTCAGCAGGACTAAGACAGAATATATGTGTGTGAATGACAGGGAGGATAGAGGAATGGTGAGGATGCAGGGAGTAGAGGTGGCGAAGGTGAATAAGTTTAAGTACTTGGGATCAACAGTTTAGAGTAATGGTGAGTGTGGATGAGAGGTGAAGAAGAGAGTACAGGCAGGATGGAGTGGGTGGAGAAGAGTGTCAGGAGTGATTTGTGACAGCCGAGTAGTAGTAAGAGTGAAAGGGAAGGTCTACAAGAGGGTAGTGAGACCAGCTATGTCATACGGGTTGGAGACAGTGGCATTGACAAAAAGGCAGGAGTCAGAGCTTGACGTGGCAGAGTTGAAGATATTACGATTTGCACTGGGTGTGATGAGGATGGACAGGATTAGGAATAAGTATATTAGAGGGTCAGCCCAGGTTGGAAGGTTTGGAGACAAAGCCAGAGAGGCAAGATTACGTTGGTTTGGACATGTGCTGAGGAGGGATGCAGAGTATATTGGGAAAAAGATGCTAAGGATGAAGCTGCCTAGTAACAGGAAAAGAGGAAGGCCTAAGACAAGGTTTATGGATGTGGTGAGAGAGGACATACAGGTGGTTGGTGTGACAGAGCAAGATGCAGAGGACAGGAAGAAATGGAAACAGTTGATCTGCTGTGGCGACCCCTAACGGGAGCAGCCGAAAGAAGAAGAAGAAGGATATTCTTTATGAAGGTATTACTATTATTCATTTTTTTATTTTAGTTTTATTGGAGATCA
This sequence comes from Protopterus annectens, assembly GCF_019279795.1. Classification (NCBI taxonomy): domain Eukaryota; kingdom Metazoa; phylum Chordata; order Ceratodontiformes; family Protopteridae; genus Protopterus; species Protopterus annectens. Next base: position 713,606,491 of record NC_056733.1, on the reverse strand, counting down.
TGAAATAATTTATTTATTATTATTTATTTATTTAATTTTACATTTATTAACCGGGATGGTCCAACTGGATTAATGTCCATTTTCAGTGGAGGCCCAGAGAGAAAAGCTTCTGAATATATATATATATATATATAGAGAGAGAGAGAGAGAGAGTGGTTTATTTTGCTGTACCACATCATTATACATTTTATTTAAAGTACATAAGGGTTATATTATTATGACAGCTACTAAGCAGGGCAGGACCAGGACAAATGTGACACTGATGGGGGAAGGGATGTGAATTTAACATGTGTACCAATAACACTTTGTTTTACAGCACAATAAACCACTCTGATGCCTGCAAAAAATATATATATATATTTATAAAGCTTGTGAGGAAACTATTACTCTGCTATTTTTGTTTTACTTGGATCGCTTGTCTGTGTACTTAATAAAGGATTTTCGACTGGAAACAGACTGCCTGCCTTGCTTGGATTACTTTCGAATACTTAGTATTTCTGTACAATATTTCAAATGATATACATTTTATTATTTTTTTACTTAAAACGAGTTTCTGTTTGCTACTTCTACTACTATTTTCTGATCTGATTAATATAAAGTGATTAACTAGAGATATATGGACTGAAAATCTTCCACACAGAGAAGTTTCTTACACTGTTTTGTTTTTGGACCCACTATACTTGTTTAGTTTAGACTTCGGGGATACACGGAGATTACTTCTTTTTTTATTTATTAATGTAAGTAACTATTATCTTGTTAGCACAATAAATCCTGTGTGGTCTGAGTGTGAGTGTCGAGAAGAGTGACTGTAACTCACTCATCTCACTGTTAACAAACATATTAATAAAATTAACAGAGAACGTAGAGTAAAATATAAATGTTGGAACTGAAAATTAAGTGAAAAATATTTGCAAGAAAACTATAATAAACTATGGAAATGCAATCTATACAATTGCAGTGAAACTTGCCATGATCAGCTGAACAGACAAATTTTATGCTCCAAATGAAATATTTCACAAGCAATTCAATTATTTGTTTTAAAGAAATAAACATAATTTAACAAGTAAAATGGGACAAATTTAATTACATATATGAATACAAGTTCATTTATATTTATGAATGCAGCAGTTTAGTAATGATCCTAGGAAATAAAATAATGCTACAACCAGAAGTAATAACTGCAATTTGGCAACAGACATAAATATGGAAAGTTTAATTATAATTGCAAATACAGTGCAATTTGGCAATAAAAACATACTGTCAGAAGTGGGATTTGAACCCACGCCTCCATTTGGAGACCAGAATACCCAGGTTAGTGGAAGGAATTTCAGTCCTTGAGTCTGGCGCCTTAGACCACTCGGCCATCCTGACAGGTGTGAAGTAGGGCTTCTGTCACACTACATGCCTATAGTATAGAGGAGACAGCAGTAACATTCCAATGATACTAACCAGAAGTGTTACTTAAGGAAATACACAGTCAATTGCTAGATTCATTTTTTTGTGAAAAGTGTGTTAATAGCTAACAAGGCTATGTTTATAACTATGTCAACCATTTTCTCACGTGTGATAACTGTGTATTACTGAGCTCACTTTTGCATTTCTCTTTTCCCTTCACAGCAGCAAGAATGTAGATCAAACAAGTTACTGTTGAGGCATGTAGCCTCTTAAGTGCATACTGTCACCACTGTGATTCAAGGGGCTGTTTCTATGCAGTTGTGTCTGCGAGAACACTGTGTCTTTTAATGCAGATTGGCAGATCTGATTTCATCCAGCCCTTTATTGAAATGAGAACAAAAGGGAAAATGTTCTCTCAGGTATGTGTCTGAAAAAAACAACAGTTGTCACAGAGCGTCATTTTTTTGGTTTTGTTTTGTTTTGTTTGTTTGCTCACTACAGAAACGGGATGAGGTTGACTTGATTCACATTAGCACCACTGCTGAAATGTCCCTTTTAGTTCATATGATAACATGTTGTCTGAAATATATACAGTGGATATAAAAAGTTTCCACACCCCTGTTGAAATGCCAGGCTTTGTGATATATAAAAAAAATGAGACCACAATAAAGGTGCTTCAACAAAGTATTAGCTTAAGGGTGTGCACACTCAACAAAGTATTAGTTTATGGGTGTGCTCACTTATGCAACCAGTGTATTGCACATTTTTTATTTTTTATATTTTTTCCCCTAACAGATTTGTTTTTCAATTGAATTGTACAGCTTATAGGTCATATCTTGTTAGTATCTAACTAACTTCTGGTTAGTATCATTGTGCCTGGGTACCTTTGGCTAGGCTTATATAGGCCCTAGGGCCAATAGCCTAGTACCTACCTATGAACCTATGAACATTAAAGGTGGGAACAGTTTTGAAATGATTTATTGTGGTCTCATTTTTTATATCACAAAAACCTGGCATTTTAATTGGGGTGTGTAAACTATTTATATCCACTGTAGTCTGAAGAAGTGTGGGAACTGGATTGTAATTGAAAAAGTAAGAAGTTTTACCACACAGACTAAAGAAAGCTGTTATTAACATAGTTATTGAGTGATTATGTTGTTCTTGGTTAAATTTGTGTGATTCATTCTCATCATAGTTCTCAACCTTCCTAGAATAAACTAGGTAAAGAATAAACAAATACGAGGTAAATGATCACATCTGATATAAAGAGCCAAAAGTACAGAAAGTATATGAATTGCAGAGAATCATTTTTCATGACTCTATGTTTTTAAAGTTTTGGCCTGTACAGAATATGACTTTTGTATTGCTTGAGCTTAGTGTTGTTAAGAATCTTAAAGGAGAAATTAACTCTTTTTGAGTTGTAGGATTTGACAGATATGACTTTCAGCTGTGCATTAACTGTGTTTTTTGCATGTACATTTTACCCTCTGAAAGAAATACTAGTCTGCTGTTTGCTCTTTTTTATTGCAATCTGCCTGTACATGTGATGCATTTCACAGGTATGTGTTTTTATGACCCCTTGCAGTATAACATTTGCAGTTAACACTACAACATAGATATACTAGTGTTTGGAATGAGTTGCTGCATCAACACAGCTTGGGACAAACATATTTTAATTTTTAATTACTTTCACAGTTTAGTATTGGTTCACAGCTAGCACTCCTGGTTGTTGTTAGGTATGGTTTATGTTGTTGAAGCACATTACTTGAATTTTTTTACATCACACATCTCCCATATATACTTCAAGGTGTTTTAAAATGGCCACATTGTTTTACTAAATTTTATGTTCTATCTTTCTATGCAATGTTCTGTTACACACCTCAATTTGAATCTTAATTTCTACCCCCTCCATGACTTCTGCTGGTGACCTCCACTCTGGCTCACTGTCTATGTTGCTTGCATTCCAATTCCTTGTACGTTTCTCTTTATTTATCTGCTGATGTTGAGTACATAATTAATAAATAACTGTGTGTGTTTAATCACTTCAGTTAATGTGGTTTCTCATGCACATTTAATTGTTTACCTTATGTATTTCGACGTGCCCGTGAAATGACTTACTACAATGTGGCCTTCTGTCTGTGTTGTGGCTGTGAAGGGGCTTCCTTGTCATGCTAAGAGGTTTGGCGGTATGCATATGTGATTAGCAATGCTGTTTTTCATGTATCTAAAAAGGTAAATAATGTTTATTCAGTCACACTGTTAATGAATCCCTGGGACTGTGTGAAGTGATTTTTCCAGAAAAAAAATGTACAATGACAGCTGCATTGCTCATGAAGTGGGGATAACAGATTCTGTACTCAAAAAAAATGGACTTAGAATATTCATTATGAAGCTATTACTATTATTCATTTTTTATTTCATTTTTATTAGCGATAATAAATAAATATGTTGTATAATATATTAATTGTACAAATGTTTCATACCAATTGCCAAACAGTCAAATATTTAAGAAACATATTTAATATTTCTACCAGAGCAAAAACAATTACAAAACAATCACTTTGAACTTGGATTTTGAATTAAATAATAATAAAAGACTGCCAACAGACTCAAAATGCTTGCTACACTACCTAAGGATACTTAAGGAGAGTAGTCTGGCCAAGGTAACATAATTAATATGTTGTTACTCCATGATTGTCAGATAGATAGCTAGGGTACTGTACTTGTGGAAAAGTCTAGTTATACTGTTGGTAACAGGTTAATTACATAGGTTAGTTTACATAAAACAGTGGACTATTGATAGGATAACTGCTGCTGTTCTGTTAGGCTTGGACTAATGAGTGAATAAAGTAAAGATAGTGAATGTGTTGAATGAATTTAAGACAGAAATTCAAAAATATATAACAAGACTAATGATATAACATGTCAATGTTAGGATTAAAGGTATATCAAAAATGATGGGGAATCAGAAATATCATTAGCCCTAAGAACAGCAGCTGAATGATAACGGCTAACATAATCAGACTGAATTATGTGATGCCAGTAAAGTAACCACTGATATCAGGCACCAGCATAAGCAACTGACACTACCAACAGGTAAGCACCTGCAATAGGCACACAGGACAAAAGCACTGCATAACACTACCAACAGGTGAGCATAGGCACACAGGAAAAAAGCACTGCATAACACTACCAACAGGAGAGCATAGGCACACAGGAAAAAAGCAGTGCATAACACTACCAACAGGAGAGCATAGGCACACAGGAAAAAAGCAGTGCATAACACTACCAACAGGTAAGCACCTGCAATAGGCACACAGGACAAAAGCACTGCATAACACTACCAACAGGTGAGCATAGGCACACAGGAAAAAAGCACTGCATAACACTACCAACAGGAGAGCATAGGCACACAGGACAAAAGCACTGCATAACACTACCAACAGGTGAGCACCTGCAATAGGCACACAGGACAAAAGCACTGCATAACACTACCAACAGGTGAGCACCTGCAATAGGCACACAGGACAAAAGCACTGCATAACACTACCAACAGGTGAGCACCTGCAATAGGCACACAGGACAAAAGCACTGCATAACACTACCAGCAGGTGAGCACCTGCAATAGGCTCACAGGACAAAAGCACTGCATAACACTACAAACAGGTGAGCACCTGCAATAGGCACACAGGACAAAAGCACTGCATAACACTACCAACAGGTGAGCACCTGCAATAGGCACACAGGACAAAAGCACTGCATAACACTACCAACAGGTGAGCACCTGCAATAGGCACACAGGACAAAAGCAGTGCATAACACTACCAGCAGGTGAGCACCTGCAATAGGCACACAGGACAAAAGCACTGCATAACACTACCAACAGGTGAGCACCTGCAATAGGCACACAGGACAAAAGCACTGCATAACACTACCAACAGGTGAGCACCTGCAATAGGCACACAGGACAAAAGCAGTGCATAACACTACCAGCAGGTGAGCACCTGCAATAGGCACACAGGACAAAAGCAGTGCATAACACTACCAGCAGGTGAGCACCTGCAATAGGCACACAGGACAAAAGCACTGCATAACACTACCAACAGGTGAGCACCTGCAATAGGCACACAGGACAAAAGCACTGCATAACACTACCAACAGGTGAGCACCTGCAATAGACACACAGGACAAAAGCACTGCATAACACTACCAACAGGTGAGCACCTGCAATAGGCACACAGGACAAAAGCAGTGCATAACACTACCAACAGGTGAGCACCTGCAATAGACACACAGGACAAAAGCACTGCATATCACTACCAACAGGTGAGCACCTGCAATAGGCACACAGGACAAAAGCAATGCATAATAGATAGCCAAACTAAATACTCAGCAAGCCACTGAATATACCACGGTAAGTACCAACACATGGTTCAATTAATAAAATAATAATCATAGAATATGGAACAGTATGAGTAAAAAAACAGCAGTAAAACAGCTAGTTAAATGCCAACAAAGTATTAAAATGTACCCATTGTGGACTAGTCTGTAGCATTGCTTACCCAGTAGGATTTACACTGCTTACTGGTGTTGTGTGCAGCAATGTCGACAGCTGAGCAAACCACTGTTTTCTTAAAAGTATGTCAGGCACTGCCCCTGAATATGCTACCCAGTCAAAACCCACCATATTCCCCCCACAAAATCTAATAGCTGGCCCGTCAAAATTGGGCACTTCTAGGATTCAGTGAAACCCAAGAGCAGGTGGTTTGTATGGAAAAGTATGTACTGCCATCAAAGGCAGATCCACTGAAGGCCCACTTCTAGGAACCACTGAAGTCCTTGTAGTACATTAAATAATTTCTAACCCTGAACGGAAAGGGCTCTGTGAGCTTCTGCTCATTCGAAAGGGTAGGGGATTGTCATCTCTCAGTGCAGCAGCCTGGCTGTCTCTCTGTTAACAGGATAAAGCATGATTTACTTGGCCTGCCACCTGTACCTGTTAATGTATAAAAATACAAATTACATTTTAAATATAAAATGCCAAAAAAAAAAAACTGCATTTATACCAACTGACATCATTAAATACGTTGCATGTATAAAATGTACACCATATATAGCTATATTTTGGTATGCATTTACATGGTCATTAAACTAGATTACCTGTTAAAATCTATGGAATTGCATTAGTTTTCATATCATTCTGAGTCTGTATTTTTTGTTATGTAACTGTTATATTTCTGTCTTGTCAGCACAATAAATCCTGTGTGGTCTGAATATGAAGACTGAGAAGAGTAACTGTAACTCACTCATCTGACTGTTAAACATATCAATAAAATTAAAAAAAGAGTGTAGAGTAAAATGTAAATATTGGGACTGACAACAAAGTAAAAAATATTTGCAAGAAAACTATAACAAACTATGGAGATGCACTTTACACTTTTGCAGTGAAACGTGTCATGATCAGCTAAACAGTCAAATTTTATGTTACAAGTGCAATATTTTATGAGCAATTCAATTATTGTTTTAAAGAAAAAAAATAATTTGACAACAGTAAAATGGGACAAGATTAATTATATGTATGAATACAATTTAATTTATATTTATGAATGCAGCAGTTTGGTAATTATTATAGGAAATAAAATAATGCTACAACCAGAAGTAATAAATGCAATTTGGCAACAGATGTAAATATGGAAAGTTTAATTATAATTGCAAATACAGTGCAATTTGGCAATAAAAATATACTGTTGGAAATTGGCTTTGAACCCACACCTCCATTCAGAGACCAGAACAGCCATGTTAGTAGAAGGGATTTTAGTCCTTGAGTCTGGCACCTTAGACCACACAACCATCTTAACAACTGCATGAAAGTGCTTCTCCCACAGTACATGACTGCAGTATATAGGGGACAGCAATAACATTGCAATTATACTAACCAGAAGTGTTAAACAAGGAAATATCTAGTCAGCTGCTGCATTCGTTTTTTTTTTTTTTTTTGAGAAAAGGGTGTTAGTAGCTAATAAGGTTAGGATTAAAAGTATTTCAACCATTTTCTCGTGTGTGATAACTGCATATTACTGAGCTCCCTTTTGCATTTCTCTTTTCCCTTCACAGCAGCAAGAACATAGATCAAACAAGTTGCTGTTGAGGCATGTATGTAGCCTCTTAAATACATACTGTCACCACTGTGATTCAAGGGGCTGTTTCTATGCAGTCATGTCTGCAGGAGTCTTTTAATGCATATTGGCAGATCTGATTTCATCCAGCCCTTTATTGAAATAAGCTACAAAGGGAAAAAGTTCTCTCGAGTGTGCTTCTGAAAAAAAAAAAAAACAGTTGTCACAGAGCCCATTTATTTATTTTTTATTTATTTATTTTTTTGCTCAGTACAGAAACAGGATGAGATTGATTTGATTCCTAACATTAACACTATTGCTGAAATGTCCCTTTCAGTTCATATGATAGCGTATTATCTGAAGTATACAGTCAGAAGAACTGTGGGAACTGGAGTGTAATTGAAAAAGTAAGAAAGAAAACTGTTATTAACATAGTCATTGAGTGATTATGTTATTCATAGTTAAATATGTGTGATTCATTCTCATCATAGTTTTCAGCCTTCCTAGAATAAACTAGGTAAAGAATAAGCAAATTTGAGATAAATTATCATATCTGATATAAAGAGCCAAAAGTACAGAAAGTATATGGGCTGCATGGAATAATTTTACATGACTTTATGTTTTTAAAGTTTTTGGCCTGTATAAAATATGACTTTTGTATTGCTGAGCTTAGTGTTGTTTTGGAATCTTAAAGGAGAAATTAACTATTTTTGAGTTATAGGATTTGACAGATATGACTCAGCTGTGCAGTAACTGTGTTTTTTGCATGTACATTTTACTCTCTGAAAGAAATACTAGTTTAAAAACACATTATCCTACCAAGTTAAAACGTAACACAGGCCATAACAGCAAGGCAGTCAGAACACATTAGAACTATGTGTAGTCTTGAATCAATAACAGAACACAATAGAACTATTCAGAGTCTCCAATCAATCATGTTTTTTAATATTTATAGAAAATGAATCAACATATGGACCATACTATATATAGCTTCCTAGGCTCATAGGACATTACTAGGCTAATGTTTTAAGAGCCCGTACAAGCCTAGCCAATATAATCCAATATCACCTGATATATGGTCACTAGGGACAAGAGGATGGCATAGGTTTCTGCCTTTGCCTTGAGTATCTTACAGATTAGTCTTGTCCATAAGGGACATAGTTGCCACCCCAGGTGTGTATTTGTGATTTCACATTCATTGATCCAAAGTTTATTTGAAGAGGGACAGATAAGTGCTTTGCTTAACGTAATTCCTGTTCCAAAGAATGAGCAATCTCTGAGACTCATATCTGCCTTTATGGCATATTTTGTTTGAGTCACAGACCAGGTTTAGATCCCTTGTGCTGTTTGTCTTGCCGATGTGTAACAGCTCCATCAGGGCTCGATGTTTGATTGCCTTGTAAGTTAGGCATAGGTCACCCCTTAACAATGAGAAGGAGACAAGAGTGAAGGGATAGGGCTTTTAGTCTATCCACACAGGACATGTTAACACCCTGTGTTTTCTTTGTGAGGAACCTGCGAGGGTACTCAAGGTGTTGTAATTAACTAGTTAAGTGCATTGTACTCGATCATCTGTCTACTGAGGGCTGAGTACAGTGGGACTATTACAAGTCACACAATATATGTATATTTGTATGTAACAATATATACAAAGTCTACAAGTTTACTAGTCAAGACATTTTAGCAGGTAGTTAAATACTGAGTTTATGCAAATTAATTTGGAAACTGTAAATATGAAGTCAATAGTAAAAAAGTCATTTCTCTGTTATTATTTATTTGTTTAATTATTTATATGTTTGTTTACTAGAGGCTAATATGTGGCATACTGCTAGTTATGAAAACCTTTGTGTTTTAGTTTATTTAGGATGCTGTCTGAGATACAAATTCCCATTTTCAGGCACAACTTTCTAACTCTGTTATGTTGATCTTTCTTTAAAATGTGATTTTCTTTACTGTTTTGCCTATGTGGTCAGTTAACGTTTATCCCTGTAGAACTACGGGTGCCACATTTCATTTCCTAGATCTTAACTAGAGAATACAAAAAGCATCTAGCTTCACATTATTCGGATGGCCTTGTATCTAGCAGTTACTTAAGCAATAACCGATGACATGGTGTGGTATATTGAAGATTTACAAGCACAGAGTCGTTATTGCTATTATACAATGACATTATTTAAGAAAAAAAATACTTACTTTTCTTAAATAATGTCTATGTAGAAGGACGCATTACTGTTCTTTTTCCAGTGGAGGTATACTGCTTCCTTGTGTTGATGTACTGCGCATGCGTATGGGACTTGCGTTCCTACACATACCCAGTACATCGATGCTTTGAAACGGAAGCCACGGAGAAAAGAAAGTCTCTGTTGCTCTATTTTTTTATTTTCTTTTTTTTTTTTATTTATTAAAAAAAAAAAAAAAAAAAAAAAAAAAGGTTTTGGAAACTTTATACCAACGGAAAAAAGTCCGGGTGACCGGACCTTTTTCAGTTGGCATATTGTGGGATTTCCAACTGGCATGCTGTCCAATCAGCGTGCACATTTTGGAATATTAATGGGGGGGGGGGGGTCATTGTATAATTTAGGACTTAAAACTTCATGTTCTTCTGCCAATGATTCCGTTTTATGAATGACGGACATCAGGGTGGTGTTGTAGTTTGTGCTGAAAGGGGTACTAAGGTACTTCAGCAGTATATGAGAGCTGCAAAGTAGCTTAAACTATGATTCTGGAATTAAATTAGACATTATGTCAGGGGTAGGCAAAACCCTGTAACAGCCATGTATATATGCACATAGTATAGGAGTGATTATAAGCACTATAGCTTGTGTGTCCAATCTGCTCACCAAGGAATGAAAAAAAAACTGTGCAACTACTCTCCCAAGAATCTCTTTTTCTGGTCTTGCAGTTCAGTCATCTGGAACCAGTTAATTTATTTTCAGGGCTGACAGGTTTAAATAAATAGATGTGGCACTATTCATTCTGTCACTTTTCAGAGAATACTGATTTATCAACCACAGCTAAAACAACTGAAACAAATATCTCTATGCTGAGAAAAAGAAGACACTTTCCACGTTCCTCATTCAAGCGGAGAGACCAATTTTATGCGTGACCATTCCAAAGTTTTTGCTTGTGAGAGAAAAGAGCAATTCCACCTATTCTTGAGTATCAGTAAACCATGATAACAAGATTATTTTACAAATGTTTCTCTCTGGTGTCATTCTAGCCTTCTTCAGTGCTAGTTCCCATCCACACATAACCTTACCATATTAGTATCCCCAAGGGTTAAATCCCTTCATATGGTGACTAGGGTTTATTTCTCCTTTGCCTGTCCCCATTACCATTACCCTAGGTGATCACATCCTCAAAAACAGGGTGCCAAGGGAAGAATATATTGATTCATAGGTTATGACCTGCAGCTGCCTTCAATTTCATCTAGAGGTCACTGCTCCAGTCTGCTATAGTGATATAGTACCCCCTCCCCATCCCTGGGAAAGGTACAGACCAGTGGCTGTAACTTACTCTCTATAACCTAGCTAATTTGATAATGCTCACTCTGGCACTCAGACTATTAGAATGCCCAATTAGACTTATTTTTCTGAATTGAATAACTTTGTGTCATATGTGAATCAGTCCATGAGTACATGTACAGCTGTATAACCATATATATGAAGTATTGCATACAGTCTTCCAGATGTCATACCACCCTATATGTGATGCATTGCATCCAGTCTTCCAGATGTAATACCACCCTATATGTGATGTATTGCATTTAGTCTTTCAAATTTCATAGCTCATGATGCAATGCCAAGATATTTAAGGCATGCCAAATAATGTGACCAAATATTGAAGGAATGGCTAGTCTAGACTAGAGCAGGGATGCGGTAGACCGCTTGACATGCACAACTTGCTGAGTAAACATTATTTAGATCACATTTGCTAGATTTGAAAAGTACTAAAGGGAAAATGGTAATTTAACAGGTGTCACATCTAGGATACATGGGTGTAGCGAGGTATGCCCAATGTACACATCTAACTGGATTTTTAAGTATAAGTATATGTGTATATATATATATATATATATATATATATATATATATATATATATATATATAGATATATATATATAGATATAGATATATATATATATATATATATATATATATATATATATATATATATATATATACATCTGTAATATTAGCATATTTTATACTAAATAAGCAAAATGTCATCTGTGGAACCATGTCTCTTGAATAATTGCGCTGTGCTTGAACATTTCTGCTGCAAAATGAGACATCTTTAGGCAGGTCCTTGTGTATTTAGAGAAGTAACAATTTTACTTGAAATTACTAGCCATGTAACCTTGACCACAGAAGTAACCATGTTATGCTCACTCCTTGTCTTATCTTCCAAACTCATTTTTATTTTTTATTGCCTATAGCCTTCCTCTCCAAACTCCAAATTTATTTTTCAGTACTCCTTGTCCAGTGTCATTTCTTTCTCATGCCCTTAGTTTGGATTAGTTCTTGTTACATTTACACTTTATTCATTTATTAATTTACATGTTTGAATCCAAGCAATGCACAGATAAAAGCAATATTAGTATGTTCTGCAAATTACAACAATAAATAAATGATTGAATGAATGAATAAAGGAACACCTAAAACTCTTATCCGGAATTAAAGTAAAATAATTAAATACATACATAAATAAATAATTTGGTCAGTAAGCAAATAAAATTATAGATAGACTTCTTAGTTGGAATTAAAGTAAACCCTCCTAAACTGGTAATAATTCAGAGACAACCTGAATAAGGACTCAGAGTTATGCAGCCTAAACCTCTGAACTAGTCAATACCTCTGAACACAAGGATGAGAAGCAATTGAGCCGGATGCCTCTAACTGGACTATCTTTGCCTCATTTGAGGCTTTGAACATGGTCAGAAGACCTCTAATTAATGTTCGGCAGAATGCTGTCTTACTTGTCCCTGCAAAAGAATCTCAGAATTGAATGCAACTGCACATCTAACCTTGCCATTTGACTAAAGCAACTTAATATTTTTTTTGAAAATGCAGCCTTATTTCATTCCACATATAAATGTATGGGACAGAAGTTTAAATTTGTTAGGTAAAAGTGTTCAGTATGCAGTTGTTAAATTCCAACATTAATATTATAGGTTCATAGGTTCATAGGTAGGTACTAGGCTATCTGCCCAAGGGCATTTATAAGCCTAGCCAGAATGTGTCGGCTTTCACCACCCCATTGATTAATTAACTGATCCTCTGTCAAGCAGAGCCAATGAAGTGATCCCATGGGTGTATTTTCTGTTCCCCATCCACTCGTCAAGGTTTCTCTTTAAAAGTGTTAGTGAGGGGCTCTGCCTGATGTAATTTGGAATTTTGTTCCAAAGCATGGGGAATCTCTGTGACAGGAATCTATCCCTCCAGCATGTTCTATTTATTGTTGTGGTGAGGTTTAGCTCATTAGAGCGCATGGCTCACAGTGACTTGGATTTCTTTAGGTGGAGCATGTCCATCAATTCTGAGTTGGACATGGCTTGGTAAGTCAAGCAGAGATCACCTCTGAGTAAGTGATATGCCACTGAGTACAGACGGAGTTTTTTCAGTCGGGCTGCATAGGACATATGTTTGAGACCAGTAATCCTCTTGGTGAGGTACTTTTGTCGTCTTTCCAGCTGTTGGAAGTGTCTTGTGAGGTACATTCCAAATGGGGCATTGTACTCTATGATGGGTCTAATGATTGACAAGTAGAGGGGCACTATAACCTCTTTATTTCTAGATGCAAACCCTTTAGTAATTAGGTGGGCCACATAGAAGGATTTCCTAACTACTATAGCAATATGATTGTCAAAGGAGAGATTACTATCTACAAGGGGCCCCAGATCTCTTATTACCTCTTCTGTATTAAGGGGGCTGCCACCTATGTGGTAATTCGTGGGTGTTTTGTTTTTCCCAAATGGGATGACTATGCATTTTTTGGCATTTAGCTTGAGGCCATGACTTTGACACCAGGTGTCCATCTCAGTAAGGCCCTTTTGGAGGATGTCCATGTCAGCCGGAGGGTCAATTATGGCTCCCAGTTTGCAGTCATTGGCGAACTTGGTTAGCCATAGTCCTCCTGTGCTAGCCTGTACTTCTGAGAAGTATATGCTGTACAGTAGGGGTCCCAGGACCAAGCCTTGCGGGACACCACTTGTGACTGGTTTAGGGTCGGACCTGGAGCACGCTATTCTTACCATGTGCATTCTGTCTGTAAGCCAGTTGGCAACCCATCTCGTGATGTAGGGGTTTATGTTCAGGCTGGTGAGTTTCTCTGTAATACCCGAGTGGGGAATGGTGTTGAAAGCCTTGGCGAGGTCAAGGTAGGCTGTGTGAATCACCTTTCCATCGTCTATGGCCTTGGTGACTATCTCGAAGAAGTCAACCAGGTTTAGTAGGCATGATCTGCCCTTAACAAAGCCGAACTGGGTCAGGTCAAGTGTTTGGAGATTCCCACTGTCTTTGTTAATAAGTTCCATGATGATGTGCTCCATAGCCTTGCAGACCAGGCTAGTCAGGCTTATGGGGAGATAGTTACCAGGGTCAGTTGTGGCCCCTCCTTTGTGGAGAGGAGTAACCATTGCTATGCGCCATTCTATGGGCATGTAGCCTGTGGAGAGGCTGAGGTTGAACAGCGTGTTTAGGTGGGGGGTTAGTTCCTTCTGTAGTTCGTGCAAGATGCAGCCTGGGACACCATCTGGTCCCATTGACGCTGTGTTTTTGGCTTTTGAAAGGGCTGTTTTCACCTGTGCTTATGTGATTTTTGGGACACTACACTTTTCCAGTATTGTTGTGGGCCCTTTTGGAGGTCAGAGGGGGGTGAAGTTTGCACTGAATCTATCTGCCAGAATGTTAGCAATATCAGTAGGTTCAGTATATTTTGTGCTATTTTGCACTAGTTCAGTGCATATCTGTGAGTTGCCACTTAGATTCTTAGTATAGCTAAAGAAGGCTTTGTGGTTATCTTTCGAATCCTTGGCTATTTTTCTTTCGAAGTTAGCCTTGGATGATTTCATGAGAGACCTTAGTTTCTTACTGATACTGATCAGGGATGTCTTTTCTTCTTGGGATTTGCTTTTTTCTGAACTAGTTTTCTCCTTCCTTTCTCCTTCTTCTTATGGGTGCATAGACATGATCACCTGTTCAATAAAGATTTTGTTAATATAGGACAGCAAACATTTTAACTATAAGTCAAGTAACCAACTCTGACGATTGTGCATTCATTTATTGGTCCTTAGTGTACAACATAAAAACGTATAAGGAAAGAAGCAGTCTGTTGTAAGCTAGAAGAAAGGGAGTTTCTCCCTTTTGTATCCTTGTCCAGTTAAATTAGTATGCATTACCTACCCTTGTAAAGCTTAAACATTGTCTGTTATACTACAGTCCTCATTGGTAATAATCTTGCCACATATTTCTTTCAAAAGCTTTTCATGTAGCACTATTATCCCTAATATCTAGTTTACCCAATATATTTCAATAATACCCTTTACTGGAGGAATTGATTGTGATATCTCTCTTCGTGTTATAATTCTTTACAACCAGTTTCAGAAGAAATAAACCTACTTTTTCTAGCTTATTACTGTTGGAACCTTCTCCGGAATAAGGACTCAGAATTGTATGCCCTAAGACAGGGGGGGAGGGGGTATTGAGCGCCATTGATCAACAGAAAGATAAGATAATGAACATCTGCTCAATAGTTTTAGGTGTATCTTGCTAACCAGACTGTATCTGCTCCTTAAAACATGCCTAACTAGAATATGACCAAAATATATGCTTCCAAATCACTGACATCATTTTCTGACATCTCCAACTCTGCGGACCTACAGTACATACAAAAGCATTTCTTAACCTTTGTTAAAAACATAAATATTTGTGCCAATACTTCCAAGCAAATATTCTACAGTATCATGACTTTCTAGCATATCTAAATAATAACAATTTCCACTTCTATATATTCTGATCTATCTCAATTTCAATTAATTTACTTAAATCCTGTCTAAGTCTCTCCAGAATTTCCAGATTCAAATCATTCAGTACTTTACCTGCCCTGCAAGCTATTTATATTATCAATGGGCTGTCACCCACTGATTGCAATAAAGAAGACACAACCTTGTAGAGGTGCTCATTAGCGCTATCAAAGTAATATGCCTTACTGTGACAAGCAAACTTTCATATTCCATCTGTAAACATTTTGTAAACTACACTTTTGTTTTTCTCTAGGTCCCAAGTATGCCACTTGCCTTCAACAATCATTTTTTTTTCTAATAAATTACTTTGTTTTCTTATCCTTCCAATATCTTAACAGCACCTTTTTTGGAACACTTATGCAATAGCAAAGCTAATCAGAGAGTTATTTCCCTCTTCATTAATGTATTTAGTAGAATTACCAAAGCTTGATTTATAGAGTAAAACTCTTATACTTTTTATATATATATTATTTTTGCATGCATATTAAAGTTAAGCACTATTACACTGTAAATCATTACTATCAAGTACAAATATAGAATAAGATATCAGTAAAAGAAATGAAAACAAAAATAGAAGAATGTCATGTCATTGAAAGTAATTTCAGCAAATTCAAAAAGAGCAATTGCTTTTCATCAAGATTACTTGCTGATGGTGTAGTTTTTTTTTTTTTTCTCCACTGTTGTGTTACGTTGGAGTTAAGTCTGTGGGGTGTGGGGGGGTAGAGGGGCACAAACAAAACTGCTGTTTTCAGTGAATGATTTTCATTTTTTTCCCCCATTTGTCGAAATTACTTTCAATGAGTGGACATGAATCCATTAAAAAAATACAGGGCTTAAAAAAATATTAAGCTTAACCTCCAAATGCCAGGTCGAATAAGTAAGTTTCCAGGGAATATTTAAAACCACTTAGGACTGGAGCTGACCTAAATCACCGGGCAAGATATTCCACAGAAGGATCCATGGAAAAGAAATAAAATGAATGCTCACTAGATGAAACCATGAAGTCCTGTGGGACCTCTAAGCAGATAATGTAGTATCAGTGAGCTGGTAACATAACAGACAAGAAATATCATAAGGCATGGGGGTGGGGGGGGGTCAGGTTGTATAGAGCAAGAAAACACAGGACCAGAACATTATAACTACTACAGAACTGAACTGATAGCTAGTGCAAGCTTCAGAAGTGATGCAACTTGCAATCTGATAATGTCAACGTACCCTAGTAGGTAGCTAGACTGCAGACTTTGGCCCTGCTGCAGACATTCAGGTTCCATGCCTGGCAGCCTCATGTAAATGACATTGCTGTAGTCCATCTCAGAAGACACAAATTGTATACCATCAGAGGAAGGTCAGCTGAAGGAATAAGGCACTTAATTAGTGAGATATTCCTCAGAGGGTAACATAAGGACCTGACAACAGCAGACCTCTGGCCGTTAAGTGTGACACAGTTGTCAAATATCACCCCTTAGTTCTGCAGCTATAACATGAATTCCAGTTTGTCACTTCTGTCAGTGATATCTGAGGACAAAACTGGAACAGACGAAATTTCATTGGTGTCATGAGTTTTGAATGATTATAGACCTAAAAACTTTTTTTTTAATCATAGTATCCTGAAGAAAGAAGAGCTACAGCCTCATGCTATAAGTATAAGATGCAGAGTTTAATCCTCTCCCTTAGGTGACAATGGTCAAAAGGTATGTTATTATCCACAGTGTTAAGAAGACCAGTAACTGAATAGCAGCAATGATTTCTAGCCACAGCAGAATCATTAAACATCTATAAAAATGGTAGTCTAATTGATAAATTTAAACCTCGAGCTACACTAGAATGGGTCCTAAAGCTGGGAAATACCCATACAGTTTGAGTCCAGTTGTGCTTTAACAACCTTCACAATGACCTTACAAACAAATGGATACATTGTACATAAGTCAGCATCTCACTGGATTGTTACTATATGAAAAAGTGTTTATCCATCATCATTAATAAAAGATCTGGATTTCAACTTATAAATGGTCTCTATTCTCTATTGAGAGAAGGCAAGCAGCCATCAATCTAGGATTACTAGACTATTGTTTTGGGGGTACTAAGTGGGCTATATCAGCAGGGAATTATATTTCTTAACATTTTTTAAGGTCTGCAGCCTCCTAACAGTCCTTTTTAGGACTATCCATTTAGTATTTTTATGTCTGTCACTTTTCTCCTTGAATAAACAGGAATCACACCCTCAGGTGATCTGTAGAATTTGAAATATGTTTCCTAGAGTTTGGCTCAGGGACACTACACCTACCAGGGGTCCAGACAGGAGGACAATGAAAACTTTTACTTTATGATAGAACTTGACCACCACCAGTGATCCCCACTTCAAGAAGCTCCTTAAAGTCCTCACATTGGAGAGTATCATCACAACTAGAAATGACCATGATGTCCACTTTGCCAAGGATGAGTCACAGAAAGAGGACATAGCATTTAAGGAAAAAGAACACCTGCTTAAAAAAGCAAAAGGTCTCCAAATGGAGGAAATCTGCTTAATGAATAGTCTGGAATACAGGCTGTCCCCAAGAGGTTTAAGAATTTTGAAGACACCTTTTTTAGAATGTCAGTGAGACCCTACAAAAAAGAATGGCAGGACACTTTCCTTGATGCAGGCCTCAAACTAGTTGAAATCCTCCTGAAGCACAACAGAGCACAACAAGGCTCCAACACTCAAGAGATTCTCAACAAGAGGATGCTTATAAAGGAGTGACTGACAGTCAGTCCCAGTTCAGCCCAATAGAAGGCAGAGCTGCAGACTTTTAACTTCACATTAAAGAGAAAAAAAGTAAATATACAAACAGGAACCTCCAAGACCCCACCTCAATTCCATACACAGCAGCAGAACTGTTAACCCTAATTTCTATCAGAACAATGAAGATACTGCAGGCAAAACCACTACAATAACAATAATAGATGGGCCAAATCCAACAACCCGAGGGAAACACAGGATTTTCAAGGGGACTCAATCCAACAAGCACCTGACACAATGGAACAAAGCACCAACAACATGCAGAAACAATCATCAACCTCAATGGACACAGGAATGCAATAACAATGACACCAGACACCTGTGGGAGCCACACTCAAAAGTACCACATACTGAGAATCCAACAATTCTCCCAACCCCAATACAACTAAAGAGACAGAACATGGGAAGGGATATAAGCCCGCAAGGATTCATGGAGTCAGAATTAAGGCAACAAAAGACAGGGTCCACCCACAGGATGTTTGATAGCTGGAACCACTCAGCCAAACCCCTCATGGACATAAAACAATGGATATTAGATAACAGAAAATGAATAAAACTGCATTGACGACTAAAGGTTGGACTAAAACAAACGAAGAAAATATAAAGACAAATAATAGTCCAAACATCAAGGCTGACTGCATCCAAGTAAAATCCAAGCAAGTTTATTAAAATAGATAAGCGCTTTCACAAGTGTGCTTCATCAGATCTTAAAACTAGTTCAGGACAAGCAGTATTTAAACTACTAAAAACCAATCATAGAATGGGAACAATTAAACAATTAATGATGCAAAGATTGTGCCTTCAATGCAGGTTTTAAAGGTATAGTAAAATTGAGTCCTGGAGAGTGCTTGCAGGATAGCTATCCATTTCATATCCATAGACTCCGTTTTATTAACCCATTCAGCTCCTCTTATGCCAATATCAACAATTTCTAAATGTGTAAATTTAAAAGAATGTCCTGTGTTAACCTGAACATGTTTATAAAATGCATTTAGTACAGTTTACCTTCTAATATCTCCCAAATGTTGTAGGCCTCGCTCTTTAAATTTCTTATTGTGTTTTCCTACATAAAAACAATCACATGATACACAGTCTGCTAGATAGTCCTACAGTCAGCATGCACATTAAAAGTAAAACATTTACCTGTGACAGGATGAACGAAAACATTTTTGCCAGACATCAATTTACAAGCCTTAAATGACCTGCATGGAAAAGTGCCAGATCTAAGAAATACATTATTTACATTTCTGAAAGGTTTGTAACAAAGTTCTCTCTTACGTGACAGGTTATTCCTGAAAATAAATCTAGGATTGTCACCCGCTACCTCTCTAATACATTCATCTGATCTCAAGATCAACCAATTATGCCTTATAATGCTACAAACTGACTGGATATCACTGATGTATTTCAAAGAAAAGCCACAAAAGGGTTTATTAGAATGTTACATATGTGGATGCCTATGCTGTCTGTGGAGATAAGGTTTATCTACAGTACTCCTTGGGTTATTAGCCTCTTCTAACTTTTTCTTAACATCCAAATGATTGTAGCCTCTGTTAATGAAATCATTACTTAAAACTTCAGTAGCTTGTACATGTAACCATCATCTCTGGTATAGAGCCCAGATAATTGTAAAAAGCTGGCCCTTCATAACATTATTAAAAATTCTGCCTGGATGCATACTATTTCTGGAGAGGAGATTATTTTTTCTACAGTTTTTTTCTAAACATCTTAAAGTCAACTGTTCCATCTTCCCTTAGTACCACAGTGGTATCAAGAAAATCAATACTTGTACTGGAGTGATGCATTGTAAATCTAAAGTAAGAACTGCTTTGTTCTAAAAATTCAACAAATTCTGTTAACTCTACATATGTCCTATCCCATAAAATAAAAATATGATCAACAAAGCAGAAGGTTATTCTTAAATATATGACCTGAAATAAGCACATTGGCTTCCCAATTGGTCAGAACTAAACTGGCATAACTGTTAGCGCAGGGTGTGCCCATCGCTACACCCTGCTGCTACTAATAAAACTGACCATCAAAAACAAATGCATTGTGATTCAAAATTAAATCAAGTAGAACACAAATCAGCTCAATGCGTTGTTGATTAAGCACATTCTGAAATAATAAGAAGTCACATATAGACTCTACCCCAAAATCATTCAGGATGATGGTAAAAAGTGTTTAATGTTTAAAGTCACAAGAAGACATCTATCTCTGACATCTAATTCCCGTATAAAGTCCCCAAAAGTCTGCAAAAAATATTCTGTGTCTTTAAGTACTGCAGGAGTTTTCTCCAAAAATGGCGTAAGTTCTTGTTCTACATAGATCGACAAGGGCTCTGTAACCCATCCCTTTCCAGCTATGATGGGACATATAGGAAGACTGATTCTCCTTTTGTGAATTTTAGGAAACCCATGCATTGAAGGGTAACAGGATGCTCAACATACATAAAATCAAATAATTATTTTGTTAACATATTAGTAAAAAGTAGATCATGACAATAAGAGTAACGACAGATAAACCCAGAAAAAAAAGAAACCACGGACTTGACCGACAGAAGTTTAATTAAAAAATAAACAAATATCACGAACAATCAGATATCAGATAAGCACTTTCGTTTGGCGCCTGCCAAACTTTTTCAAACAGTTATCACATCACTTCCTGTAAGCTAAATAGTGTTAATCAGTGATGTAAGCCATTAAAAATTCAAACTATTAAAGAAACAGCACGTCACCCTTAAATCAATTTTCTGGGTATCAAACAAATGGCAAGTTAATAGTGAATGAATATTTGCGTATAAAAAAAACAACATACTATATACGACTGTGTTCAAACCCTATGTGCGAAATATGTGTGTATAAATTTAGTTAATATAAATACTTATGTCAAAGTAATACATTTAATAATTTTGCTTTTGTTCTTGTGCTAGCAAAATTAATATATATGCACAGAGCTTAACTAAAAGACAACAAAGAAATACGTACATGAAATATATATACTTTGTTAATAAACCTAAGTAATCACTGACTCAAATTTCTTTGTATTGCAACAATTCTTGGTGCAAGTACAAAAAGCATACAATGTATACTAAATGTTACTTTTAATTCTTGCGTGGCGCTCAGTGTACTTGTCTCTGGAAAAGTTTAATGTTGTACTTCATCTAAATAAGACGAGATAGTAAAACACCAGCATGAGTATGAAACTGGTATAATAATAATAGTAATAATGGTGTGTGATGTGGGTTATTATAACAATAAAATCTAAACAACATAACCATATAAAAAATGTATATAAGAAATATATATATATATATATATATATATATATATATATATATATATTTTTTTTTTTAAAGTTAATATCGAAATAAATAAACTAATTTTTAACAGTATAAATAGTGAATGTAAGTAAATAAATAAATATTTAATTATTATGAAATAAATTATAATGGATCATAGTAGATCTAGGTGTTAATATACGGTCTATATGAACCTAGTATTTATTAATTTAATATAAGTTGATTTATAAATAAATAATCGACATAAATCAATTCTTTTGTGTAATAATTTAATGTAGTACAATGGATATCTAGTAAATATATCAAAATATACTAAAAGTACTATATATAAATATGTCTAATGATATATAATATATAATATCAAATATGTAGTAAATTTAAAAATATTAAAATTAACTAATAATTTAATGTTCATGATGTTAAATATATCTATATTAATATCTATATATGATATACCAATAAGTGTACATAAAATATGTAATAAATTTATCTTGAAAGTGCTTTTAATTTTAAAATACGCAAATATTCATTCACTATTAACTTGCCATTTGTTTGATACCCAGAAAATTGATTTAAGGGTGACGTGCTGTTTCTTTAATAGTTTGAATTTTTAATTGCTTACATCACTGATTAACACTATTTAGCTTACAGGAAGTGATGTGATAACTGTTTGAAAAAGTTTGGTAGGCGCCAAACGAAAGCGCTTATCTGATATCTGATTGTTCGTGATATTTGTTTATTTTTTAAAAAAAAGTAGATCATGCAAAGAACTATGTACTTGTTGAATAATGCGATTAACATCATATTTGGCTAGAGGGGAATATGTGGTAGAATCAGCCAATAGTTCGGCCATACTCTTCAAATAGTCACTAGTATTCATGACTATAATTACTCCACCTTTGTCAGCAGGGTGCATACAAATGGCTGTATTACCTTTCAGCTCTTCCGATGCCTGATGCTCCTCTCTGTTCAAGTTATAAAAAAGAACCATTGTGTGAATTAAATTTAGTATATAAATCATTCTCACATACTCTAACAAAAGCCTCTACAGTGGAAGGCAGCTGAGGATTAAATATACTAGTTTTTTTTCAAAGTCCCCTGCGATGTAGACATATTATCCTTAAACATAACCTTAAGAGCCAGTTCTCTTGCAAATTTACATAAATCTACTAACAAATCATTAATATATGTGGGCCTAGCCAGAGCAAATGAAATACCCTTATTCAACACATTTAGTTGCTGAGCAGTTAAATGAAGAAATGTTTACAACTAACGTTTCTGCTGTTTCTGCCATTTTTCAGTACCTTTGTGTTCTGTTGAAGGTCTCCGGTGCTTGCGTCCCCGGCTGGGTGAGCGTATAGACACCGGAATAGTCAGAGGTTGCAGCGAAGCTAGTAGTTTCAATGCTGTCATGGAAAAAGTTCAAGTAGTGGTAGCAAAACATTTAGGTCTAGCTCCTCCAAGCATATGCATATGCAGAACTGTTTATAGCAGGGGTAAAAATATCAAAGAAATTTTAGAAAAGGACAAACACATGCTTAAGATGAATTTACATCTAAAATGCACAAATGTGGCTTTTGTTCAACTTGCAGATTCATTAATGATGGCCCATATGTTCAAACTGATTCATATGACAGGAATCTGCAGTGTCCTGGTTGTTGCCACTGCAACACAAAATTTGTTGTTTACATTGCTACCTGTATCTCTTGTCCTGCATTTTATGTAGGCAAGACAGTCATGAAGTTGCATGACAGGATTATGGAGCATAATAGGGACATCAGGAACGGAAAGCTAACTAGTGCTTATACACACATAGTCTTGAATGTGTCGATTTCAAAAAGTTCATTTTCTTTGTTATTGACAGAGTGCTAATCAATAATAGAGGGGGAGACCGAGATTTGGACTTACAAGTTAAGGAAACAGAACCAGGCATAAATGATACCATTTCTGTGACCAGTATTCTGAAAAGGAGAAGTAAATGCATCTAGAATTTTATATATGTATATATGTGTATATATATATATATATATATATATATATATATATATATATATATATTTGTGCACAAGCAATGCGATCTCTTATTATTAATTGTTTTAGTAATATAGGTTTTAAAACAAGAAATTTTGATATATGTTTATATTTTACATTTTGGATGTTTAAATGAATATGTATAAGTGTTACAACATTGCAGAGATTGTAATAAGTTATTTATTTACTGCTTATGGAAAGGTGTGGGGCTTGAACCGTAGACACCTGCATGTGGCACTAGGACTCTAGTCATTACACTATATCAGGTTCTTTACAATGTAGTTTTATATATGCATTTTAACATTTGCATTTTAGTACACTTTGTTAACTGGCATTACACAAAGGATATGATGTCAGTACAAAATTCCTATTTAAAAGTGAATAATGTTAGTACCTGCATGACTCTGATGATGCCTGAATAAGAACAGGTAAAAGTGCTTAGTCTGAGGTGCTTTTAGCATTTATTTTACCATGTGGATTTTATTAAAGGACTGCCTTGCTGTGGAACAAAAAATGGGTAATTTATCATTTGTAAATTGTCATAACTTAAAAAATTGCAGATGGAATTCCTACACATGTATGCATGTTACTCAGTTGTCAGAGAACCTATTTGTACCGCATCTGGATGATTAGCTTACAGCTGTGAGACACATTTCTGCCCATCTGGTAGTTTCATAACTTTTCATTTTTTTAGGATTAGAGACTCAGTTAAGTCTCTGCATTGACCACTTTAGGACAGTTTCTCCTATGTAAAAAAAATACTCAGATCTCAGCCAAAGCAATTGAACAGCATTTGGGTACTAGCATAGCATTCTAAATCTGACTGACATAATGATTAGTTTATTGTAGTAAAGCCTTGTTTTTTATGTATATGTTGCTTTGAATATTTTCCGTAAACCGGTTGTTAATTGTTTACTTATTTTTGTAAATTATAATCTGTAGAACGTGGAGCTTTTCTCCCCGGGCCTCCGCTGAAAAAGGGCTACTTAGCTCAGTCGGACAAACCCGATCAACAAATGTAAAATAAATAAAATAAAAAATGTCAATCACTGACCTGATATACATCAGGGTGAACTGTCAGATATCTCTGTATTATATGTAAATACTGCTTCAGAAACCTTTTAAGTTCATAGGTAGACGGACCGACACGTCCACATTTCAATAGCTATACATCTCAAGCCACGGTAATTTCAGCTTCAGAATTCATACCCTTCCAAAAATGCGTGCTAGCAGAAATCATGTTATTACAGAAATTTTCTAAGTGAAGAAGATCACTATATAAAATCTGTCCATATTTTTGCTCCCCTTTTATTTTAGATTTTGCCTAGATTTCTTGCTCCAAAAGGTGGAGAGGTATGGCCCAGTTTATTATCTCTCAGCTTGTTTGGAGTCGAGAGGCATGCAAACCTCTTTTAACTGCTGCTGTTGCTGCCACCAATTGACTCTCACTCTTCCCAAGCAAACATACACACTTTAGCTCTCATTCACACAAGCATGTATACACTCACACATGTACACAGAAGCAAACATGCATACATACACACACACATGGACATACTTGTCTTTCTTCATAGGATCATTGGAGGTTACTAGGCTATCGACCCAGAGGACATTTCAAGCCTAGCCATTTCATCAAAATATAATACCACAGAAATGTTAGTCAATACCAAAGATTGCATTTAGTAATGACTGCCCATGTCCAGGAGGGTAGTGGAATTTATGGTGCCCCATCCACTCATCTAGGTTCCTTTTGAACAGTGTCATAGACGTGCTCCATTTCACATGACTAGGTAGCTATTCCAAAGATGTGGCAGTCGCTGGGAGATAAATCTGTCTCTCCAGCATGTCCTATTTAAGTTACAGGCCATATTTAGGTCTCTGGAACTGGTGACTCTAGTCTCATTTGATTTACAGATATGCAGCAAGTTCATTACATTTATAGGTTCATACGTTAATAGGTGTGTACTAGGCTAATGGCCCGGGAGCCTTTACAAGCCTAGCCCATAGAAGTTCCCTGGCATTGCACCACCTGACATTAGTTCCCAGTGCCTCTATCAAGTAGATGCACTGAAGTGATCCCCGGGGTGAACTTTCTATTTCCCATCCACTCATCAAGATTTCTTTTGAAGAGGGCCAGTGAGGTGCTCTGTTTGACATGTATGGGAAGTCTATTCCAGAGCATGGACAGTCTCTGGCTTATGAACCTATCCTTCCAGCATGTTCTGTTGATTGTGGTAATGACATTGAGTTCTCTGGAGTGTGTGGTGCAGAGGGATTGGGATTTCTTTAGATGCAGCATTTCTAACAGAGCTGGGTCAGACATGGCTTTGTAAGTCAAGCAGAGCTCATGTCTTAGTAGATGATATGAGACAGAGAATAGCTGGAGTTTTTTTAGTCTGTCCATGTAGGACATGTGTTTAAGGCCTAGGATCCTCTTCATGAGGTATCTTTGTGACCTCTCCAGCTGTTGCAGGTGTCTAGTGAGGTACATGCTAAATAGGACATTATACTCTATGACTGGTCTAATGAGGGAAGAGTAGAGAGAAATAATGACCTTTTTCTTCCTGGATGCAGAACCCTTAGTAATGAGATGTGCCACATAGAAGGACTTTCTGACCACAGCGGCAATGTGGTAGTCGACGGAGAGGTTGCTGTCAATTTGTCCCCAGATTTCTTATAACACCTTCAGTGTTCAGTGGGCTCCCATCGATGTGGTAATCAGTGGGAACTGAGTTTTTCTCAAAGGAGATGATGACGCATTTTTTGGCATCAAGCTTAAGGCCATGGTTTTAGACACCAGTCATTGATGTCAGTGAGGCCCTTCTGTAGGATGTCTGCATCACTTGAGGAATTAATAATGGCTCCCAGCTTTCAGTTGTCTGTGAACTTGGCCAGCCAGAGTCCCTCTGTGTTGGCCTGGACTTCTAAGAAGTAGATGCCAAACAGGAGAGGACCCAGGACCGATCCCTGTAGGACTCCACTTGTGACTAGTGGGCAGTCTGACTTTAAGTCTGCTACTTTCACACTGTGAGTTCTATGTGTGAGCCAATTTGCAACCCACCTTATGATATAGGGGATGATGCCTACTTTGGTGAGTTTATCAATAATTCCTGAGTGAGGGATGGTATCAAAGGCCTTGGCTAGATTGAGGTAGGCTGTATGAACTGCCTTACCCTCATCCACAGCTCTGGTGACTGACTCAAAGAAGTCAACCAGGTTGAGCAGGCATGATCTACCTTTCACAAAACCAGATTGTGTGGGCTCTAGAGTTTGGAGATTCCCTACATCCTTATTAATTAGGTCCATGATGATGCGCTCCATAGCCTTACATATCAGACTCATTAGGCTAATGGGACAATAATTTCCAGGGTCTGTAGTCACTCCTCATTTATGGAAATCCACACGAAAAAATTCTCTCAAAGCTCAAAGGATGTCAGCAAAATAAATCCACCAAGGTGTTACACCTTGGTGGATTTATTTTGCTGACATCCTTTGAGCTTTGAGAGAATTTTTTCGTGTGGATTTTTGTTAAACAAATGTGTGGTTCCATACGAGTCCTATTGGCTTCTCATTTATGGAAAGGAATGACTGTAGCAGTGCGCCATTCGGTAGGGACAAAGCCTTAGGTAAGGATGTGAGTGAACAGGACACACAGATGTGGTGCCAGTTCACTTTGTTATTCATGTAGAACACAGCCAGGGATATTGTCAGGTCCCATGGAAGCTGTATTCTTGGGCTTGGACAATGCAGCTTTAACATGTGCTGCAGTAATGCTGGGTATCTGGAATTCTTCCAGTATTGAGATTGGTACTTTGGGGGGGGGGGTAAAGTTGGCACTGAAACTGTTGGCCAGTATGTTGACAATATCTATTTGCTCAGTATAGGAGGTACCATTGTGCTGTAACTCAGAGCAAATCTGGGTATTGCTATGGATATTTTTGAATAACTATAGAAGGCTTTGTGGTTGTTTTTAGTGTCTGCCACAATTCTGCCTTCCTAGCTGGCTTTGGAGGTTTTGATGAGGGATCTCAATGTTTTGTTGAGGCTAATAAGGGAATTTTTCCAGTCTTGGAACTTCACATTTTTCTGCAACAGTTTCTTCCTTCTGTTGTAGAGTTAGTTAATGGCAGGGAACCACCAGATTGGCTTTCTTTTTTTGGAGAAGAGCATTTTGGTTCTGTTGGGTATGGCTAGTTCCATGCATTTATGTATGGGTTTGTACAGTGCATTGATGTATGATGTGGCATACATGCATCTATTTTCCATTGGCATGGGTGCAGTGTAGTTAGCCACCTCTGTTTTTAGGACTCCAAAGTCAGCTTTGGAGAAGTTTTTCATGGTGGATACCTTTGTGGAGAGTGTGTTTGAGCTGTGGCTTTCCATGGAAATTAGTTTGAGGTCGAATCTAACCAGGAAGGAATTGAGTATTGGTGTAGAGCAACAGTTGCCCATGTTAGTAATAACCAGGTCAAGGATGTTGCTTCCTCTGGGGGGGGGGGGGTAAGAATGAGCTGGTCCAGAGCATTGGAACTGATGAATTCCAGAAAACATTGGGCCAGTGCATTGGTGGATGACTAGTTTTCCCAGTTGATGGAGGGGTAGTTGAAGCCACCTAGTATGAGAATGTTAGGTTGGATCTTAACAGTTTCCCAGGTGCTTAGGAATGTGGAGTGAGAGTCTTAAGACATGATAATGGACCTATAGCAGGCTACAACCTGAATCACTGTCTTACCCAATATTAGTTGTACCTGGAGTATCTCAGATGCATTATGCTGGGCTACTAGTCTGGAGGTGTGCATATCCTTCATGAATATGGAAACACCACTGCCTTTGGAGCTTCGGTCCATGTTCTATGGCCGAAACGTGTGGAATGAGTTATAGCCTGGCAGCACAGGGGTGCTTTCTGCTTCTTTAAACCAGGTCTCCATTACAGCACAAATGTCGATGTTCTCCATTTTGAGGAGTGCTTTGAGCGAGTGGATCTTTAGATTTAGACTTCTAGCATTGAGCAGCATGACCCTTAGACTGAATTTATTTATAGCTGTTACAGTGGTAATTTGGTCTTTGGAACACTGCCTAAAAAAGGCACTATAGGGGTGGCAAGAGCCTTAACCAGTACCCAGAAACCCAGGGGTGACAGATGCAGGCCATCTCTGGCAAAGCATTGAGGTCTATCAATCATGTCATCCCGAGCAGACAGATACTGGATCCATTTAGAATGACACCAGAAACTTATCTAATTGTTGAAGTCAATCATTTTCTGCTTGTACTGCGGTATCATTCTAGGCGATGGTAGGATGCTGCTCAGGGCTAGGGTCATACCTGCCAGGGCTACAAAATACGAGAGCTCCTCCTTGTCTCTTTTCATGTAGTCCAGAGAGGTGCATTTCAGGTCATTGACACTCACATGGACAATGACAGAGTCATACTTGTACTTGCTGTAGAGTGACCTGAGTGTGTTGGATTCTAGCACCTTATAGACAGATGACGGTTACCATCTCCTTATTCAACTTAGTGAGTGGGACATCTGTGTGCCTCACTATTGAGTCACCTATGATTATTGTATTGGGCAAGCTGTTTTGACTTTGGGGCTTATGTTGAGGGGCACACTGTGTAGGTGAGCTATGTGTCTTGTGGTTTGTAATGTGTTGTGGTGGTAGAATGCATTTCTGTCTTGGAGGTATCTGTTGTTTGGGTAGATTTCTATTTGACAGCCTCCGTGAAGGTGGGTGTGTGGTTTGTGTTTTTATGAGAGAACTGTGATGGTGGGTGTTCTGGAGGGCTATGTGTTCCATGTGGTGTGGTGCAAGTGTTGACCTTCTCCTCTTGACCAGCTATTCCAGTCTTGGCTGGAGAGTGCATGGCTTCCAGTTTAGAGATATAAGTGCATCTTTCACAAGTCTGAGTGTTGGGAAGTAAGATTTTGTCTTTGTACATGAGGCAGTTGCTACACTGCCTCAGAATGCCCAAGTTCACCAGGTTAATAGGAGAAAGCACAGGGAACTGACCTTTAGACAAGCAAGGAGGGATGGTCATCATTACTAAGTACTGGAGCTGTTTTCTTATAGGATGTCTAATGCTCATATCACTTATGTGTGCTACAATAATCACTACAAAAAGCCTGATGAAGTAATGGTGAATAAGCTAATTAAAGTGCAAGAGGGAAGAGAACTAGCAAGATCTAAGGGAAAAATTGAAGAACAGACTTTATGGCACCGGTAACAGTTCACCCCAGCTTAGTGGCACTGAGCGGTGTGCAAACCCACACAAACACAGTCTTTTAAACCAGAAAGTTAAAAGGGATAGAAAAACTGCCCAAACAGCCAATAAACTACAATTTCAGAGCAAGAAACCACTCCTCTTGCGGTAGATAGGCTACCTAGTGCGTACCACTCCCACTGACAAGCTGAAAGGCTTCATTATAACATAGAAAGGTCCGGGTGAACTCAGAAACTAACAAAACAGTCCTGGATACAGCAAATCTGTATCTGGACTACTCTAGTAACAGGAAAGGCAGGAAACAAGCTTAGAACTTTTTGTTTTGTTTTGTTTTTTTGCAGAAAAATCTGTTAAAATAGTAATAAAAATACTTTAAATGCAGTGCAAGCTAGCACACTTGAGTGTGTACCAATATTAAAGCAAATGTAATTAAAATAAATGCAGTTAAATGAAAAAAAAACAACTTAAATTAAGTGCAGAAGGCAGTATAATCAGAAACAAATCAAAATGGAGGCACTTAAAGTCTCTCTTTCTCAAATTCTGTTACTCTTGTAGTCTGCAGGACACCAAAACAGAATCTGCAGAGCTTAAACAAGTGCAAACACGGACTTTTAAACAAGAAAGTTGAAAGGGATGGAAAAACTGCCCAAACGGCCAATAAACTACAATTTCAGAGCCAGAAATCATCCCTCTTGTGGAAGATAGGCTACCTAGTGCTTACCACTCTCACTGATAAGCTGGAAGGCTTCCTTCTAACACAGAAAGGTTTTGGGAACTCAGAAACTTACAAAACAGCCCTGGCTACAGCAAATCTGTATCTGCACTATTGTAGTAACAGGAAATGTGGGAAACAAGCTTAGAACTTTTTTTTGTTTTTTTGTTTTGCAGAAAAAAACAGTTAAAACAGTAATAAAAATACTTTAAATACAGTGCAAGCTAGCACACTTGAGTGTGTGGCAATATTAAACCAAACACAGCTAAAATGCAGTTAAATGAAAAAATTGCTTAAATTAAGTGCAGAAAGAAGTATAATAAAAAAAATCAAAATGGAGGCACTTAAAGTCTCTTTCTCCTTTCTGTTGCTCTTGTAGCCTGCAGCATGCCAAAACAGGATCTGCAGTGCTTAAACAAACGCAAACCCATGCAAACACTGGCTTTTAAACCAGAAAGTTGAAAGGGATAGAAAAACTGCCCAAAATGGCCAATAAAATGGGGAACTCAGAAACTTACAATACAGTCCTGGATACACCAAATCTGTATCTGGACTACTCTAGTTAACAGGAAAGGCGGAAAACAAGCTTAGAACTTTTTTTTTTTCTTTTTTTGTAGTCTGATGTTGTTCTGTAAGCCAGGTGTAAGTCTCTCCTAAGAAGTCTGTATAATACAGAGTAAAGTGGCAGGGACTTTAGCCTGTCTGTGTAGGGCATATTCTGGAGTACCTTGATCTTTTTTGTTAGAAACATCTGAGGTCTATCCAATTTTTGCAGGAGCTTTGCCAAGTATAGAGAGATTATAACCTCTTTTGTTCTCGAGGCAACGCCTTTACTAAACAAGTGCGCAACATAGAAAATCTTTCTTATTACGGTAGACATATGGTGGTTGAAGTTAAGGTCGTGATCAACTTGTGATGCCAAGTCCCTTACTACTTCGTGGGTGCATAGGGTATTGCCGTTGATTTAATAGTGTGAAGGGGCATTGTTTGAGCCAAAGGGAATGATGATGCATTTCTCTGCATTTAGTTTGAGACCATGACTAAGACACCAGTTGTTGGTCTGTGTAAGACCCTCCTGGAGTATGCTGACATCATTTGGGGATTCAATGATTGTACCTTTTCATAGGTTCATAGGTTCATACTAGGCTATCTGCCCTAGGGCATTTATAAGCCTAGCCAGAGTGTGTTTGGCTTTCGCCACCCATTTTAAATTAATTTTGCTATGCCCTTTTTCGAGGTTAGAATACTGTGCCTCTGTCTAACAGTGACACAGAAGTCATACCCGGGGTAAACCTACGATATCCCATCCACTCATCAAGATTCCTCTTGAAGAGAGTCAATGAGGGACTCTGCCTTACCTGGACTGGAATTTTATTCCAGAGTGAAGGGAGCCTCTGGGTTATGACTCTGTCCCTCCAACATGTCCTATTTATTTCAGTGCTGAGGTTCAAGTCTCTCGAGCGCGTAGCTCGATGGGATTTGGATTTTCTGAGGTGCAGCATGTCCATTAATTCCAGGTTGGACATGGCTTTATACGTCAGGCACAGATCGCCTCTGAGCAGGCGGTATGCCACTGAGTAGAGCTGGAGTTTCTTTAACCGGGCAGCATATGGCATCTGTTTGAGCCCTTTGATCCTCTTGGTGAGGTACATTTGTGGTCTATCCAGTTGCTGCAGGTGTCTGGTAAGGTACATCCCAAAAGGGGCATTGTACTCAATTATGGGCCTGATGAGGGATGAGTAAAGAGGCACAATGACCTCCCCTGATGTAGATGTGAATCCCTTCATGATTAGGTGGGCTATATAAAATGTTCTTCTAACCACTTTGGCCACGTGGTTGTCAAATGAGAGATTGCTATCAACTTGGGTCCCCAGGTCCCTAATTATTTCTTCTGTACTTAATGGATTACCACCTATGTGGTAATTTGTGGGCACTTTGTTTTTG
This sequence comes from Protopterus annectens, assembly GCF_019279795.1. Lineage (NCBI taxonomy): Eukaryota > Metazoa > Chordata > Ceratodontiformes > Protopteridae > Protopterus > Protopterus annectens. The sequence goes on along the minus strand of NC_056733.1, from coordinate 713,573,971 downwards.
CCAAAGGGGATGATTATACACTTTTTGGCATTTAGCTTGAGGCCATGGCTCTGGCACCAGTTGTCTGTTGCAGTCATCTGCAAACTTGGTCAGCCACAAACCCTTAGTTTTGACCTGAACTTCACAGAAGTATATACCAAACAGTAGGTGACCCAGCACTGACCTCTGCGGCACCCTGCTGTTAACAGGTCTGCTGGCTGATGTGGAGTCATGCACTTTGATAGTGTGTGTCCAGTCTATGAGCCAATTAGCAATGAAGGGGTTTACATTTAGTTTGCTAAGTTTATTGGTAATGTCTGAATATAGGACTGTGTTGAAAGCCTTTGCCAAACTGAGGTATGCTGTATTCACAAATCTGCTCTCATCAATGGCCCTGGTCACATTTTTGAAAAAAATCCATCATGTTTAACAGGCAGGACCTGCCATTAACAAAGCCAAATTGGGTAGGATCCAGGGTTTGCAGGTTGCCTATGTCTTTATTTATGAGGTCCAGAATGATGCATTCCATGGCCTTACAGATAAGGCTGGCCAGACTTATGGGTCTGTAATACCTTGGGTCTGTTGCTAGGCCTTTCTGGATGGGAGTAAATGCTGCTGTTCTCCATTCCACAGGAACAAATCCTGTGGTTAGGCTATGAGTGAAAAGGGTACTTAGCGATAATGCTAGTTCATGTTTTTTACCTATTTAGAAGACAGCCTGGGATGCTGTCTTGTCCCATACAGGCTGTATTTTTTTGCCTTGGACAAAGCTTTGATGACCTGCTCTTCAGATATTTAGGGTGGGGGAGTTAGGGCAAGGTTTGTTATAGGTTTGGAGGGCATAGGGGAGTGAAATTTTCACCAAACCTATCTGCTAGCAGATTTGCTATCTCTGTGGGGTCAGTGTGTGTTATACCATTAGTCAGTAGTTCTGCACATGCTTGGGCCCTATCTTTTAGGCTATGTATGTAGCTGTAAGAGGCCCTTAGAGGATATGACAAGTTGTTTTATTTGCCTGTTAAGGCTGAGGACAGAGCTTTTCTATTGCTGAGCCTCGCCTTTGTTTTCATGGACAACATATTTTTTGCGTTTATTGCAAAGTTTGTTGATGCTAGATGTCCACCGTGGTGGCTTGTTTTTACTTCGGCTCTGGCTTTGATTCTTTCTGGTACAGCAGAGTCTACACACTTATGCAAGTGCTTGTACAGGGCTTTAGTGTAAGCTTTGGTGTGGTTGCCACTTGCATTTATACCTTCACCTAGGAGGGTATCGATTGCCTTGGTGAAGTTTTTTAGTCTGATTTTGCCCTTTGTGAATTCTGGTGTTAGTGTCAGCTCGAAGGTGACTGATTTGTGATCAGATTTAACTAATGAGGGTCCGACAGTTGCAGCAGTGCATCTGTTTGACATGCTAGTGAGGACCACTTATAGTATGTTTGATACTCTTGTCAGGGTATGAACAATTTGTTCCAGGACATTTGAGTTAAAGCCAAGGAACTTTTGCACTAGCAGGTTAGGGCTAGCGTAGGTTTCCCAGTTGATGGTGGGATAATTGAAATCACCCATAAACAGATGGTGGGATAACTGAAATCCACCATAACCAGAGTGTTCAGTAATATTTGGATTGTCTCCAGTTTGGTCAAGTAGGCTTCATGCACATCATGACCCATGGGGGGGTCTATAACTGGCTATAACTTGATTGGAGCTCTTACCCACTGTGACCTGAACTTGGAATAACTCCATGGAGTTGTCCAGTCTACCTAGATAGGATGTGAATTTATCTCTAATATAGATAGAAACACGACATCCTTTGGTTTCTCACACATCCACTTTGGGGTCTGAAGGTGTGGAAGGCACTGTACCCTTGCAAAGCCGGGTTACTCTGAGGCCCTAAACTAGGTTTCTGTGACTGCACAGACATCTACATTTTCCAGTGACTGAAGTGCTTCCAGGGTTTTCATTTCTTTGGTTCAAGTTTCTAGCATTTAGTAACATGACCCTTATTTTGTTATGATTGGTAAATTTCACATTGTTAGGTTTGTTTGAGACCTTGCCTGAAAAAGGCACTATGGGGGAGCCAAGAGCCTTTGCCAGCAGCCGAAAGTCTAGAGGTGCCAGGTGAAAACCATTTCCGGTAAAGCAGCGAAGTTTGTCGATCATGTATTCCCAGGCTGACAAAAACTGGATCCCCTTTGAATGGCACTAAAAACTAAGCCAATTATTGAAATCAATCATTTTTATACTGTGGCGTCATTCTAGGTGAGGGTAGTATGCTACTTAAGGCTAGGGACATACCTGCCTGGGACACGTACTCAGAGATCTCAATCATGTCTCTCTTCATATACTCCAGTGAGGTACATCTCAGGTCATTCACTACAACATGAACTATGACACAGTCATAATGGTACTTGTTGCTGAGAGACCCGAGTGCATGTGTAATCTGATGAATTCTGGCACCTGACAGGCAGCTGACTGTGACTTTCTCCTTGTCCAACCTGGTGAGTGGGACATCCATGTGTCTCCCTACTGTGTCTTCATTGACTAGAAACATTTTTTTGAGTGTTATGCCTTACGGGCCTGGTACATGAGACACTGGTGTTGCCAGGGTCTATATTACGAAATTGAAAACCCGTTTCAGTGAATACCACAACACTGACACACATAGCCCGAACCGCAAATATGCCGAACCCCCGAAACCGTGAAATTTTAAATCTCGAATCGTCATAGTCAGCCAACACCACCACACGCTACATACTATGTACCCAAACATAATAAATAAAACACATACATACACTAACCAAACCCAACTTCTAACCCTACACTAAACCTTACATACACTACTATCTATGCACTTACCTTAACCTGCACCCTAACCCTAAGGTCCATAACTATCGCACACTTACCCTACAGACATATACCCAAACAAAACAAATAATCCACACACATAGACTTAACAAAACCCTACTTCTAACCCTACACTAAACCTTACATACATTACCTATCTATGCACTTACCTTAATCCGCACCCTAACCCTAAGGTCCATAACTATCACACACTCACCTTACGGAGCTATACTGCAGATGGGCCAACCATGACAGTTTGACATTTCGCGGTTTTGGACGTTTGCCATTACCGTAGTTCATGCTATAGGTGTCGCTCAATTCCGATTTGCTCAAACGGGTTTTTGATTTCATAATATAGACCCGTGTTGCCATGTGTCATGGGTCCTGTGGGAACTGTGTTAGTTGTAGCAGTCTTGTGCTTAAGAGGTCTCTGGTGTTTCAGCAGGATTTTTGAGAGAACCTCTGCGTATGTTGATTTTTTTGTTAGTACAATTACTCATACACATAGTACACATCTATGTGCATGTGTAGTGGTGGGTGGGTTGGCAAACTCTTCCATGTTACTGTCTTGAGTACAAGAGAGGATGGATTCAAGATTCTTGGGGTAGATACAGCTCTCACACTCTGTACTAGAGTGAGTTATTAGAAGAGGGTTCTCAGCGTATATGAGGCAGTTGCTACACTGCCTCAAGAGATCCAAGCGACACCTATAGCACGAACTACGGTAATGGCGAACGTCCAAAACCGCGAAATGTCAAACTAGACCTGATCATTACCAACATGGGGACTCTATGCTCCACACCAGAAGTATATCCCTCATTGGTAAGATCAGACCATAAATTAATTTCACTGGATGTCCACATCCCGACCCCACCCCCAGCCCAGAAAACCACAGTGAAAAACTTCTCAAAAGCGAACTTCTCACTTCTCAAAACCGAAGTGGAATCCTTCAAGGCCCCAGGGTCAGTGGAAACTACGGCCCAAACTGCAGAATCCTATATAAATGCATTCTATGGACATCTCCAGGAATGCATGGATCATGCTATCCCAAACAAAACCAAGACCCAATCATCCAAAGGCAGGCGTCCAGGCTGGTGGACCCCTGCCATAAATAAACTTTACAACAGAAGGAGGAAGCTACTACATGATAGAGCAAAATCCCTAATAGGGAAGGCATCTCTGATCAGTACTAGCAAAAAATTACGATCCCTCATAAAATCCTCCAAGGCCAGCTTCGAGAGAAAAATTGCACAGGACACAAAAGACAATCATAAGGCTTTTTTCAGTTATGTTAGGAACCTGGGATGCAACTCCCAGACTTGTTCTGAGTTGATTCTAAATGACAAAAAATACACTGAACCCACAGACATTGCCAATATCCTGGCAGACAGGTTCAGTGCAAACTTCTCCACCCCCCCCCAAAAGAGCAAGTATCTATCCCGGCAGAGGGCTGCCTCCCAAACATCTCTGATGCTCAGGTGAAGGCTGCCCTCTCCAAAGCAAAAAACACTGCTTCCATGGGACCAGATGGCGTCCCAGGTTGCGTCCTACATGAACTCCAAGAGGATCTAATCCTTCAAATAAAACAGCTATACAATCTCAGCCTCACTACAGGATATGTGCCCCCAGAATGGCATACAGCAACAGTGGTCCCACTCCACAAAGGTGGAGCCTCTACGGACCCTGGAAACTATCGCCCCATAAGCCTGACTAGCTTAGTCTGCAAGGCTATGGAGAGGATCATCATGGAGCTCATAAACAAAGACATTGGGGACCTACAGACACTAGATCCTACCCAGTTCGGCTTTGTCAAGGGCAGATCCTGACGACTGCAAACTGGGTGCCATAATCAACTCTCTAGCTGACACAAACATCCTTCAAAAAGGTCTCACAGAGACAGATAACTGGTGCCAGTGCCATGATTTAAAGCTAAATGCCAAAAAATGTATAGTCATACCCTTTGGCAAAAACAATGTGCACACAAATTACCACATAGGTGGAAACCCATTAAGTACAGAGAAAGTTATTAGGGACCTGGGGACCCAAGTTGATAGCAATCTCTCCTTTGAAAACCACATTGACAAAGTGGTTAGAAAGACCTTCTACATAGCCCACCTCATCATGAAGGGTTTCACATCTAGATCAAGAGAGGTAATCGTGCCCCTTTATTCAACCCTCATCAGGCCCATCATAGAATACAATGCCCCTTTTGGGATATACCTTACCCGACACCTGCAGCAATTAGAAAGACCCCAAAAGTATCTCACCAAGAGGATCAAGGGTCTCAAACAGATGCCATATGCTGCTCGGTTAAAAAAACTCCAGCTCTACTCAGTTGCATACCGCCTACTTCGAGGCGATCTATGCCTGATATACAAAGCTATGTCAAATCAAGAATTAATGGACATGCTCCACCTCAGTAAATCTAAATCCCTTAGAGCCACATGCTCGAGGGACTTGAACCTCAGCACAGAAATAAATAGAACTTGCTGGAGGGACAGGTTCATAACCCAGAGGCTCCCTTCGCTCTGGAATAGAACTCCAGTTCATGTGAGGCAGAGTACCTCACTGAATCTTTTCAAGAAGAATCTCGATAGGTGGATGGGGGATCGTAGGTTTGTCCCAGGGATTACTCCCGTGTCACTATTAGACAGAGGCACAGTAAACTAAACCTTAAAAAGGGCACAGTATACTCAAATCAAGGGGTGGCGTAAGCCATACAGAATCGGGCTAGGCTTATAATTGCCCCAGGGCAGATAGCCTAGTATGAACCTATGAACCTATGAACAAGGTTGGTAGGAGAAACAAGGGTGGTCCAACTGTCCATAATGTTAGGTTGTAGACTACTGTCACTAAGGGGGCTTTTCAGAATCAATCAAGGAGGAGCTCAGTAGATGGATATTTCTGCCTGAGGTTTTATGTAGGTAGTTTAATAGGTTACAGCTCACTAGCAGTATTTCTTTGACTGGGAAAGTACTACAGATGAGGGTTACACTAATTACCTACAGCTGTAACTAAGGAAAAACTGTTGAATTAATCTGTCCAGCTATGGCACACAACTGCATGGCAGTGCACAATGCTGCATTACATGCAAAAAGCAGAAACCTGCTCAAATACAGGGCTTAAATACTAGAAGCTAAAAACTTGAAAAAAACTCCAAAAAGGTTTAAAAGGACCAGTGAGAATGCCTATTCCAAGCCCTAGACCAACCACCCTTCACCAGACAGATTCCAATCAGCACAATCCTTTCATTAGAGTACAGAACAGTCCCATCCAATCCAAGATGGCCAAGAAAATGTGCTCAGAACAAACAACCACTACAAACAGACCCAGATGCAGCAAACCTGCATCTGGACTATGATACAGCTACTAACTACCTTAGTTTTTGGCAGGAACCACTACAGAATGTTTAACACAGCAGAAAACCAGCAAGGAGGCTCTAAAGAATGTTTTAAACAGCTAACAACTCAGTTATTGCAGCACTGCATGGCAGGAAAACTAAAACAAACAGAACAGATAAATACAGAATTAAAGTAGGTGCCAGGCAATAAAAAAGCACAGTAAATTGTATAAATAAGCAAAAAAAAAAAAAAAAGGTAACTGGCATTGTTTTGGAAGCTCAGAAGTCTCTAGTTATCTGGTATCTCAGCTCAGAATTGTGGCTGGTAGGTCACCTAATTTCAGCTCAGTACAAACAAGCCTGAGGCACCTTGGAAATGTGCCGACAAAAGATCAAGAAGCTAGAATACAAATATTACCAAAAACTTCATTTCTGAGAAAGGGTGCAGAAGCAACTACTCTTGTAGAATGATCATTTAAACAGTTGCAAGAAAGAATTTACCCATTACATTAAAATTTGACAGAATCGGAAAGCTGCCTAGCTAAAATAATCTTAGGAACTTTTTTACCTATTACTCAGGGGAGACAGCAACAAAAGGTTGGCTACCTTTGCAAAATGATCGAATCTTCTTAACCTATATGGTGCACATCTGTACACTGGAGAATATACTTTCTCTGTGACTGGAAGAATGCAGAAAAAATACAAGATGGATACATTCCTTAACAATATTATATTTGTTTCCTTCTCTTAACACAAGAATTGTTAAAAGACACCCTGATATTGTGAAAGAGTCAACTGATAATGTTTGCAGCTCAGAAATTTTAGCTGAAGAGGCAGTTACCAGGAAGAGTGTCTTCTGAGAAAGGAATTTCAAATCTGCAGAATGCTGCAGGCACGAATGGAGATGAAGTCGGCTTCTCTGGTATAAAACAGATCATAGGGTGGTTCCAGGACTCTTGGGAGTGGTATCAATAAGAATGTGCTTTTGAGAAAGGCTCTGCAGACCTTCATGGAAGTTGAAATTTAAGTTTTCATGACAGTCTGATACTCCTCCTTGAAAGTGGCTGCACTGACAGAATCTAGAATCAAAGATCTATGAAAATCTAAGTTTTGAGTATTGAGAAAGGATCCATTTTGTTGGCTCAGAGTCAAACAGAAAAACGAGTCCACTTGTCCTTGTGAAGCTTGCAAGTATTTGCTTTTTGTAAAGAAAACATAATTCCTAACATAGATAGCACGTCTGTTAACACTGCAACCCAATTCAACGAGTTCTTTACCAACTTCAACTTTATACCAAAACTGTCCACAGACCCCCCCCCAACTCCTATTATGCTACATAACCCAGCAAGCAACTCTAACTCCTTCACCCTTCAACCAGTGCCAACTAATACCATCTATAAACACCTAATGAAACTTAAACTCACCACTCTAGCAGCAGACAAGCTACCTGCTAAATTCCTTCGAATTGCTGCCAAGGCTATAGCCTACCCAATCTCAATAACCATTAACAGATCAATCTCTGAACAAATGTGCCACTTCTCTGGAAAATTTCCCACATTACACCAATACACAAGGGTGGCAATTCTACTGACCTCACTATCGCCCTATAGCTATGCTATCCCCTCTGGCTAAAAGTCTTGAGAAATGCATCCACACCATGGTCCTAACTCATCTTCTCTCCAACAATCTTCTTGCTAAAACTCAACACGGATTCTGCCCAACTATAGTACTACCACAGCACTCATAAAATTTAGTAACCTAGTAAATATTCAATGCAACAATGGCCAATTAGTTTCTGCAGTATTCCTTGACCTATCAAAAATCATTCAGTACAGTCTCCCATTCAAAACTGTTAACAGTACTCTCAGAATTAAAACTATCTACCCCTACACTATTATGGTTTCAAGACTACTTCTCTGAGTGCCTACAAACCATTCAGTGGAAAGACTCTCTTTCCCCACTTCTTCCTGTGAAACTAGGAGTACCCCAAGAATCAATTCTAGGATCCCTACTTTTTACTATATTCACAAATAACCTTCGCAAAGTCACCCCTCTAGCAAACCTTGTACAATATCCTGACGACACCAACCTAATCTGCACTGCCCCCTCCCTCCTACAACTACAAATCAAGACCCAAGAAGGATTTACATCCACCAAAACCTGGCTATCAACCCCCCCCAGCTAATACTAAATCCTAAAAAGACCCAACTTATGTTCTTCCTTTCTTTCAAAGCAACAGTATCTATTCCTCCATCTACTATATTTGCATCAGATACCACCCCTATCTCTCCAGTCGCACAAACCAAACTACTAGTGGTCATAATTGACCACAATAACAAATTTGACAAACATATAGCTCTAATTACCAAAGTGCACAAAAAACTAGGTACTCTTTACAGATGTAAAAACTTCCTAACAACAGTAAAGTCATCTTAGCTCAAACTCTTCTCTCAACCCTACTGCATGCCTCTGATATCATAGTTAATGTAAACAAAAGTGATATAAATAAACTATCTGCATGCTATAAATAAACCGATGCTACAACAAAATACCACAATTTGCCACAAACTCCTCTTACCAAACTCATCATTGTCAAGCCCTAAAACAGCTTTCTTGGTTGGAACTTCCAAACACCTTAGCCTTAAACCAGCTCACTCTAACCCACCAAATAGTATACCATCCCAATAAAACTTCAGCATTACAAGACCTGATCACCCTTTATTCCAGTCACAGAGAACTGAGATCCACCAACAAGGCTCTAACTGCAGTCTCCAAATGCCATTACAGCTCTGGTGACTCCCTTTATTCCAGTAACATTGCCAAGACTTGGAATTCCCTACCATTCAAAATTAGAACTCAGTCCAACAAAACTACCATCAAAACTCAACTCAAATCCTACCTAAAGAACTCCTGGACCTGCAGTTGTTTAGCACCAGGCTGATCTATTCTAATGTTGCTCCCCTATCCCTCAACTTATATTTTTTTATAAACTCACACTAATTAACTATATGTAACTTCACTCCAGATTATCTCTCTTAACCACTTCCAATTCTCTGACTTGTCACCTATCCCATAGCACTATTTCCACCCTAGTTTAAGCAGAATAGTCTTATCTTCTCCTCTAAGACAACTTATTTTAGTATTTTATCCTTAAAATTTCTGCATAACCTCTAGTAAACTAACTGTATGTTTATAAAATTTTTACATTTTTTTATGATTCTTATCATATTTTTGTCACCTATTATATTGTCTAAATTGCATTGTCCATACCACTTTTGTCTTTGTAAGCCTCATGTTTACTGTATCTTACTAAATGTTATGGAGCTTTTCTCCCTGGGCCTACGCTGAAAACGGACAGCTATGTCTAGTCAGACCCTTCTGGTAAACAAATGTAAATAAATAAAAATAAATAACTAGATTCATACCATATGCTTGGCACTTCATGTTCTGAGATAGCAGAGAAGGAAGGAATGTTATCCACTATGAAACTAGAAAGGACAAGGAATTACCCAATGGAAGTGTATGTCCATGAACAACAAGCTAGAAAGGTGAGTCAAGAATTCCCCTTAGGTCATTAAAAACCATTTCCCATATAGTTTAACATACTTACAAACTGACAAAAAGATTTGAATGTCTGCAGTCTAAGCACAGAACAATAGGCTGACGAGAAAAAAATAATGTAGGTCCCTGCTGCTTCCCTGTGGTGACCTGCACTTCATTAAAGGGTTCTCTAGCAAGTTTCTTATAATCAAACTGTCCGAGCATGACAGTTGGCCGAATCAGGTAAAAGCATGGTGAGAAACAATCTGCATAACTGCCTTGGAAGTACAACGCTCATCAACCAAAATGCACTCGGGACTTTGCAAGATCACATGTGACACCAAGGGGTTAATGTACTACTTAAGAGTGTGCAGCACCAAAGTTAATGAAGACATTTTGGCTACTGCAGAAGATGACAACTTACCCATGTTTTAGGGGTCACCACAGTACCCTCCTCAAAACTACGAACAGAGGACTAGTTTCTAATTTCATCTTTTTACTGTCTCCACAGACATTTATCTTTTCATTTGGCCTAACAAGAAACCTATTAGCTGTCATTTTCTTATCTTTACATTTTTAAATAAAATGTCGAGAGAAAGTTAAAAAGTAGTGTAATGGGTAAAACTGGACAACTGCCTACCACAAACATGTTTGAAATATTTTTGCTTTGAATTTCTTCAAAAATTGTTCGAAACACAACAGTATATCAGTGCAAGCCACTACACAGGCAAAATTACACAAACAATAAGGTACCTGTGCTACTGAAAAATGAGAACTGAAATAGGTATGTGAAAATGTTGGATATTCATAAAACACAAACGAATGAGAGTCATACATATACAAGTGTTTTGCACACATAAGTAGGTATCTTCTAAGGTAAGCACGACACCAGTTTTGGTCCTCACAGGGAAGAATTGAACACCTGATGAAAAAAAAAGTAATACAAGTAGGTTAAGACATGTGCAACCTAAACGTTATGATACACTGTTACAGTGATCCTCCCAAAAGATCACATTTACATATCATCAGATGATAACAGTAATCATGGTCAACAAATATCAGAGGATGAGTCCAAAACTGTGGCAAGCAGAATATTTCTGAATTAGTTCCAACTTTATGAACTAATATAGGAGAAGACATGCAATGGGAAAAACAAATTGTTTTATTTATAAATAGCAAAATATGGAGAAAATACCCCCCTTTGGATAAAGGAAATTTGAACTAGAATGAGTAGTATGTAGCTGTCTAGTAAATATTCAAGTGTGTGTGTGTGTGTGTGTGTGTGTTTGTGTGTGTGTGTGTGTGTGTGTGTGTGTGTGTGTGTGTGTGTGTGTGTGTGTGTGTGTGTGTGTGTGTGTGTGTGCGCGCGCGCGAGTGTATGTCTAATATATCATATATATATATATATATATATATATATATATATATATATATATATATATATATCTACACACATAAGATTTTAGCACCTATATAACATATCATGCAAAAGGTTTTAATTAATCTATAAGCACTTGTTTAAGGATACCACTCACTAGCACTAGGGTAAATTCCATCTGACAAAATAAAACACACAGCCAAGCATAAATGGATGTGGTTACAAAATAGCACCTAAAAAGAAAGGCAGACAGTATTTTTAAAATATTTTATGCGAACAGCATCTAGATTAAGAAACATAGCACCCCCCCTGAAAGAGACAGACAAAATAACCCCATTAAAAACTAACCTTAAACAATTCTGGACAGAGGCATGGCTATGCCCATGCCTACCTCCAGGGAAACATACTGAAGCAGTTTTTCTGTCACTGATCCTAATAATACCCCTTCTCCTCCTATCAGAAATAATCTGTAGCCACACTATATCTGCTTTGTCAATCCATTGCTACTCTCCCTCTCTTTCTAGCCTTCCTCTCAAAGTAGTGGTATTTTCTCCTTCTCTAACAAATGTGATTCTGTGTCTTTTCTTTATTACTGACATTGTTTGCATTCAATAATACTTCATGTGAAAATCAATATATTTGTCTCCATGAGACAGACACTATCCATATGTGTCATGCTTCTAAGACGAGCATTCTACCTATTGCCAGTCTTAAACTCAGTGAGATGTACTCTATCTTGCAGAGTAAATCTAAAAGCAAATGCAACTACAGATAACATCTACACATGTAAATGCATCTATAAATGTCAGAAACTTGAATGAAATGGACTCTTACAGAAAATATGAATGTAAATGCATATACAGTTTCTTATATTAGTTATGACAGAAAGATAACATGAGCAATTGTTTAGTATGCTGTTTAAACTGCATTAATCTAATCACTATCAGTCATATTTTGCTCTTTTTTAAACTCTATAGAAATGTTTTTGTAATTTGTGAATAATTTATCCCCAAGATTCCTCTGGCATGGGACTTTTTGCCCAGCTAGACCTCCCAGGTCAACAAAAGCAATAAATAAGCTATAATGTACAGTTATACATAAATCTTATAAAACAAACAGAAAGGTTGCTAATAAAGTAAGCCACCAACAAATGTTCACTTATCATATCTCAGGAGTCATACTACACTACTATTCTGAACTTGTAGAATGGGGTGGATCACAAACTAGCTCATGACTACAAAAACACCTCCTCTTAGAAGAGGAGCTGCCCATCACAGACCTGTATTAGTAATTTCACATAAAACAATGCATCTAAATGTTCAAGTAATTTTGAAAACTAAACTAAAATTGAAATGTAACACTTTTGTTATTCATTTTGTCCAAAATGGCACACCCCACCAATGTCTTAATCTACTACATCTACGAAAACAGGAAGGATAAAGTTCAAACTTAATCTAGCTGTAGAAAATTAAATTCAACATTCATACACCCTACAATTTATAAATATACCCCCAAAGCAAATAATGAAGAAATGTTGAGATTATTCAAAGAAACCTACACTACAATCACACCTCATAAACAATTTAAACAATTCTATCACCCACCACTGTATGTAGTACTCATCTTTAATGAAAAGATGATCTGCAACACAGCATGTTCAAAATAATGAAACAAAACTAGCATTTTTGTTGGTTGCTCATATAATCAGTGCCTTAAATATCATTAAATAAACTTGATGTTTCTTTTTGTAATAATTTGCACATGCTGCTATTAATTCTTGACTGCATACATTTTTCAAACAAACTTGCATTCTTTAAAATTCAACTTTACCATCAATATTGTTTTTGCATTGCCCTCATTTTAAACCTTCAATAAAATTTTCCATGACTGAGTGAAACATCTACACATATGAAAGGGTACTCACCCGTTGATGATTAACAAATCCATGTTTTTTTTGCTACTTCATCAGCTGCTTCCTGACATCCTGGTATGTGTACTGATCACGTTTTAGTATAAATGTTGTTCCCAACAGTCTCCATCAAATTAGCTATCTTTTTTTTATGCAAAAAACAAGTATAGGAGCGCTCCAAGGCTGACCAAATAAATCCGCATAAACGTAGCATACAAATCACTTGTAGGCAACTAACACGATATATTTCCAAAGTTTATTCATGGCACAAAAAATAGGTTAGCACTTTAACCCTAATGGGCTTCCTCAGACCTTAAAACATCTTTCAAAAAACACCTCTTATATACTAAAACTACTTATGACATCACGTCCTATCATTAAGACAAGCTATGAACATTCAATTGTATTAAAAACATAAAACTATTAAAAAACTCATTTATAAATAACATTTATAAATTAATAAATACTGACCAATTTATACAACTTTTATTAAATTGTTAACCTTTGATTTCTTAAAACTGGTTTAAGAGAGACTTTGTCATTAAGCCCAAGTTTCTAATCTGTCCTGAGCCTAATGATCCACTAAATTTCATTTCTCTCAGTAAAATTCCGCACATCTACTCCCCTAATATCTGATGTAATGATGTGAATAACCTGAAACTTAAAACTGTGTTGAGTACTGGTATCCAAAGTGTGTTTTGATAAGGCATTGGTGGTAGATTGTGTGTGTATATTATATATATGCTCTCTCATCCTCTCACGCAGACGCCTGTCCGTTTTGCCTACATAGAATGCTGTGCAGGCTGTGCACTGAGCTACCTAGACAACATGTTGTATATTGAGGGTGGCTGCTGTTCTAAATTTAAAATGTTTATGCATAACAGGGTGTACAAAATGGGGGTCAGTACATATATAATCACAAAAATTGCAATTATTACATGGTCTTGTACCCACCACATTAAAGTCATTTGATACCTTTGTATGGTCCTTGGGATAACATAACATTCTCTGCAAATTCATTCTATTTCTATATAAAAAGTGGGGTTTCACTCCCACTTTATCTCTTAACTGTGGATCCACCATAAGTACTCCCCAATTCCTTTCAAAATGTCCCTCACTTTATTTATATCCTGTGTGTAACTTACAGTTTAACCGCAGAATTCCATGAGCAGCGGTTATCAACTATAAGTGATGGTGCACCACTTATTCTGCCTCTATCAGGGAAATATGGACTTGCACTATTATTCCTCAGTAAATGAACTCCTTCAAACCCTGTATTTATTTCAGATGAACTATAAGATCTGGATATCAATCTTTCCTTTAAATCAAATAACTCATTTTCAAACCCTATATCAGATGGATTCAAACATGAGGCTCAGATGGCTTGTCCCCTTACTACATTTCTAAAAACAAAATTGGGGTGCATACCCTCTCTGTGAAGGAGTGTATTCTTATAACAGGCTTTCCTATATACCCCCGTATTTAATAGGCCATTAGGTAGCCTTTCTATATAAACATCCAAAAATGCTATCCAGTCCTCTGAAAATTCTAGCGTGGAATTTAAAAATGGAGTCAGAGAGTTCACCTCATTAAAAAAACTAAGTAACTCAGCATCTGTCCCTTTCCACAATAGGAACAGGTCATCCACAAATTTGTTATAAAAAATAACATGTCTCTGAAAACTATCCAGGGTAAATAGCTTTTCCTTCTCCCAATCAGCCATTACCAGGTTGGCATAGCTATTGGCACACGAAGTGCCCATAGATATGCCATCCCTCTGTATATAGGCTGTATCCTTGAACAAAAAGACATTATTCTCAAAAACTACCTCTAACAATTCACAGAGTAAGTCAATATGAGTTGAAATATAATCTGTATTGCCCCTCAGACATCTCTGAATACTCCCTATACCTTCCTGATTAAGTATAACGGTAAGTAATGATTGTACATCTAAGGTTACTAATTTGAAGCATAAATCCTCTCCAAGAAAAAAACCTTACCATATAAATACAATAAAAATTGTTTTGTGTCTCTCAATATATACCTAAATTTCTTCACTACTGGTCTTAAATGCTTTTCCAAATATAAGGAAAGTGGTTTGGTAATCCATCCTCTCCCTGCTACTATGGGTCTCATGGGCGGGTTCAAGGGGGGTTTATGGACCTTGGGCAATCCTTGAATGACAGGGATTAGTGGACTAGCTACCACAAAGAATTGGAACAAATCTAAACTAATTATTTAACTTCTTAGAAGATCTTCCAGGGTCTGAAATATACATCTGACATGAAACTGTATGTCTTCTATACTTATGATGGAGTAAAATCTCTCATCAATCAGCATCAAACCCATAATTTCCTGGTATTTATACTTATCCATCACTACTATTGGTCCCCCATTGTCTGCTGGTCTAATTACAATAGTTTCATCATTCTTTAATTGGTTTAAAGCTGTTCTAAGGTTTGGACTAAGGTTACTGAACCACTTCCTCCTACTATTATCATCATCCAATTTGTGCAGGTCCTCTTCTACCATATTCACAAAAGCATCCAAAAGGGGATGCAGGCTAGGTATGAAGGTACTAGGTTTCCTGTAAGGTCTATTAATATCGATAGATGAATCATTAGCATACCCTAACTTCAGTTGTACATTATGACTGAATAGCTTAGTATCAATAACCAAATCTGTTAGATTACTTTTCATAGAGGGTATGAACAAAAGTCCTTTATTTAAAACTTGCACCTCATCAATAGATAAATTCCTGCTACAGAGATTCCAGACTAATGTCTGGGAATTTTCTCCAACATTTTCTTTAATGTTGGACCTGTGTGCTTTTCTCCTGACACCTTGCATTTCTGTCTTCCCCTGCTCGTGGATCTGTTCCTCCCCCCTCTGTACATATCCTGGATAGGGAAAGGGGTATAACCACAAGCTCCATTCTGCTGTTGAACTACAGGGACCTTCTTTCTAACAGATGGTGTATGTTCAGCTAAGGAGTCCTTACACGTCTCTAGGGCTGTCCCACTAGACCCATGTGGCTGGACGGTACTACTGCCCTGTACAACAGCATTAGCTGCAGCCGCTGCATAAGTGCTATTTAAACTAGTAGCATTATTGTCTTCTCCTTGCATTACAACATTCAATGATTCACTATTACTCAACACTGACGTTTGTGTAAATAAAGCAGGCATAGTAACATTATGTATCTCACTATTAAGAGCATTTACATTTGACACATTACTTAACATTTCAACACTATTGGTCTAAGAATGTCTCATTTCTACATTATTATGGTCAGAACATATATTAGATAAATTGGAATTACGTCCCGTGGTTCCTTCAGCTCTATTAAATTCAGTCCTGGGCCAGGTGAAGACGTGACCACTTTTAAAGTCTAATGTATCTCGTTGAATTTTGGTGCATTTTTGTTCTAAAAGTCTCTTTTCAAACAAGAACACATTATCCAAAACCCTTTCCATAAAATTGTCTACATTGGCTTTAGGATACGAAGTTGTAATATCTTGTTATCTGGCTATAATCCTGTCACATAACTCAATCTCGTGTGGCATAAAAATCTCATTCAATAATGCCATATATTTAATGCTCACCTCTATGTTGAGCTGCTGCCATTTATATAGCAGCTCTGGGTATAGCACTCCCGTTGTCGGCATCTTCAAAACTCTCAGGCCCCTCGGTATAATCCTTCTATGAATGCACACTTCGAAATGTTGCCTCTGAGTCTGCAACTTTTTTAATCTCAGACAATCAGTCTCCAAAAGTTCAAACTGCTCCGTTAAATTAGTTAAATCCTCCATCGGCACTCCACCTTCAGTATCATCAGTTGCAGCCTCGAACATCATCAATGGGTTGCTCCGCCCACTTACACACTCCATGAACCTGTTTACTTCTGAATAGTTTGAACCCAACGGCTCTGGATTATATGCCAGTTCAACTGTGACAGGATCTGTGTCAGCCATGTTACCCTGGTCACCAACAAAGCAAATAAAGAATAATAGTCCAACGATAGTGACCAGTGAGTAAACGCTCCTAAAACTTGACAAAATAAACAAATAAGCAAAAAACAAGTACAGGAGCGCAAGGTTGACCAAATAAATCCACATAAATGTAGCATACAAATCACTTGTAGGCAACTAACACGATATATTTCCAAAGTTTATTCATGGCAAAACAAATAGGTTAGCGCTTTCACCCTAATGGGCTTCCTCAGACCTTAAAACGTCTCTCAAAAAACAGCTCTTATATACTAAAACTAATTATGACATCACTTCCTATCATTATGACAAGCTATGAACATTCAATTGTATTAAAAACATAAAACTATTAAAAAACTAATTTAAAAATAACATTTATAAATTAATAAATACTGACCAATCTATAAAACTTTTAATTGTTAACATTCTATTTCTTAAAACTGGTTTAAGAGAGACTTTGTCATTAAGACCAGGATTCTGATCTGCCCTGAGCCTAATGATCCACTGAATTTCATTTCTCTCAGTACAATTCCTCACATCTCTTCCCCTAATATCTGATGTATTGATGTGAATAACATGAAACTTAAAACTGTGTTGAGTACTGGTATCCAAAATGTGTTTTGATAAGGCATTGGTGGTGGACTGTGTGCGTATATTATATATATGCTGTCTCATCCTCTCACACAGATGCCTGTCCGTTTTGCCTATGTTGAATTCTGTGCAGGCTGTGCACCGAGCTAAGTAGACAACATGATGTATATTGCAGGTGGCTGCTGATCTAAATTTAAAATGTTTATTAGTAACAGGGTGTACAAAATGGAGGTCAGTACATATATAATCACAAGAATTGCAATTATTACATGGTCTTGTACCCACCACATTAAAGTCATTTGATACCTTTGTATGGTCCTTGGGATAACATAACATTCTCTGCAAATTCATTCTATTTCTATATAAAAAGTGGGGTTTCACTCCCACATTATCTCTTAACTGTGGATCCACCATAAGTACTCCCCAATTCCTTTCAAAAATGTCCCTCACTTTATTTATATCCTGTGTGTAACATACAGACAGCTTAACCACAGAGTTCCATGAGCAGCGGTTATCAACTATAAGTGATGGTGCACCACTTATTCTGCCTCTATCAGGGAAATATGGACTTGCACTATTATTCCTCAGTGAATGAACTCCTTCAAACCCTGTATTTATTTCAGATGAACTATAAGATCTGGATATCAATCTTTCCTTTAAATCAAATAACTCATTTTCAAACCCTATATCGGATGGATTCAAACGTGAGGCTCAGATGGCTTGTCCCCTTACTACATTTCTAAAAACAAAATTGGGGTGCATACTCTCTGTGAAGGAGCGTATTCTTATAACAGGCTTTCCTATATACCCCCGTATTTAATAGGCCATTAGGTAGCCGTTCTATATAAACATCCAAAAAAGCTATCCAGTCCTCTGAAAATTCTAGCGTGAAATTTAAAAATGGAGTCAGAGAGTTCACTTCATCAACAAAAACTAAGTAACTCAGCATCTGTCCCTTTCCACAATAGGAACAGGTCATTCACAAATTTGGTATAAAAAATAACGTGTCTCTGAAAACTATCCAGGGGAAATAGCTTTTCCTTCTCCCAATCAGCCATTACCAGGTTGGCATAGCTATTGGCACACAAAGTGCCCATAGCTATGCCATCCCTCTGTATTTAGGCTGTATCCTTGAACAAAAAGACATTATTCTCAAAAACGACCTCTAATAGTTCACAGAGTAAGTCAATATGAGTTGAAATATAATCTGTATTACCCCTCAGACATCTCTGAATACTCTCTATACCTTCCTGATTAGGTATAATGGTAAGTAATGATTGTACATCTAAGGTTACTAATTTGAAGCATAAATCCTCTCCAAGAATAGAAACCTTACCGCATAAATCCAACAAAAATTGTTTCGTGTCTCTCAATATATACCTAAATTTCTCCACTACTGGTCTTAAATGCTTTTCCAAATATAAGGAAAGTGGTAACCCATCCTCTCCCTGCTACTATGGGTCTCATGGGCGGGTTCAAGGGGTTTTTGTGGACCTTGGGCAATCCTTGAATGACAAGGATTAGTGGATTAGCTACCACAAAGAACTGGAACAAATCTAAACTAATTATTTCACCTCTTAGAAGATCTTCCAGGGTCTGAAATATACATCTGACATGAAACTGTATGTCTTCTATACTTATGATGGAGTAAAATCTCTCATCACTCAGCATGAAACCCATAATTTCCTGGTATTTATACTTATCCATCACTACTATTGGTCCCCCTTTGTCTGCTGGTCTAATTACAATAGTTTCATCATTCTTTAGTTGGTTTAAAGCTGTTCTAAGATTCGTAGTAAGGTTACTGAACTACTTCCTCCTACTATTATCATCATCCAATTTGTGTAGGTCCTCTTCTACCATTTTCACAAAAGCATCCTAAAGGGGATGCAGGCTAGGTATGAAGGTACTAGGTTTCCTGTAAGGTCTATTAATATCGATAGATGAATCATTAGCATACTCTAACTTGAGTTGTACATTACGACTGAATAGCTTAGTATCAATAATCAAATCTGTTACATTACTTTTCATAGAGGGTATGAACAAAAGTCCTTTATTGAAAACTTGCACCTCATCAATAGATAAATTCCTGCTACATAGATTCCAGACTAATGTCTGGGAATTTTCGCCTACATTTTCTTTAATGCTGAACCTGTTTGCTTTTCTCCTGACACCTTGCGTTTCTGTCTTCCCCTGCTCGTGGATCTGTTCCTCGCCCCTTTGTACATATCTTGGATGGGGAAAGGGGTATAACCACAAGCTCCATTCTGCTGTTCAACTACAGGGATCTTCTTTCTAACAGATGGTGTATGTTCAGTTAAGGAGTCCTTACACGCCTCTAGGGCTGTGCCACTAGACCCATGTGGTTGGACGGTACCACTGCCCTGTACAACAGCATTAGCTGCAGCCCCTGCAAAAGTGCTATTTAAACTAGTAGCATTATTATCTTCTCCTTGCAGTACAACATTCAATGATTCACTAGTACTCAACACTGATGTTTGTGTAAATAAAGTAGGCGTAGTAACATTACGTATCTCGCTATTAAGAGCATTTACATTTGACACATTACTTAACATTTCAACACTATTGGTCTGAGAATGTCTCATTTCTACATTATTATGGTCAGAACATATATTAGATAAATTGGAATTACGTCCCCTGGTTCCTTCAGCTCTATTAAATTCAGTCCTGGGCCAGGTGAAGAAGTGACCACTTTTAAAGTCTAATGTATCTCGCTGAATTTTGGTGCGTTTTTGTTCTAAAAGTCTCTTTTCAAACAAGAACACATTATCCAAAAGCCTTTCCATAAAATTGTCTACATTGGCTTTAGGATACGAAGTTGTAATATCTTGTTGTCTGGCTATAATCCTGTCACATAACTCAGTCTCGTGTGGCATAAAAATCTCATTCAATAATTCCATATATTTAATGCTCACCTCTATGTTGAGCTGCTGCCATTTATATAGCAGCTCTGGGTATAGCGCTCCCATTGTCAGCATCTTCAAAACTCTCAGGCTCCTCGGTATAATCCTTCTATGAATGCACACTTCGAAATGTTGCCTCTGAGTCTGCAACTTTTTTAATCTCAGACAATCAGTCTCCAAAAGTTCAAACTGCTCCGTTAAATTAGTTAAATCCTCCGTCGGCACTCCACCTTCAGTATCATCAGTTGCAGCCTCAAACATCATCAATGGGTTGCTCCGCCCACTTACACACTCCATGAATCTGTTCACTTCTGAACAGTTTGAACCCAACAGCTCTGGATTATATGCCAGTTCAACTGTGACAGGATCTGTGTCAGCCATGTCACCCTGGTCATCAACAAAGCAAATAAAGAATAATAGTCCAACGATAGTGACCACTGAGTAAACGCTCCGAAAACTTGAAGAAATAAACAAATAAGCAATAAACAAGTACATGAGCGCTCCAAGGCTGACCAAATAAATCCACATAAATGTAGCATACAAATCACTTGTAGGCAACTAACACGATATATTTCCAAAGTTTATTCGTGGCAAAAAAAATAGGTTAGCACTTTCACCCAAATGGGCTTCCTCAGACCTTAAAACACCTCTCAAAAAACACCTCTTATATACTAAAACTAATTATGACATCACTTCTTATCATTAAGACAAGCTATGAACATTCAATTGTATTAAAAACATAAAACTATTAAAAAACTCATTTAAAAATAACATTTATAAATTAATAAATACTGACCAATCTATAAAACTTTTAATTGTTAACATTCTATTTCTTAAAACTGGTTTAAGAGAGACTTTGTCATTAAGCCCAGGATTCTGATCTGCCCTGAGCCTAATGATCCACTGAATTTCATTTCTCTCAGTACAATTCCTCACATCTCCTCCCCTAATATCTGATGTACTGATGCGAATAACCTGAAACTTAAAACTGTGTTGAGTACTGGTATCCAAAATGTGTTTTGATAAGGCATTGGTGGTAGACTGTGTGTGTATATTATATATATGCTGTCTCATCCTCTCACGCAGATGCCTGTCCGTTTTGCCTATGTTGAATGCTGTGCAGGCTGTGCACCGAGCTAAGTAGACAACATGTTGTATATTGCAGGTGGCTGCTGATCTAAATTTAAAATGTTTATGAGTAACAGGGTGTACAAAATGGAGGTCAGTACATATATAATCACAAAAATTGCAATTATTACATGGTCTCGTACCTACCACATTAAAGTCATTTGATACCTTTGTATGGTCCTTGGGATAACATAACATTCTCTGCAAATTCATTCTATTTCTATATAAAAAGTGGGGTTTCACTCCCACTTTATCTCTTAACTGTGGATCCACCATAAGTACTCCCCAATTCCTTTCAAAAATGTCCCTCAGTTTATTTATATCCTGTGTGTAACTTACAGACAGCTTAACCACAGAGTTCCATGAGCAGCGGTTATCAACTATAACTGATGGTGCACCACTTATTCTGCCACTATCAGGGAAATATGGACTTGCACTATTATTCCTCAGTGAATGAACTCCTTTAAATCCTGTATTTATTTCAGATGAACTATAAGATCTGGATATCAATCTTTCCTTTAAATCAAATAACTCATTTTCAAACCCTATATCGGATGGATTCAAACATGAGGCTCAGATGGCTTGTCCCCTTACTACATTTCTAAAAACAAAATTGGGGTGCATACTCTCTGTGAAGGAGCGTATTCTTATAACAGGCTTTCCTATATACCCCGTATTTAATAGGCCATTAGGTAGCCTTTCTATATAAACATCTAAAAAAGCTATCCAGTCCTCTGAAAATTCGAGCGTGAAATTTAAAGATGGAGTCAGAGAGTTCACTTCATCAACAAAAACTAAGTAACTCAGCATCTGTCCCTTTCCACAATAGGAACAGGTCATCCACAAATTTGGTATAAAAAATAACGTGTCTCTGAAAACTATCCAGGGGAAATAGCTTTTCCTTCTCCCAATCAGCCATTACCAGGTTGGCCTAGATATTGGCACACAAAGTGCCCATAGCTACACCATCCCCCTGTATTTAGGCTGTATTCTTGAACAAAAAGACATTATTCTCAAAACTACCTCTAACAATTCACAGAGTAAGTCAATATGAGTTGAAATATAATCTGTATTACCCCTCAAACATCTCTGAATACTCTCTATACCTTCCTGATTAGGTATAATGGTAAGTAATGATTGTACATCTAAGGTTACTCATTTGAAGCATAAATCCTCTCCAAGAGAGATGCAACTATATAGCCAAACTGGAGGCTGAGCTCTCTCAATTCAGTAC
This sequence comes from Protopterus annectens, assembly GCF_019279795.1. Lineage (NCBI taxonomy): Eukaryota > Metazoa > Chordata > Ceratodontiformes > Protopteridae > Protopterus > Protopterus annectens. Next base: position 713,551,116 of record NC_056733.1, on the reverse strand, counting down.
TGGCAAGACCAGACAGGAGGAGAAGGTAACCATGCACACCACAAACCCAGTCTCACATAGAACTATCACAACTTCAAACCAAACACATAAACACACAAAAACATACTCGGAGGCGCTGATTAAAAATCTACCAAAACAACAGAGGCCTCCAAAGCAGACACCCAAGCAACCACCACCTCAAGACATAGCACATGCAACACATAGTTCACAAAGTCAGTGTGCTAAACAGTCACAGCCCTTAAGGCCAAACAACATGCCAGACACACTTGTAATAGGTGACTCCATAGTCAGGCACACTGATGTCCCACTCACCAGACTGAACAAGGAGAGGGTCACAGTAAGCTGCCTGTCGGGAGCCAGAATCCGCCACATAACACAAACACTCAGGTCACTCCACAGCAAGTACAAATATGACTCAGTCATTGTACATGCCGGTGTGAACGACCTGAGATGTACCTCCCTGGACTACATGAAAACAGACATAAAGGAGCTCTCTGATTATGTAGCCCAGGCCGGTATAACCCTGACCCTGAGCAGCATCTTACCCTCACCAAGAATGATGCCAGAGTACAAAGACAAAATGATCAGTTTTAACAATTGGCTTAATTACTGGTGTCATTCTAAGGGGATCCAATGTCTGTCTGCTTGGGATGACATGCTTGACAAGCCACGCTGCTTCACAAGGGATGGCTTGCACCTGTCACCCCTGGGCTTCCGGATATTGGCCAAGGCTCTCGCCACCCCCATAGTGCCTTTTTTAGGCAAGGCTCAAATGACAAACCTACCTCCCTAGAAAACACAAGTGGAAAAAAACTAAGGGTAATGCTGCTCAATGCCAGAAGTCTAAACCTCAAGATGCACGCCCTCGAAGCCCTCCTCAGTATGGGGAACATTGATGTCTGTGCAGTGACTGAAACCTGATTCAAGGCACCTGAGAGCACCCCAGCACTATCAGGTTTTACCTCATATAATGCTTTCCGGCCCCAAAACTTGGACCGAACCACAAAAGGAGGGGGAGTATCCATTTTCATCAAAGATACCCACACCTCCAGGTTAGTGGCAACGCACGAAGCATCGGAGACTATCCAGGTGCAACTAACCATAGGCAAAACTACCTTACAGTTTGTAGCATGCTACAGACCACCCTCTCAAACTCAGGAACCCCACACAGCCTTCCTGAAGACACTGGAGAGTATGAATGTCTCTCCAAATACCATCATTTTGGGAGACTTCAACTACCCAAACATAGACTGGGAACATTACTCAAGCCCCAACACCCTAGCCCAAAGGTTCCTAGAATTCATAAACTCAAATGCAATGGAACAACTAGTCACCATTCCCACAAGAGGAGACAATATACTAGACCTGATCATCACAAACATGGGGACAAAATGCTCCGCACCGGAAGTACATCCCTCCTTGGTAAGATCAGACCATAAATTAATCTCACTGGAAATCCACATCTCGCCCCCACCCCCTGCACAAAAGACCACAGTGAAGAACTTCTCAAAAGCAAACTTCACACTTCTTAAGACTGAAGTGGTATCTTTCAAGGCCCCTGGGCCAGTGGAAACCACAACCCACACTGCTGAATCCTTTGCAAATGCTTTCTATGGGCACCTTCAAGAATGCATGGATCATGCAATCCCAAATAAAACCAAGACCCATTCCCCTAAAGGCAGGCGCCCGGTCTGGTGGACCCCAGCCATAAACAAACTTTACAACAGGAGGAGGAAGCTACTACATGACAGAGCAAAATCCCTAAAAGGGAAAGCATCTCTGATCAGTACTAGCAAAAAACTACGATCACTCATAAAAATCATCCAAGGCCAACTTTGAGAGAAAAATCACAATAGACACAAAAGACAATCACAAGGCCTTCTTTAGCTATGTTAGAAACCTGGGTGGAAACTCCCAGATATGCTCAGAGTTAGTCCAAAATGACACAAAATACACTGAACCCACTGACATTGCCAACATTCTGGCAGACAGGTTCAGTGCAAATTTCTCCTCCCCCCCCAAAAGGAGAAATAACTATCCCAGCACAGTGTAGCCTCCCTAACATCTCAGATGCCCAGGTGAGAGCCGCCCTCTCTAAAGCTAAAAACACAGCATCAATGGGACCGGATGGTGTCTCGGGCTGTGTGCTACATGAACTCCAAGAGGAACTAAACCCACACATAAGGCTGCTGTTTAATCTTAGCCTTACTACAGGATTCATACCCAAAGAGTGGCGTACAGCAACAGTGGTCCCACTTCACAAAGGCGGTGCTTCTACGGACCCTGGAAATTACCGCCCCATAAGCTTGACGAGCCTGGTCTGCAAAGCTATGGAGAGGATCATTATGGAACTCATAAACAAAGACATTGGAGACCTACAGACATTGGATCCTACCCAATTTGGCTTTGTCAAGGGCAGATCCTGCCTTTTGAACTTGGTCGACTTTTTTGAAACAGTCACTAAGGCCATTGATGAGGGTAAGGCAGTTCACACAGCCTACCTTGACCTTGCAAAAGCCTTTGACACAATACCCCACTCGGGCATCATAGACAAACTCACCAGCTTAAATGTAAACCCATATGTCACAAGATGGGTTGCAAACTGGCTCAAGGACAGAACCCACAGGGTCAGAGTTGCTGGAGCTATGTCAGACTCTAAGCCAGTCACAAGCGGTGTCCCACAGGGCTCAGTCCTGGGACCCCTCTTGTTTGGCATTTATTTTTCCAAGGTACAGGCAAACATAGGAGGATTGTGGCTGACAAAGTTCGCAGATGACTGCAAACTGGGTGCCATAATTGATACTCCAGCGGACACAAACATCCTTCAGAGAGGCCTCATAGAAATGGATAATTGGTGCCAGAGCCATGGCCTTAAGCTGAACGCCAAAAAATGTATAGTCATACCCTTTGGGAAAAACAAGGTACCGACAAATTACCACATAGGCGGGAATCCATTAAGTACGGAAGAGGTAATCAGGGACCTAGGGACCCAGGTTGACAGTAACCTCTCATTTGACACTCACATTGCCAAAGTGGTTAGGAAGACCTTCTATATTGCCCACCTTATCATGAATGGTTTCACATCTAGATCAAGAGAGGTCATTGTGCCCCTGTACTCTTCTCTTATCAGGCCAATGATTGAGTACAATGCCCCGTTTGGGATGTATCTCACCCGACATCTGCAGCAGTTGGAAAGACCCCAAAAGTTCCTCACCAAGAGGATAAAGGGTCTTAAACATATGTCATATGCTGCCCGACTGAAAAAACTCCAGCTCTATTCAGTCGCATACCGCCTACTCAGAGTTGATCTGTGCCTGACGTACAAGGCCATGTCCAATCCTGAATTAATGGACATGATCCACCTCAGAAAATCCAAATCCATCAGAGCCACGAGAACAAGTGACTTAAACCTCAACACAGAAATAAATAGAATGTGCTGGAGGGACAGATTCATAACCCAGAGGCTCCCTACACTCTGGAACAGAATCCCAGTCCATGTTAGGCAGAGCCCCTCACACAGAATCCCAGTCCATGTTAGGCAGAGCCCCTCACTGACTCTATTCAAGAGAAATCTCGACGAGTGGATGGGAGATCGTAGGTTTACCCCGGGGGGTCATCTCTGTGTCACCACTAGACAGAGGCATAGTAAACTAAACCCTAAAAGGGCGTAGTATTCTCATCCTAAGGGGTGGTGTAAGCCACATACACTCTGGCTAGGCTTATAAATGCCCTAGGGCAGATAGCCTAGTACGAACTTATGAACCTATAAGAATAGAAACCTTACCGTATAAATCCAACAAAAATTGTTTTGTGTCTTTCAATATATACCTAAATTTCTCCACTACTGGTCTTAAATGCTTTTCCATATATAAGGAAAGTGGTTCAGTAACCCATCCTCTCCCTGCTACTATGGGTCTCATGGGCCGGTTCAAGGGTTTTTTATGGGCCTTCAGCAATCCTTGAATGGCAGGGATTAGTGGATTAGCTACCACAAAGAATTGGAACAAATCTAAACTAATTATTTCACTTCTTAGAAGATCTTCCAGGATCTGAAATATACATCTGACATGAAGCTGTATGTCTTCTATACTTATGATGGAGTAAAATCTCTCATCACTCAGCATCAAACCCATAATTTCCTGGTATTTATACTTATCCATCACTACTGTTGGTCCCCCTTTGTCTGCTGGTCTAATTACAATAGTTTCATTATTCTTTAGTTGGTTTAAAGCTGTTCTAAGGTTTGTAGTAAGGTTACTGAACTACTTTCTCCTACTATTATCAACATCCAATTTGTGTAGGTCCTCTTCTACCATTTTCACAAAAGCATCCAAAAGGGGATGCAGGCTAGGTATGAAGGTACTAGGTTTCCTGTAAGGTCTATTAATATCGATAGATGAATCATTAGCATACTCTAACTTGAGTTGTACATTACGACTGAATAGCTTATTATCAATAACCAAATCTGTTAGATTACTTTTCATAGAGGGTATGAACAAAAGTCCTTTATTTAAAACTTGCACCTCATCAATAGATAAATTCCTGCTACAGAGATTCCAGACTAATGTCTGGGAATTTTCTCCCACATTTTCTTTAATGTTGGACCTGTGTGCTCTTCTCCCGACACCTTGCGTTTCTGTCTTCCCCTGTTCTGTTCCTCCCCCCTCTGTACATATCTTGGATGTGGAAAGGGGTATAACCACAAGCTCCATTCTGCTGTTGAACTACAGGGACCTTCTTTCTAACAGATGGTGTATGTTCAGCTAAGGAGTCCTTACACGCCTCTAGGGCTGTCCCACTAGACCTATGTGGCTGGACGGTACTACTGCCCTGTACAACAGCATTAGCTGCAGCCGCTGCATAAGTGCTATTTAAACTAGTAGCATTATTGTTTTCTCCTTGCATTACAACATTCAATGATTCACTAGTACTCAACACTGATGTTTGTGTAAATAAAGTAGGCATAGTAACATTAAGTATCTCACTATTAAGAGCATTTAGATTTGACACATTATTTAACATTTCAGCGCTATTGGTCTGAGAATGTCTCACTTCTACATTATTATGGTCAGAACATATATTAGATAAATTGGAATTACGTCCCCTGGTTCCTTCAGCTCTATTAAATTCAGTACTGGGCCAGGTGAAGATGTGACCACTTTTAAAGTCTTATGTATCTCGCTGAATTTTGGCGCGTTTTTCTTCTAAAAGTCACTCTTCAAACAAGAACACATTATCCAAAAGCCGTTCAATAAAATTGTCTACATTGGCTTTAGGATACAAAGTTGTAATATCTTGTTGTCTGGCTATAATTCTGTCACATAACTCAGTCTCGTGTGGCATAAAAGAACTCATTCAATAATGCCATATATTTAACGCTCACCTCTATGTTGAGCTGCTGCCATTTATATAGCAGCTCTGGGTACAGCGCTCCCGTTGTTGGCATCTTCAAAACACTCAGGCCACTCAGTATAATCCTTCTATGAATGCACACTTCGAAATGTTGCCTCTGAGTCTGCAAATGTTTTAATCTCAGACAATTAGTCTCCAAAAGTTCAAACTGCTCCATTAAATTAGTTAAATCCTCTGTCGGCACTCCAGTTCAGTATCATCAGTTGCAGCCTCGAACATCATCATTGGGTTTCTCTGCCCACTTACACACTCCATGAACCTGTTCACATCTGAATTGTTTGAACGCAATGGCTCTGGATTATATGCCAATTCAACTGTCACAGAATCTATGTCAGCCATGTCACCATGGTCACCAACAAAGCAAATAAAGAATAATAGTCCAACGATAGTGACCAGTGAGTAAACACTCCCAAAACTTGAAGAAATAAACAAATAAGCAAAAAACAAGTACAGGAGCGCTCCAAGGCTGACCAAATAAATCCACATAAACATAGCAAACAAATCACTTGTAGGCAACTAACACGATATATTTCCAAAGTGTATTCGTGGCAAAACAAATAGGTTAGCGCTTTCACCCTAATGGGCTTCCTCAGACCTTAAAATGTCTCTCAAAAAACAGCTCTTATATACCAAAACTAATTATGACATCACTTCCTATCATTAAGACAAGCTATGAACATTCATTTGTATTAAAAACATAAAACTATTAAAAAACGAATTTATAAATAACATTTATAAATTAATAAATACTGACCGATTTATAAAACTTTTATTAAATTTTTAACATTCTATTTCTTAAAACTGGTTTAAGAGACTTTGTCATGTAGCCCAGGATTCTGATCTGCCCTGAGCCTAATGATCCACTGAATTTCATTTCTCTCAGTACAATTCCTCACATCTCCTCCCCTAATATCTGATGTATTGATCTGAAGAACCTGAAACTTAAAACTATGTTGAGTACTGGTATCTAAAATGTGTTTTGATAAGGCATTGGTGGTAGACTGTGAGTGTATATTATATATATGCTCTCTTATCCTCTCATGCAGACGCCTGTCCGTTTTGCCTACGTAGAATGCTGTTTAGGCAGTGCACCGAGCTAAGTAGACAACATGTTGTATATTGCAGGTGGCTGCTGATCTAAATTTAAAATGTTTATGCATAACAGGGTGTACAAAATGGGGGTCAGTACATATATAATCACAAAAATTGCAATTATTACATGGTCTCGTACCCACCACATTAAAGTCATTTGATACCTTTGTATGGTCCTTGGGATAACATAACATTCTCTGCAAATTAATTCTATTTCTATATAAAAAGTGGGGTTTCACTCCCACTATATCTCTTATCTGTGGATCCACCATCAGTACTCCCCAATTTCTTTCAAAAATATCCCACACTTTATTTATATCCTGTGTGTAACTTATAGACAGTTTAACCACAGAGTTCCATGAGCAGCGGTTATTAGCTATAAGTGATGGTGCACCACTTATTCTGCCTCTATCAGAGAAATATGGACTTGCACTATTATTCCTCAGTGAATGAACTCCTTCAAACCCTGTATTTATTTCAGATGAACTATAAGATCTGGATATCAATCTTTCCTTTAAATCAAATAACTCATTTTCAAACCCTATATCGGATAGATTCAAACATGAGGCTCAGATGGCTTGTCCCCTTACTACATTTCTAAAAGCAAAATTGGGGTGCATACCCTCTCTGTTGTTTTTGGTTATTTGTTTATTTCTTCAAGTTTTGGGAGTCACTGGTCACTATTGTTGGACTATTATCTTCCTTTTATGCTTATTTTACTTTTACACTTGCTAAACAACAAAACGCTCTTTAGCGAGTGTAAAACAACACTTCCAGTGATCTCACTCATACTTTTGTGTAGGCATACAGTCACACACTCAGACATAAACTAACACATACACACACACACACACACACACACACACACACACACACACGCATCTTTTCCCCCTACTCTGGCTAAACTGCAAAACAGCTGTAAAATAATCCTCGGAGCTCCAATGACATGCTGCCATGCCGTGAAGCAGCAGTCTAATGGACATTAAATCCTTGATGGCATAGCTGGCATCTGGGCTGCACATTCTTTGCAGAAAGAGATTTTCACCTCATGTTTTATATCTATCCTCATTTGCTGGCAAATGAATAGTGATTTAAGTCACTAAACATCTTGCCAGGAATGTAAAGGAACACAAATCGAGGTTAGAGCAGCCATCTAAATTTATACAAGTAAGTTTAAAAATTTGTCCCTACTTTTAGGCCTTTACTGCATTATTTGTGGCTTTCACGTGAGTACTAGAACTAAACAGTTAACAGGTATGTCTGATCAAGAATGGGCAGCAGCACACAAAAATGTCAGGAAACAAATAAAAAAATAAAGGAAAAAAAAACAAAGCTGAATTCTGCTGTTGTGCTAGGATGGAATTATTAGGGCTATACCAGCACAGCAATAATATGACAACAGAAACAAAAACAAGCACATTTAACTGTATGGATGAAAAGGTGATATGCTTACCAATAACTGAGAGTATGTATTGCTTGCAAAAGACCACTGGCTCCACAACAGCACGAGAAGCAGGTAAAAAGATATTCCTTCAAGGAAAGAGATGCGTCTGGCAACTGCACTTGTGAGAAAAGTTTTCAGAGTTGCTAAGGATCACATTTTTATTGGATGCAGAAGGCAGATTTAACATAATCAAAGAATAAATAATTCATGAGGGCATTTCCTGGACAAAAGGACGGGAATAGGACAGTTCGTGGGAGGTCCTTCAGCAGCAGCAGGGGAAAAAGTGGAAAATAACAGAGGGCATTATTACTAAGCTGTTCCAGTGCCCTCAGAGTTTCTGCTGCTCTGCGAGATTATTATAGGCCACGGTGGTGCAGCGGTTAGTGTAGCCACCTCACAGCAAGAGGTTCTCTGGTTTGATCCTCGGCTGGGGTGGCTTCTGTGTAGAGTCTGCATGTCCTCCCTGTGGTTGCATGGGTTTCCTCCGGGTGCCCTGGTTTCCTCCCACATCCCAGAGACATGCTGTAGGTGGACTGGACACTCTAAATTGGCCCTAGGTGTGAGTGCATGCATGTATGTGCCTTTTGTGGAATGTTGGGTGCCAGGCTGGCAACTCGGCACCGTAAAACTCCACTGCCAATCATGAGCAGACAGGTGATCTGCTGTGGTGACCCCTAACCGTGAAAAAGTCAAAAGAAGAAGAAGAATGGCTTACTATACAAGAGCTGTTACAACTGGGGATAAAAGAAACAGTCAAACTCAGAGTTTAACTATGAAATCTGAAAACTCTACATTGGTAGAATTAAAAAATAGGGAAGAAAAACATTTTGTAAATGAGGAAACAAGCAAAGGAGCACGTAGTGGTCCTTTAAGTATGTATAAAGTATTAAAAGGATTAATGGAAAATAATACAGACTTAATAGTAAAACAATAATGTATTGTAAATATAGAGAACATTAGGATGAAATGGAAATAAAAAAATGAAATACGAGTGTTTTTAATGAAGAAATGAAATAATTTTACAGCAAAATTGTATTGTGAAAATTAAAAAAAAAATGTGATTGCAAAGAATAGAAAAAATGGTATAACATTATGAGATCCTTTTATTTAGTGGATCCATCCAAGTGTTAGAAACAGCTAAGAAGGAATCAGTAATGATGAGATTCAAAAATGATAACAAAGTTAAAGAATGTAATGATTTTTGTGGTGGTGTCCATAGGCAAATTACCAGTGGGAGCAAACATGCCATATAAGAGAAAACAGGATAGAATGTGTGATAAATGTAAAGAACTGGAAGCTACAAATATTGTTGTTTGTTTTTAAATGTGAGAGGATTCAAAAACTCTGGAATGAGGTATGTAAACATGATCTGATTACAACTGATTTAAATTTTGAAAAGTTAAAAATGGACATGATAGACTATGGGTTTTATAGGACTAGATCCCAGAATGAAGCAAAGAAAATGGACAGAATCATATTTTATGTAACATGGGATATATGGAATGAAATACTTAATGAAATCAATTACAATGGAAAATGCACTTTGAAAAAAATACTAGTCAAAATATGGTTTTGGTTGTGGGATAAAGAATGGAGGGGAAATAATATCAATGCTGTGATTGATGATAAAATATGTAAATATTTTAAATACGTAAATAGGAAAAATATGCATTTTATATATATATATATATATATATATAGATATATATATATATATATATATATATATATATATATATATATATATATATATATATATATATATATATATATATATATATGGATCTACTTTACATGATCGACAGCTCAAATGTTCAACTTTCATACGGCCGAGACCATATGACTGAACGTTTGAAACATTGACCATGTAAAGTAAACACCATAACACAAAATAAAAAAAAAACACTAACTCTGTTTACCGCTACTTAAATATACCAACTCCAAGATCGCACTTCATTGCGGTAATAGGGAAATCTTCCCGTTACGCACTGTATGGAGATCTCCATTCAGATCGGTTGAGCTTTTGAAAGGTCGATCATATGGTCTTGGCCATATGAAAGTCAATCTTTTAAAAGTTCAATTATCTGAAGGGGACCCATGTATATATAGATGGATAGATAGATACATACACAAATAAAAAAAAACATACTCTTTTCAAATGATCTCATGGGATCCTTTATATCTACCTGTGCAACAACCAACCAACTCAAGTAGATGGGACCTTGGTTTAATGTGTCTTTTTTAAGGGAGACCCAATGTGGTATTTATACTATGAGAGGAAATTTGTCCAGGGCATTAGTGAACTTCCCATACTGTTTTTGATAGGTGCTGTAAGACCCCTTACACCCACCAAAACAATGCCCAACTCAACTAAATGGAACCTCAGTTTATAATGTCGTCCAAAGAATGAGCCACTCAGGAATGCAGCACACCCTGTTGCTGCACCACAGTTTGATTACCTGGAGGGGGAATAGAATGCACAGCCTTCTGCTCTTCTAGCACCAATGCAACCTGTTGTGCAATTGACATTAATTCACAAACATTTGACAAAGTCATTTGGATTCTTAAACTGCAAATTGTCAAGCTTGTTTTTTTTTTCTCTCAGAAGGCAGAGAAGCAGGCCAGATTTGTTCAAAGGGTTGCAAGCTGGATTGAATGTGTAAGTGGACCACATCTGACCCAGAGGTTGGGAGTTATAGATCCCTGTTATCAATTTATTATATAGCCTTAATTTATGTGATTTCTCACACTGCAAGTAAAGGCTCAAAATACAAATAAAGTAACAAAAGGTACCATGTCTTGAACCTCTAGACATCATCAAAGAAAATGACAAATCTACATGAGTCTTTACTCAGATTCTGGGTTCCATATAAACAGTTTCTGTTAAATCTCCAAATTCCATGGGGAAAAAACTTCAATCACATCTGATTTGAGTAATGCTACTCTTCTCAGAAGTTCTTTTTTTGTATCCAGACATAAAGTTAACAATAAGTTATGACAACTGATATATAATTGCCACAGACTCACCAATGAGTGTACGACCACCTCTACTATGTGAAAAATTATGTTTATTCCACAATGATGATGACACGAACTGAACACGTTAAAAACAATACATCATAATAAAAATTCATTAAAATGTTAAGTGCTTTCACCCACGCATAGTGAGCTTCCTCAGAAGGGTTCTGAGGAAGCTCACTATGCGTGGGTGAAAGTGCTTAATGTTTTTAATAAATTTTTATTATGATTATTGTTTTTAACGTGTTCAGTTCGTGTCATCATCATTGTGGAATAAACATAATTTTTCACGTAGCAGCGGTGGTCGTACACTCATTGGTGAGTCTGTGGCAATTATATTAACAATAAGTTAGACTGTCTTTTATCAATATGCCAGATTCTAAAATCGTATCAAAAGTCTGTCTTCCACCTATAGGTTCACACTGGACATTACCAACCATCAGATGTATATATATTTACTATCCTCTATGCCTTAATTACCATTAGCAATTTGTAATCATGACATAGCCCCAAAACAAACAACAACAAAAAAAAGACATTGTGATGTCTGGACAATAACCCACTGGAGTGCCAACATTAATGTGATGTCCCCTATTGGCCTGGGTCAGTAACTAAGGAGCTTCAATCCTCACTACTGACTCTACTGTGAGAGTGTCACTTAAACAGGAGTAAAATTTCACAATTTCCCCTAAGAGCACAACAGGAACATACTCTTTAACCTGGGACTGGACTGTATACTTCTGTCCACCCCTAATGTAACTCCTTATTACACACTTCAGAGTAATGTGTTTCAGTTTAAGACCTTTGATACGCTCACACTTACATAAATTAAATCTCACATATCCAAACATTTCTGGGAAAGCCTGACACAGATTTTCAGCTGTGCCCCTTCCCCAAAATAATATGGTAACACACTTTCACCAATCAGAGGGCCTACATGCCCTTTTAAAGGGCTGACCAGTTATGAAAATTAGATATTAAATCAAATGATAGCAAATGACCTAAAGCAGCCAGGCTTTTGGAGTGGCCCAGAAAGTTATCAAAGTGGGTATAAGCACTCTCAAATCACTAAAGAAAACACTGATTGACCAGCCACAATGTAATTTAATAAAATATTTAGTAATGAGCAAAATGGTGAAAAATATAAAACATTAACTTCCAATAAACAAACAGAACTCAGTCACTGGGAAAATGAAATCAATACTGAAGGATAGAAATCCAAAATTTAGCAAAACTCTAACAGATTAATTATAAATTCCTACCTGACCAAAGAACACTGTCCCTGCTCTAAACTAAATTATTACAACAGGGCAAAGGAAGCCTTATAGTTCTTAGTGAGTCCTTTTTGGGTATCAACTGCACTCTACAACTGTGAACAATTGACAACTGCAACGGACTGTTAACTGATAACAACTGACTTCAGCTGTCTTCGGCAGGCTCTTTTATAGACTGGATTAAATGTCACAACTGTTCCAGTTCTAATTTTCATTTCATATTTTTAAAAATCAACCAACAGCTGTTTACTAAAGTTCCTTCTTGTATGTCAGCCTCTGACAGTAACACATAGCAACTGTCAACATTCTGTTGACATCATTTGCAGATCAAGTGATTCTGGGACAGTCTGCATTTAGAATCTTCTTCATAAATATGCAGTTGGAAATGTAAATGAACACTGTTCAAGTCTTTAAAACATTCTGTACAAACAGATTATAAATCAACATGTAAGAACTTATTTACAATATCATAGTTAGTCATACTGATATATAATACACAGGTTAATCTGAAATGTATGTACAAAACCTCAGCCAGACATGCTAGCACTAATGACAGTGTCTAATTTCTTCACAGACATACATCTTAATTGTCCCAGATTGTGCACAATGTCTGGATTTTTTGTCTAATGCCTTTGGTCTGTTTCTCATACAGTTTATGGTTTTCTGTAAAATCAGTCACAACATAATGACAGACATTTCAGATTAAGATGTTATATCCTTCAGGAAATGCATGTTAATGCAAAACACATTATTTTAGTAACTTTCTATGTTTATAATGATATTTAAAATCTGTCCCTGAATTTGGGCATTTGTCTACCCATTAATGTTGGCTGTGTCCAAAATGATTGCAGTAAGAAGTTGAAAGGTATGCAAGGAGAGTAAAATTAAGTATTTCCCTTCCTTTGGGTTTACTGTTATTACTGCCTACTTCTATGCTAGATGTATCCAATACTCCACTGAACTTACTCCACATACTACTAGCATGCCATACTGGCCTGCAGCTGTAGACCCTCAGTCAAAACTTTATTGAGTAATAGGAGCCATTATAGAATTTTACTTCAAACTGGGTACGTTTTGTCAATACCAGACCACTAAAGAAACTCACAACTCCAGTTGATTTCTTATCACTTTGTGCCTGATAGAACTGCTCATAATACGCATGATCTAATCTGATATCACCGGATCTCTATTATAGTGAAACCCATCATCACTTTTCAAACCAGTGACAATGCTTTGAGTATTTTGCTGTGAATTATGAACATATTTATAGTTCAAAAAGTGACATAAAATGTGACACTTTTCATCCAACGACCCATTATCCTTTTATTTCACATTCATCTTCCCTTTAGTTGTTTAATCTCCATCAGAAAATCTATTCAGCAGTTGATAATCTCTCTTACTTTTCAAGTCTAGTCTGGATTTATGTATAATTTGAATATATTTTTTTCACCTTCTTCTTAATTTTTTTCTTTAAATTAGTTCCATCATCAACATCTGATTATTCTGTCCCAATAGACTCACACTATTCTCTGTTTGTTGCCTGCACCAATTAACTAAGGTGTCTTGCATTAAGAAATGTGTAGGAAAATATCAGTGCCTTTCCAGACAAGAAGGCACCAAGGAGGTTATGGTCTAAAATTACAAATGGAAGTAGTTTTACATTCTTTATGAAACATGCATGTTCAGTGATTATATCAACTTTATCAGTACAAGAGGTACATTTGTATATGCACTTGTATAGTGTGTCATTTCTAACTTAATATCATAAACTGAAATAAGGTAAGTCATTTCAGCATATGTTCCCACATGTTCACATATGTTGTATAGAGTAGATTTTGTACTTAGCGCCAGCCTCTGCAATAACTGCTTTTTTTATTCCAGTTTCTCATATATACAGCAACATCTTCCTGAACACAACATTCTCTTTCATCACTCCTTTAAATATTTTCTGAGTTGCTCCTGGTGATAGACAGATAATATGCACCATCAGAAACATTGCATATACCCTCTTAATCCCCAGAACAGTGTTCTCATGGAGCTCAGTGATGAGAAATAAAAAGTGATTAAAGATTCCTGATGAATAAAACATTCAGTACCTCTGTGTAGTATTTTACTGCAGTTAAAGTTAAATTGCATCTTCTGGATGTGAATGTTTGAGACAAGCAGTCAGAATGAGCAAGCCAGCTGTATCGGGGGACCAGCACTCAATTCCCTAGCTCTGTCCAGTGATGAAAAGTTGGGCAATAATGGGGAACACTGGACTGCATGTAAATGCAAATTCAGAATACCAAGTGACGTGGCTATGCTAAGTCCAGTGTTCTCCATTATCTCACAAAGTTGGAAAATTTAACCAGGATGGATTCATAAATCCTGGAGGACATTATCACTATACAACCAGGATTTCATTTTGAGGATAGTTCTTGAGAATTGCTGTACTCAGCCTTTTTAGAGACTGTGGTGAACATTCAAGCTCCGAGGTAAGAGTTTGAAACAGCAACCTCAGGTCACGAGTAGATGTTAAAGGTTAGTACAGTGAACCTCATTTTATTAACTTAAAAGACTGTACTTGCAAGAATAACCTTCATTGGACAGGCTTAAGAATGGCATGGAAAAGGCCACTCTCTGTGCCTGTTTAGAAGATATGCTCATAAAGGTCCTCAGTCTTAGCCCTTTTCAGCCTATGGTCACTGAAAGAGCCAAATATACCTTAAAGATGCCTAGTAGAGAAGGGAAGGGAATTCCCTGACAATTTCTTTTTTTTGGGGGGGGGCGTTTTGTTTTGCCTACTTGCCAGTCAACCATCAGATCAATTCTCAGTCTGCTGGTCCATTCATTCCCAATCATCCAAGGTGACAGTCGACTACAAGGGGCCATCATTTAGACAATCACAATGGATGATTTTGATTTTTTTCTGTTTACAACTGTGTCCATGTTTGGTAACACAACCAGGGTTCTGCATGCAACGGACATCAAGAGGGCATGTCACCTACTTCCATAAGTGATAAACGTCATCAAGACAGTCCTGCTGCTCCACATATATTCAATCCAACAAAGCCACATCACCCCCCCCCCCCCTCCCCAGAGCAGCTACAATATATAACTAAGCTTCCATTTAAACTAATGTCTTTGGGAAGTACTTGAGAGTTTACCTTTCTGTGCAAAACCAGCTTGGAATAATAGCAGTCATGCTACTAACTGAAGCAGATAAAATCCAGCTCTTTTAAGCAGCAAGAAAAGGAAAACATTTTTCAATGCACTGAATCCACAGAAGACTCTTCTAGGCTCCAGAATATCTCAGGGACAGACTGAGATCACTGTTCCATCAAAATGGTATCCAGACACTATCTGCATCCACTGGAAAGGCATAGAGCATACTTTAAATAACTCTGATGAAGTCTTGAGAGATAACCTAATGAGTGAAGATGTTGGCAATGAAAAACTACAGGGAAGCCAGGGAAATGCAAAACCACTACCTACGTAAACAGAAAGCACACAGCATTCAAAAAAGATAACTTGACCAGGGAAATTGCCATGGTCTTAGTTGTAGCAGAGATGCCCATCTTAATAGTCCTTCTTTAGTTGATTTTATGCAAGAGACCTCAATCAGGATGCCTCAATTGCCAAGGAATGTATCTACAAAAAAAGTTATTTCCTCTGGATTTCTGTTACATGAATATTATGGGTATAAGGAGAGCATGGAGGTGGCAGGGCAGCAGCAACATACTTATGGAAAAAAACGAGCTACGAGGTTTGTGCACCATAGTAGATCAGTTTCTAAGTCATGAAAGAATGCCAAACTAAAAAGGGAACTTTTTGTGTGATTTTGAGACAGTATAAGTTGTCTCAGCCCCCTGCTGTCATGTGATTCAGTATGATTAAGGGGCAGTGGTTTATGCACTAAGATTAGCTCATGGTCCTTTTGGTACAAATAAAATTTGTACTTCTGACAAGATTCTTTTGATCACTAGACTTGGGTGTGGTGCACACATAACATGAGCAGATGTAAATCAAGTAGTTAATGCAAGATTGTTTATAACTGTTGACATTGCTATCAATAGCGTCTTTCTTTATTATACTGCTGTTTAACTACTGTTTGGATTAGAAAAGCCCATTTGCTTACCAGTGACTGTAGACTACATCTCAAAGATCTGATGCTAGCTGCCATCCAGTCTTGCCTGGCTGTTCTACATCTGGCTAACTGAAGCTCTGGGTGTCTCTATATTTGGACATCTGAGCCATACAGAAGTGAGACATTAGGCCATTTCTGGGAGACTTTCCAAGTTACATGGATGGCTACTATGCAATTCCACACCTGAAATCTTTGGGAAACTCCTGCAAATCCCATGTCAGTGCTTAGTGAGAAACATTGCTTTAAGTATAGGCTTCCAATGTATCTCATGAGGGGAATTCTGAAAGAGAAGCATGCATATGCAGAGTAATAACAGTCGCATATGCCTTTATGATGACTAACCTCTCTCCTTCACTCACTGGGGTATACATATTACTGGGCTGAGGGGTTTGTTTCTCTTACCATCCCAGATAAACTTGTTCTCCATCTTCTAAATGTCCATCAATCACTTATGCATAGGTAGAATATTGACATGACTCAGTATGTATGACACCTGGGGGGAAAGAAAAGCTTCAGTCCATTAATCATGCCTTGTGTAGTGAGATGGAGCTTTCATGGAATATGATCTTATATAAAGATTTTGCCATAGG
The DNA here is from genome assembly GCF_019279795.1 of Protopterus annectens. NCBI lineage: Eukaryota > Metazoa > Chordata > Ceratodontiformes > Protopteridae > Protopterus > Protopterus annectens. The sequence continues at coordinate 713,534,157 of NC_056733.1, read as the reverse complement.
AGATTCAGGTTAACCTTTATCAGTTTGCCCAGGATTCATGAAGTTTGACTCCTAAATATTTGGGTGGGTCTGCACACCACTGGAAAATAATATCTGGGGCCCAATGTAGAGTCTGTCATGTGTCTTATGAGTACAACCATCTACATTTTCACTTTATTAGCTTTCAGGCTTAAGATCTGTTAGAACATAACAAGACCACATGTGTCATTTCCTCAATTAGTACAAGACAGTCATATACAAACAAAATAATTCACAGATCATGCCTCTACAGCTTGTCATCTCTTCCTGACATCTGATCATTTCAGCAAAGGTTTCAACAGTCACTAAGAAAAGGGTTGAGAACAGTGGACAGCCTTTGACTGGTGCCACTTACTAAGAGGAAGGGCTGTAACAGCACCTTATTAGTTAGAAATCAAGTCTGAAGGTGGTCATATAGCCAGCTTGAACAGCCCTTATAAAGGTGAGAAGGAAGATGAGACAACCAAACACAGAACTCATGTAGTCAGAGATCACCAAGTCAATGGATGCTCGAAGTCAACTAACAAAACTAAAGATGGGGGGCCTGCCTCTGCACAGGCATGCAGGTAAATGGGAATATAGTGTAATCTGTTCAATCCATTGATAAAATTGGCCTGGGAGGGTTGAATAAGTTCCAGTAGCATGGGTTGAATTCTACTAGCCGAGATGTTGACTACTAGCAAGACTGCTTTTCAGTTTATAGCATCCTACAGACCACCCTCTCAAAGTCAGGAATCCCACTCGGCTTTCCTGAAAACATTGGAGAGCATGAAGATCTCTCCGAACACCATTATATTGGGTGACTTCAACTACCCAAACATTGACTGGGAGCACTACTCAAGCCCCAGCACCTTATCCCAAAGGTTCCTGGAAATTATAAACTCAAATGCTATGGAACAACTAGTCACCACTCCCACAAGAGGGGACAGCATACTAGACCTGATCATTACCAACATGGGGACTCTATGCTCCACACCAGAAGTATATCCCTCATTGGTAAGATCAGACCATAAATTAATTTCACTGGATGTCCACATCCCGACCCCACCCCCAGCTCAGAAAACCACAGTGAAAAACTTCTCAAAAGCGAACTTCTCACTTCTCAAAACTGAAGTGGAATCCATCAAGGCCCCAGGGCCAGTGGAAACTACGGCCCAAACTGCAGAATCCTATATAAACGCATTCTACGGACATCTCCAGGAATGCATGGATCATGCTATCCCAAGCAAAACCAAGACCCAATCATCCAAAGGCAGGCGTCCAGTCTGGTGGACCCCTGCCATAAATAAACTGTACAACAGAAGGAGGAAGCTACTACATGATAGAGCAAAATCCCTAATAGGGAAGGCATCTCTGATCAGTACTAGTAAAAAATTATGATCCCTCATAAAATCCTCCAAGGCCAGCTTCGAGAGAAAAATTGCACAGGACACCAAAGACAATCATAAGGCTTTTTTCAGTTATGTTAGGAACCTGGGATGCAACTCCCAGACTTGTTCTGAGTTGATTCTAAATGACAAAAAATACACTGAACCCACAGACATCGCCAATATCCTGGCAGACAGGTTCAGTGCAAACTTCTCCACCCCCCCCCCTTCAAAAGAGCAAGTATCTATTCCGGCAGAGGGCTGCCTCCCAAACATCTCTGATGCTCAGATGAAGGCTGCCCTCTCCAAAGCAAAAAACACTGCTTCCATGGGACCAGATGGCGTCCCAGGTTGCATCCTACATGAACTCCAAGAGGAACGAATCCCTCAAATAAAACAGCTATACAATCTCACCCTCACTACAGGATATGTGCCCACAGAATGGCGTACAGCAGCAGTGGTCCCACTCCACAAAGGTGGAGCCTCTATGGACCCTGGAAACTATTGCCCCATAAGCCTGACTAGCTTAGTCTGCAAGGCTATGGAGAGGATCATCATGGAGCTCATAAACAAAGACATTGGGGACCTACAGACACTAGATCCTACCCAGTTTGGCTTTGTCAAGGGCAGATCCTGCCTTTTGAACCTGGTTGACTTCTTCAAAACAGTCACCAAAGCCATAGATGAAGAGAAGGTAGTCCACACACAGCCTATCTGGACCTTGCAAAGGCATTTGACACAATACCCCACTCGGGCATCATAGATAAAATATCCAGCTTAAATATAAACCCCTATGTCACAAGATGGGTTGCAAACTGGCTCAAAGACAGAACCCACAGAGTGAGAGTTGCTGGAGCCATGTCAGACTCGAAACCGGTCACAAGTGGCATCCCACAGGGTTCTGTCCTGGGACCACTCTTGTTCGATATATACTTTTCCGAGGTACGGGCAAACGTGGAAGGACTATGGCTCACCAAGTTTGCAGACGACTGCAAACTGGGCGCCATAATCGACTCTCCAGCTGACACAAACATCCTTCAAAAAGGTCTCACAGAGACAGATAACTGGTGCCAGCACCATGGTTTAAAGCTAAATGCCAAAAAATGTATAGTCATACTCTTTGGCAAAAACAATGTGCCCACAAATTACCACATAGGCGGAAACCCATTAAGTACAGAGAAAGTTATTAGGGACCTGGGGACCCAAGTTGATAGCAATCTCTCCTTTGAAAACCACATTGCCAAAGTGGTTAGCAAGACCTTCTATATAGCCCACCTCATCACGAAGGGTTTCACATCTAGATCAAGAGAGGTAATCGTGCCCCTTTATTCATCCCTCATCAGGCCGATCATAGAATACAATGCCCCTTTTCGGATGAACCTTACCCGACACCTGCAGCAATTAGGGAGACCCCAAAAGTATCTCATCAAGAGGATCAAGGGTCTCAAACAGATGCCGTATGCTGCTTGGTTAAAAAAACTCCAGCTCTACTCGGTTGCATACCGCCTACTTCGAGGCGATCTATGCCTGATATACAAAGCTATGTCAAATCCAGAATTAATGGACATGCTCCACCTCAGTAAATCTAAATCCCTTAGAGCCACATGCTTGAGGGACTTGAACCTCAGCACAGAAATAAATAGAACTTGCTGGAGGGACAGGTTCATAACCCAGAGGCTCCCTTCGCTCTAGAATAGAATTCCAGTTCATGTGAGGCAGAGCACCTCACTGAATCTCTTCAAGAAGAATCTCGATAGGTGGATGGGGGATCGTAGGTTTGTCCCAGGGATTACTCCAGTGTCACTATTAGACAGAGGCACAGTAAACTAAACCTTAAAAAGGGCACGGTATACTCAAATCAAGGGGTGGCGTAAGCCATACAGAAGCGGGCTAGGCTTATAATTGCCCCAGGGCAGATAGCCTAGTATGAACCTATGAACCTATATGTCTTTGCCTCTGTAATAATCAGGGGAAAGTGTCTGTATTTTCTTACCAATCAGAAATCTTTGTACGTCTTGATCAGGTGTATCAAAGTTTAGACCTGGTCTATGAAGGCTTTATATAACTGATATGTTAGTCCATTAGGGCCAGGACATTACCATCATGCAAACTCTTGACTGCCCCCTGCACACATATAACTGTAGCTTACTCTTCTGATAGTTCAGGAATATTCAAGAATATTCAGCCTACCTAACTCACGTTCTGTATGTCAACATGGTTTGGTTTGCCTCTCCTATTCCGATACAGAGGTTAATAAAAAATCATCAAAAGCTGCACCTATTTCAGTGCGATATATAAATCCTGTGTGGAGTCTGCATGTCCTCCCTGTGTTTGAGTGAGTTTCCTCCAGGTGCTCCAGTTTCCTTCCACATTGCAAAGACCTGCAGTAGGTGGACTGGATACTGTAAATTGGCCATAGGTGTGAGTATGCATGTGAGTATGTGGTATAGAGGAACAGTCATGGCAGGGCTAGCCACTCGGCAGTATAAACCTTGGCTTTAGATTATTGTCACTGTTGAAGTGACACCCTGACCTCATGTGCAAAAATGGGAAAAAAGTGTTGTGGATGGATGGATGGATGATATAAATCCTGTGGACCACAGATGGACATGGTTGTGTCAGCAGCATGCCTTCTTTCAGCTTGTATGCCAACAACTTCTATGGTTTGCCTACCTTTGTCCTTGTATGCAGTGCTGTCCTGTGTAATTAGAGATTGACCTTGGATAGCTCAGTCTCTGACAGTATTCACAAATGAGTGGTTTACACTTATAGGGAGAAACTTTATACTTCCCAAAACAAGTCCCACTTTCCTGCTGGGGATACAAATGTTCGTGTCCAACTTGGCATACTATGCAGCACTGGCAGTAATACATAATTCCCTGATAGCATATTGCAGGACTTCACCATGTAAGGTAAGACATGAAATGAACAGGATTCACTCCAGTACTGGCACCTCACCTAAGTGTCATGTTTAATCATAGCCTCACCTCAGGCTTCATGCCCACTGAGTGGAGCACAGCTACAGTTATCTCTCTCCACAAGGGGGGATCCACCTTGAATCCCAGGAACTACCGCCCCATCAGTCTGACGAGCCTGATCTGCAAGGCCATGGAACATATTATCATGGAACTTATAAACAAAGACATTGGTAACCTTCAAACACTGGACCTCACCAAGTTTGGGTTCGTGAAGGGCTGATCTTGTCTCCTGAACCTGACTGACTTCTTTGAATCAGTCTCCAGAGCCGTGGATAAGGGAAGGGCAGTCCACACAGCCTATCTGGATCTCACCAAGGCCTTTGACACCATCCCCCACTCTGGAATCATAGATAAACTTACTAAGCTGGGCATTAATCCCTACGTCACTTGATGGGTTGCCAAATGGCTTACTGACAGAACCCACACTGTAAAAGTAGCTGACTCCAAATCCAGCTCCAGACAAGTGACAAGTGGAGTACCTCAGGGTTCAGTCATGGGACCACTCTTGTTTGGTATCTACTTCTCTGAAGTACAGGCCAATACTAAGGGACTCTGGCTAACAAAGTTTGCAGATGACTGCAAACTGGGAGCCATTATTGAATCTCCAAATGATGTGGATACTCTATAAAAGGGCCTTACAGAAACTGATGCTTGGTGCCAGAGCCATGGGCTCAAGCTCAATGCTAAAAAATGTATTGTTATCCCCTTTGGGAAAAAAACATGTACCCATGAATTACCACATAGGTGGCAGTACACTAAACACTGAAAGTGTGATAAGAGACTTAGGGACACAGGTTGGCAGTGGTCTCACCTTCGATAACCACATCGCCACAACAGTCAGGAAATCCTTCTATGTGGCACACTTCATCACTAAGGGCTTTTCATCCAGAAAAAAGGAGATCATTGTCCCACTGTACTCATCCCTCATTAGACCCATTATAGAATACAACGCCCCTTTTGGTATGTACCTGTCAAGACACCTGCAACAACTGGAAGGCCACAGAAATACCTCACTAAACAAATCACAGCAGATGCCCTATGCTGACTGCCTTAAAAAACTCCAGCTATACTCTGTCGCATATCATATACTCAGAGACGATCTCTGCTCAACATACAAGGACATGTCAAACCCAGAGCTGTTGGACATGCTACACTTAAAGAAATCCCAATCCGTCAAAGCCACACGCTCCAGGGATCTAAACCTTGTCATCACAATAAACAAAACATGCTGGAGAAATAGGTTCCTGACCCAGAGACACCCCAGACTCTGCAATAGACTGCTTATACATGTCAAGCAGAGCACCTCTTTGGCCCTCATTCAAAAAGAACCTTGATGATTGGATGGGAGAAAGGAAATTCACCCCGGGGATTACGTCAGTCGCCCTGCTAGACAGGGGTCCAGGAAGTAAATAGTGTGGGAATAAATAGCCAGGGAATTGTTATGGCTAGGCTTGTATGGGCCATAGGGCCGATAGCCTAGTACCAACCTATGAACCTATGAACCAGTATATGAGGAGAGGTCCTGTACGCATACTACCTTTTCACTCTGAAAGAGGATCAGCTGTCGCCTGCTTCTTACCCTGCCCTATGCAACTTCAAAAGTGCATGCCATACTGACCACTTCATACAGGGTAATGTATAAAGGTCAGGCACCTCCTCTAGTAACTTACTGATAATTAGATAAGAAGAGTTCCATTACATTTTCATTATTAGGGGTTGGAAAAGTAAATCTAGTCTCTGTTGTCTGCAGACTCCTCTATGCATTGTGAAGTCACAGTGGAGTTATTTCTTCTTTCAAGACCATATGTGCTTTAATTTGGTGTTCAGACCTATCAACTTTAATAAGGTGTCCAGTCCTGTGAAGAATAGAGTGTGGAAAATCATTAATCCCCCATCTGACTGACTGAATTATCTGTATTAAACTTCCCTGAATAAATGTGCAGCATACAATATCAGTTCACAGATGGAACCCCTAATTACCCTGCTTGGTTAAAATACTCACCTTGACTCCTCACCCCTTATTTTTCATAGTTGTTGCCTTGTCATCTTACATTACCTGATCCCTCATGAACATAGCTATTCTTCTGTTGGAGACCTCGCTAGGGTAAAGATATTAAGCTTGTGGTTTGCCCAAGACCGTTTCTAGACAGCACGTGATTCTCACAGTTTTGACTTCTTCTTATACAAATTGCACTTCTGCTTTGAGCTTTCCAGTGTATGATATTAAGGCATTCCATTTAATTTTTAAGTTTATACCTCGCACATTCAAAGTTAGTACTCTAAAGTTTTGCATATCGAACAATAAGCAAAAACATTAGATACACACATTCATTCTGAATAGTTAAAAACTGAAAAACATAAAACTTAACAGTACTGTATAATATTCTGATGCTACAACTTTAAGGAGTCAGATTCTAAGATAGTATTCTTTAAGTTGTGCATTATCCACAAATGGAAACCTGACATAAACAAACTAAATATCAATAATAACAATGAAAATTTACACACATAGTAAGACGTGTGGTCTACAGAACAACCAGTGACTAAATGGTTCTCACAATGGGTATGAAGAGGTGTGACTCCGCCTGCATCTCATTGCTTAGCAACAAGGGCAGCAGCACAAAATCCAGGACAGAGTCACTGGCAGTATATGGCGACAATGGCACAAAACAGGAAGAAAGAAAAGGTAACAAATTCCATAGGCACAATAAATGTGTAACACACCCAGCTTCTGTTATGTATAAATCAAGATGTATGGAGGTATCCCCATTCTGGGGAAAAAAAAAAAAGATTTATGCCCCTGAGGTATAAGAGCTATGTTTACACTTCCTAGCTTTCTTGCCCTTCAGAGTCAGGTCAGACCATTTTGAAAGTTGAAGTAGTGAAGATGTTTGTTGATTTAATTGGCTCAATGTTTTAGGAGATTGTGGTTGGGGTGGCTGGTTGTTTTCTGAGTGATGGTTGTGGGTGTTCATATTTGGGGATTCCAGTGGTTCAAAGTACCGAAAGTCTACTCTGTGCTGGGAGTGAGCTCAAATTGTATATTACTCCCTTCCTTGGGGATGAACTGGGTTGCCACCTTCTTTTTCTTCTTTTTATGTACAATTCTTTGTATTAGGTCTTTCTGCTTAAGTCACTGGTGATGCAGCTGGGGACATACCTAGCCAGGATGGTAGATTATTAGGCATGTGCTGACAGTTGTTTCTTGGCCCCTTTGCTGTAGTGCCCTTTGATATCTCTAGTGCTATAATAGGAACAATTCTAGCTTGAAGCACACTGTGAAGAAATTGGAGAGGAAACAGATATTGAAACTCATTACCAAATAGTATTGAAAAAAAACAGAGCTTCCTTACTAAGGCAAAATGTTGCCTTTTTCACATTACCTCATATGAAAACTTGTGAAAAAGTCACACCACACAGCCGGCTAGAAATAACTCCTTTGTATATCAGGAAGTTTGCATGTGCATTTCTTTATTTCTGTAATTTAGGAACTGAAGGATCAGCTTCCTGGGAGGTTGGTTAGGCTTTGGCATAGACTTTAGGAACTTGTGGTCTCACTGTATGACAATGTTCCTTGGTAACTTGAGGGCCTCTTAAGTACAAAGTGAAGAAACTGCATCTGATCAGCCCCCTCCAAAAATTGCATTCATACCAACTGGATTCATGTAAGATCATTTCTAGTTGTTTACTTTTGTTACTGCTCTTTGCTGCAGTTTTATGATATATTGTATATATACTACATTCATTTTGTATAGATTTGTATGCAGAATGTGCCACAAACACAACCTTTCAGCACACAACCTACTGTCGTAATAAACATTCATCTTCTTTTGTCTGTTCCCATTAGGGGTCACCACAGCAGATCACCTGTTTCCATTTCTTCCTGTTCATAGTTCCATAGGTAGGTACTAGGCTATTGGCCCTAGGGCCTATATAAGCCTAGCCAAAGGTACCCTAGCTTTCTCCACCCAAGAAAATTATTTTCCTGTGCCACTGTCGAGCAGAGCCACAGAAGTGATCCCCGGGGTGAATTTCCTATCTCCCATCCAATCATCAAGATTTTTCTTGAACTGTGCTAATGAGGAGCTTTTTTTGATATAGATAGGTAGTTTGTTCCAGAGTATGGGAAGTCTCTGGGACAGGAATCTATCCCTCCAGCATGTTCTGTTTATTGTGGTAACGAGGTTTAGGTCCCTAGAGCGTGTAGCTCGTAAGGATTGGGATTTCTTTAAGTGGAGCATGTCTAAAAGCTCTGGGTTTGACAAAGCTTTGTGGGTTAGGCAGAGATCGCCTCTGAGTAGGCGATATGCAACGGAGTAAAGCTGCAGTTTTGTCCTCTGCATCTTGCTCTGTCACACCAACCACCTGCATGTCCTCTCTCACCACATCCATAAACCTTATCTTAGGCCTTCCTCTTTTCCTGTTACCTGGTAGCTTCATCCTTAGCATCTTTTTCCCAATATACTCAGCATCCCTCCTCAGCACATGTCCAAACCAACGTAATCATGCCTCTCTAGCTTTGTCTCCAAACCTTCCAACCTGGGCTGACCCTCTAATATACTTATTTCTAATCCTGTCCACCCTTGTCACATCCAGTGCAAATATTAACATCTTTAATTCTGCCACATCCAGCTCAAACTCCTGCCTTTTTGTCAATGCCACTATCTCCAACCCATATAACATAGCTGGTCTCACTACCCTCTTGTAGACCTTCCCTTTCACTCTTATAAGTACTCGTCTGTCACAAATCACTCCTGACACTCTTCTCCACCCACTCCATCCTGCCTGTACTCTTTTTTTCACCTCTCTTCCACACTCACCGTTACTCTGAACTATTGACCCCAAGTATTTAAACTCATCCACCTTTGCTTGTATAATGAACATTATAGTGTAATAAATCTATATTACAATGAACGGAAGGAAGTATATTTTCACCTGCATTATCCATGTTTGCTAAAATGCATTTTTGACATTATAGTTATCTGTATATCATTAAGATGGCTTCCCTTCACAGTCTCAAGTAGAAAGTCCCTGAGCATCAGTAGCTAGCAGAAAAAGAAGTCAAGCTGCATAAGGCTGAATGATTTTCTCCATAAGAAATCATTGCCGGTGCAATTTCTAAGTGCATGACAGCAATGATTCACTTTTTTGGAGATTTCTCTGTTATTCATGTAAGTGCAACTGTGTACTTGTTATATATAAGTTTGGGAGGGGGGCTTGTTCTCCTGCATAAAAACAAGAAAAAGGGAGTTTTTCACCCTTTTGGTTTTCTGGGACTTTTTTCACTCTATTGAAGTCATCTTTCAGGAAGATGGCATTTCATAGTGGAACTCATTAAGATGTGTCGTATCAATAAAATGAATAAATGATTCCCATTTTATTGTGCATAAATATTTTCATTAAACTGTATTACTATTTATATAGTATTCAATTCTGTATTTATTGCATTATTTATTTTATGTCTATCTTGTCTGTACAGCACATCCTGTGTGGTCTGAGCTGTGACAGAGTAACAGTAACAGTAACCAGCTCACCTGATTTAAACAATGTATAAAGAAAGTAAACTGAAATACAATTTTCAGATGTACCACAACTATTGGGAGTGCCAATGATGTACAAAATAGTTGCAAGAAAACTGTGACAAACTACAAGAGCTGTACTACCAACCTTTACAGTGAAACATGTCATGAGCAGTTGTACAGCCATATTTGTGTTACAAGTACAAAACTGCGTAAGTAATGTACTTAATTTTAAAATAAATAAATGTTAAGTTGACAATAGGTAAAATGGGACAAGTTTATTTTATTTATGATTGAAGGTTTATTTATAATTATGAATACAGCAGTTTGGTAATGACCATAGGAAACAAAATAATGCCACTGCCCGAAGTAATAAATGTAATTTTGCAATAGATAAAAATATCACAAATTTAATTTTATGTGTAATTGCAAAGCAAATTTCACAACAGCTATAAAAATATGGCAAATTTAATTTTATTTGTAATTATAAAGCAAATTTGAAAAATAGACATATGGCAACAACATAAAATGGTCAGAAGACGGATTTGAATCCACATCTCCATTTGGATACGCAGTGATGGTGCTGCGGTAGTGTTGTCGCCTCACAGTAAGATGCTGTCCGGTTTGATTCTCAGCTAGAGCATCTTCTACGTGGAGACATGTGTGAATGGGTGTACCTTCGTTGAAGGTTGTACGGCAAGCCGGTACATAAAAATCAACTGCCAATCAATAGCAGACCAGAGTTCCGCTGTGGCGACCCCTAACCGGGAAAAGCCGAAAGACACAAATCTCCATTTGGAGACCAGAATACCCATACTAGTGGAAGTAATATCATTCCTTGTGTCTGGTGCCTTAGACCACTTGGCCATTCCAGCAGCCACATTTTTTCTGTCATACTACATGACTCTATGTAACATTACTATAAATATAGTACATGACTCCATATAATGTTATTATGCACAGTGTAACAGTTTTAGAAAGATACTAAAAAAGTGCTACACAAGGAAAAAAAGAAAAAAAAAAGAAAAAAAAAACAAAAAAAAAATATCCTTGTTTTCCCACCTTACTGAACTAGAATAGTCCAGTCTTCAGATTTTGCTTATCTCTGGGCTTTGTCATAGTTCCTGTGCTATCCATATCCTTATTTGGAAAAGAGGAAGCGTCTTTGTTCACCAGTGGGAGTGGGGAGCACTGAGCAACCTATTTGTCCCTAGAGGAGTAGTTCCAGCCCAGCAACTTGTAGTTTATTGGCCATTTTGGGTCAATTCCTAGCTCTTTTCAACCCCCTGCTATAAAGCCCGCTTTTGCGCGCTTTTGTGCTTGTATACGACTCAGCACAGCTCCTCGTGGTGTCCTGCAGAGTTCTACAAGCAGCAGAGAGTGAAAGAGTGACTTTCCTTGATTTATAAGTATTTTTTCTGGCTTTATTTTTGACTACTGTATCTCGACTGCATTTCGCCTAAAAACCCTTGAAATCAGCTCTGCATATTGTTTATACTGTATTTGTGTTGCTTCTAAACTGTTTGCACTTTAAAAGTTAGTTTTTGTTTAATTTAACTGTTAGGCTAACACACTCAAGTGCGCTAGTCATTTTAACGCATTTACTGTTTGTTACTGTATCTTTTTCTTCTGTCTCTGAAAAAAGAAAAAAATATCCTTGTTTTCCCACCTTACTGAATTAGAATAGTCCAGTCTTCAGATTTTGCTGATCTCTGGGCTTTGTCATAGTTCCTGTGCTATCCATATCCTTATTTGGAAAAGAGGAAGATTCTTTGTTCACCAGTGGGAGTGGGGAGCACTGAGCAACCTATTTGTCACTAGAGGAGTGGTTCCAGCCCAGCAACTTGTAGTTTATTGGCCATTTTGGGTCAATTCCTAGCTCTTTTCAACCCCCTGCTATAAAGCCCGATTTTGCGTGAATTTGCGCGAAGTTGCTCATAGAGCAGCATCGGGCAGCGGCGGTTAATCAAGTTTAAACTATTTCTGGCTCCACAAAGTCTGCTGTTCAATTTTTCCCTTAGAACTGCTCTACTTGCAATCTAAACAGTCTATTCTCTATCTGAAAAGCCCAGCACTTGCTCCTAAAGCATTTTTATACAGGTAAAGGACTCTTAAACAAAAAGAAAGTACTTCATTCACCTAAATCCCCTTGAGCACCCATTTCCCTATAGGTCCTTTCTGACTCAGTTACACAGCAATCCTTTACACTATTCTAGCATGTCGAAGGGTCAGTTGCTGGCGTCCTCTCCTGTTCAGCTGGTGAATCTGGGAATCTTGAGGCAATGTTACAATTGCCTCATGTACACAGACAACCCTCTCCTCCTCCCAACAAATACAAATATATGTGAGAGATGCAACTATGTAGCCAAACTGGAGGCTGAGCTCTCTCAACTCAGTACTGGCAAAACCAGTCAGGAGGAGAAGGTAACCACGCACACCACAAACCCAGTCTCACAACTGCAAACCAAACACATAAACACACAAAAACATACTCGGAGGCTCTGATTAAAAATCTACCAAAACAACAGAGGCCTCCAAAGCAGACACCCAAGCGACCACTACCTCAAGACATAGCACATGCAACACATAGTTCACAAAATCAGTGTGCTAAACAGTCACAGCCCTTAAGGCCAAACAACATGCCAGATACACTTGTAATAGGTGACTCCATAGTCAGACACACTGACATCCCGCTCACCAGTCTGAACAAGGAAAAGGTTACAGTAAGCTATCTGTCGGGTGCTAGAATCCGCCACATAACACAAGCACTCAGGTCACTCCAAAGCAAGTACAAATATGACTCAGTCATTGTCCATGCCGGTATGAATGACCTGAGACGTACCTCCCTGGACTACATGAAAAGAGACATAGAGGAGCTCTCTGATTATGTAGCCCAGGCCGGTATGACCCTGACCCTGAGCAGCATCTTACCCTCACCAAGAATGATGCCACAGTACAAAGACAAAATGATCAGCTTTAACAATTGGCTTAATTACTGGTGTCATTCTAAGGGGATCCAATGTCTGTCTGCTTGGGATGACATGCTTGACAAGCCACGCTGCTTCGCAAGGGATGGCTTGCACCTGTTACCCCTGGGCTTCCGGATATTGGCCAAGGCTCTTGCCACCCCCATAGTGCCTTTTTTAGGCAAGGCTCAAAAGACAAACCCACCTCCCTAGAAAACACAAGTGAAAAAAAAAACTAATGGTAATGCTGCTCAATGCCAGAAGTCTAAACCTCAAGATGCACGCTCTCGAAGCCCTCCTCAGTATGGAGAACATTGATGTCTGTGCAGTGACTGAAACCTGGTTCAAGGCTCCTGAGAGCACCCCAGCACTACCAGGTTTTACCTCATATCATGCTTTCCGGCCCCAAAACTTGGACCGAACCACAAAAGGAGGGGGAGTATCCATATTCATCAAAGATACCCACACCTCCAGGTTAGTGGCAATGCACGAAGCATCGGAGACCATCCAGGTGCAACTAACCATAGGCAAAACTGCCCTACAGTTTGTAGCATGCTACAGACCACCCTCTCAAACTCAGGAACCCCACTCAGCCTTCCTGAAGACACTGGAGAGTATGAATGTCTCTCCAAATACCATCATATTGAGAGACTTCAACTGCCCAAACATAGACTGGGAACATTACTCAAGCCCCAACACCCTAGCCCAAAGGTTCCTAGAATTCATAAACTCAAATGCGATGGAACAACTAGTCACCACTCCCACAAGAGGAGATAATATACTAGACCTGATCATCGCAAACATGGGGACAAAATGCTCCACACTGGAAGTATACCCCTCATTGGTGAGATCAGACCATAAATTAATCTCACTGGAAATCCACATCCCGCCCCAGCCCCTGCACAAAAGACCACAGTGAAGAACTTCTCAAAAGCCGACTTTACACTTCTTAAGACTGAAGTGGTATCCTTCAAGGCCCCTGGGCCAATGGAAACCACAACCCACACCGCTGAATCCTTTATAAATGCCTTCTACGGGCACCTTCAAGAATGCATGGATCATGCAATCCCTAATAAAACCAAGACCCATTCCCCAAAAGGCAGGCGCCCTGTCTGGTGGACCCCAGCCATTAACAAACTTTACAACAGGAGGAGAAAGCTACTACATGACAGAGCAAAATCCCTAAAAGGGAAGGCATCTCTGATCAGTACTAGCAAAAAACTACGATCACTCATAAAATCATCCAAGGCCAACTTTGAGAGAAAAATCGCAAAAGACACAAAAGACAATCACAAGGCCTTCTTTAGCTATGTTAGAAACCTGGGTGGAAACTCCCAGATATGCTCAGAGTTAGTCCAAAATGACACAAAATACACTGAACCCACAGACATTGCCAACATTCTGGCAGACAGGTTCAGTGCAAATTTCTCCGCCCCCCCCCTCAAAAGGAGAAATATCTATCCCAGCAGAGTGTAGCCTCCCTAACATCTCAGATGCCCAGGTGAGAGCTGCCCTTGCCAAAGCTAAAAACACAGCATCAATGGGACCGGATGGTGTCCCGGGCTGCGTTTTACATGAACTCCAAGAGGAACTAAACCTGCACATAAGGCTGCTGTTTAATCTTAGCCTTACTACAGGATACGTACCCAAAGAGTGGCGTACAGCAACAGTGGTCCCACTCCACAAAGGCGGTGCTTCTACGGACCCTGGAAATTACCGTCCCATAAGCTTGACGAGCCTGGTTTGCAAAGCTATGGAAAGGATCATTATGGAACTCATAAACAAAGACATTGGGGACCTACAGACATTGGATCCTACCCAATTTGGCTTTGTCAAGGGAAGATCCTGCCTTTTGAACTTGGTCGACTTTTTTGAAACAGTCACTAAGGCCATTGATGAGGGTAAGGCAGTTCACACAGCCTACCTTAACCTTGCAAAAGCCTTCGACACAATACCCCACTCGGGCATCATAGACAAACTCACCAGCTTAAATGTAAACCCATATGCCACAAGATGGGTTGCAAACTGGCTCAAGGACAGAACCCACAAGGTCAGAATTGCTGGAGCCATGTCAGATTCTAAGCCAGTCACAAGCGGTGTCCCACAGGGCTCAGTCCTGGGACTCCTCTTGTTCGGCATTTATTTTTCCGAGGTGCAAGCAAACATAGGAGGATTGTGGCTGACAAAGTTCGCAGATGACTGCAAACTGGGCGCCATAATTGATACTCCAGCGGACACAAGCATCCTTCAGAGAGGCCTCATAGAAACAGATAATTGGTGCCAGAGCCATGGCCTTAAACTGAACGCCAAAAAATGTATAGTTATACCCTTTGGGAAAAACAAGGTACCCACAAATTACCACATAGGTGGTAATCCATTAATCTGGAAGAGGTAATCAGGGACCTAGGGACCCAAGCTGACAGTAACCTCTCATTTGACACTCACATTGCCAAGGTGGTTAGGAAGACCTTCTATATTGCCCACCTTATCATGAAGGGATTCACATCTAGATCAAGAGAGGTCATTGTGCCCCTGCACTCTTCTCTTATCAGGCCCATGATTGAGTACAATGCCCCATTTGGGATGTATCTTACCCGATACCTGCAGCAGTTGGAAAGACCCCAAAAGTTCCTCACCAAGAGGATAAAAGGTCTCAAACATATGTCATATGCTGCCCGGCTGAAGAAACTCCAGCTCTATTCAGTCGCATACCGCCTACTCAGAGGTGAGCTATGCCGGACGTACAAGGCCATGTCCAATCCGGAATTAATGGACATGCTCCACCTCAGAAAATCCAAATCCATCAGAGCCACGAGAGCAAGAGATTTGAACCTCAACACAGAAATAAATAGGACGTGCTGGAGGGACAGATTCATAACCCAGAGGCTCCCTACACTCTGGAACAGAATCCCAGTCCATGTTAGGCAGAGCCCCTCACTAACTCTCTTCAAGAGAAATCTTGACGAGTGGATGGGAGATCGTAGGTTTACCCCGGGGGTCATCTCTGTGTCACTACTAGACAGAGGCACAGTAAACTAAACCCCAAATGGGCATATTATTCTCATCCCAAGGGTGGCGAAAGCCACACACACTCTGGCTAGGCTTATATATGCCCTAGGGCAGATAGCCTAGTACGAACCTATGAACCTATGAAATATACATTCAGCTGCTGCATTATTTTTTGACTAGGGCGTTACTCAGTAGCTTACAAGGCTAGGATTAAATTATTTCAGCCAGTTCTCTTCTTTCTGGTAAATGCATATTGTAGGGATCACTTCCACATTTCTCTTTTCACAGTGATGAGAAAGCAGACAAATCAAGTTGCTGCTAAGGCATTTAACCGCTTAAATGTAATCCTGCCACTTTTATCTGTGACTCAAGAGGGCCACTTCAATGCAGTCACTTCAGTCTGCATGGAAACTTTCTCTTCTAATGCAAATTGGCAGATCTGATTTCATCCAGCCCTTTATTCCAATAAGGTAGTACTAAAAAACAGTTCTCATGACTGTGTTTTACACTATTGCCTCCAGGAAAAAAAGCAGTGATTACACAGCCATGATTTTGTTTCTTTCATTCAGTATGGAAATTGAATGTCATGGATTTTGCTTCCTATTGGCATGAACACTGCTGCTGAAATGTCTGTTTCAACACACACGCTACATATTATCTGATGTTGTTAGTCCTAAGAACTCTAGAAAATGTAGCATAATTAAAAAGCAGGACATATTATCATACAGACTAAAGATAATTAAAGATAGATTAATTATTCTTGGGACTTTGGCATAATAGTTAAGGCATTTAGCTTACAAACACACAAAGTGCATGGTTTGATCCCTTTGTGGGATAACTGTCTAGACTTAAAGCTGCCCATAAAGAGAATTATCTTTCTATTAATCTATATATTTATTTTTATTTATTTATTTTATTTTACATTTGTTGACCAAGATGTTCCGACTGGACCAGGTCCATTTACAGTGGTGGCCCAGGGAGAAAAGCTCCAGTAATTAGTTCATCAAAAACAATACAGCAAATAAAATGTAGCAAAGTAATGTGAACAATGTAATCAAAACTAGAAATTAGTGAAACACTCAAATTAATGAAAGGAAAAATTAATAGAATGACAATAGCAGTTATACATTGTTGGACAGTTGTCGTGAGAAGAAATGTATCAGGCATTTCAACAGCTAAAAGTCTGACTTTCCCAATACATATAGAATGCAGGTGATCAGAGAACAAGTGGGGGAGATAATAGCAGTGAGAGCATGTTTATGTGATACAGGGGCATAACCAGGTACTAAGAAGATGTGATTTGAGGGAGTTTTTGAATTTAGAGGTTGTAGGGGCTGTGGACAGGGAATGAGTTCATACCTAGCAAATGTTCATATTTTCTCAAAATAGCCAGATTTTTGCCTCATATTTTGGGTGTTTCTCATAAAATGTGGGTATTTCTGGCAAATCATTAAAAAATGAAGTTACTAAGTAATGACAGACAATGGAGCTACAGACATCATGTCCTTTAGAAAATGCATGCTAATACAAAAAATGGCTATCCTAGCAACTTTCTAAGTTTACAAGAGCAATAATTAAAATCTGTCCCTGATTATGGACCCCACCCCACCACTATTTTTAGCTTTGTGTATATTTCATGCACTAAAGGTAGGGGGTACAGTTATACTTCTCAGCCTTTCTGGATTAAAATAGGTGACAAGTAGGCCAAAATGGGATATGTGATCATCTCTGACAAAATAATAAAAAACAGGCTAAGTATATGGATCACAGAGAATCATTTTAATGACTTTAAGTTTTTAATGTTTTAGGCCTGTACAGAATATCACCTGCTTACTGCTGAGCTTCATGAGTGTTTTGAAATCAAACAAGAGAATTGCACTCTGTGAGGTGTACAATTTGACAGGCATACTTTTCAGTTGTGCATTTACTGTGTTCGTTTTCATTTTTTAAAACAAGAAACATATTTATTAAATTATCACTTATGACACAGACAGTCATACATTTCCATAAATGAAAAATCCATATTGACATATTTTCAGTTGCAAATATTATAGATCACTTATTATCTATCCATTCATTGTCAGTCAAACATTACATAGTTCATTTCAGTTCCTGCCTTCCCTTACACCTTATTCCTCCTCCAAAACATTATTCTGCATGTATTATTTCTACAGTTCCCATTTTTTTCTACATGATTTGTTCCTACCCTTTTCTAAATATCTCACTTCTAGTTGTTTTACCTCTGTTACTATATGCACTACTTCTAGAAAAGATTGATTCTTTCTAAATTTGCCCCTGATTCCATTGATATTTGCTCCTGGTTGCTTGAGAGCCGTGGTGGTAGGCAAAGGCAAAAAAATCAGGAGAAATTTTAAATATTGCTGTTATAAACTTAGAAAGTTGCTAATATAAGATTTGTGTAAGCATGCATTTTCTGAAGGATATGGAGTTTGAAACTCAAATGTATGTTATTATTTAGTGACTTTAGTGCTCAGTGATTTGCCAGAAAACAACAAATTGTTTGAGGAAAAAGAAAAAAAATATGAGGCAAACATCTAGACATTCTGCGAAAATCTGGACATTTGAGAGGCATGAGTCTGCCGCTCAGCATACTATTCAACTGTCTCTGATTTTCACTCAAAATGTTAGCTCTGTCCCTCTTAATCTCTCATAAAACTACTGATTTTTCAAGAAAAGGTGGAGAATTACACTTAATAAATAATAAAAACAATTGGAGTTACAGACTTCATTTACTTAAGAGAATGTATATTAATTCACATTTTCTTATTCTGCCAATATCTCAAGTTAATAGTACCATAGCTGGTTTTAGGTGCCAGTGAACTTTATGGTTGCTGGGCCCCCCTTTGGTTCTGGGGGCATCAGTCACAGCAAGTTATCTTATTTTGATATTTTGTTGCATATCTGTCAAACCAACAAAAGCTGGTACAGCAAACTTGAGTACTTAATAAGCTAGGTGGTTAGTTATTCATAGGATGAAGAATTCTAATCACTGATACCACTTTTCTTTTAAAATTCAAAGATATCTCTGAGTGCAGTGACATTATGTTGTCAAGCAGCAGACTTCATACTTTCATTACGTTTTACCACTGATATAGTGTCCCTGACTTACTTAAATCTTGCTGACGGGCATCTGTCCAGTAAAACTTGCATCATAGCTGGCATTAGGATCCAGTGATACCCATGGCTACAACAGGTCCCTGATTATCCTTGAATGTGTTGGGACTTCAAAAAAGATGCTGCTAGCTGTGGGAAAATGAGGAAGAAAAAATGATCATTCATTCTCCAATTCCACATTATATCCTAATAAAGGTCGTGATATAACCCTGTTTAGTTAAAGCTGGTAATCACTGAATAAACATGGATGAGGTAAGGGCTAGAGATCAGCAGGCCTGAGCAACTGATCTCAGAGCTTACTTAGGATTTTAAGAAGAGCAGATGCTCCAGATCTTCAGGGATGGTTTTGTCTTTCATGGAGTGTTACAAACCAGGTACTATAACTCTCCGCTTCTTGACAAAGCCAAAAATAATGGCAGACTATTTTTTATATATTTATAATGTTGGGGAACTGGGTAGGTGGACTAGCCTTCAGACCTCTTTCAGCCATGGACCCAGGTCCATAGGCAACAGTTGTAATAACAATACAATAGACAATAGTGAAACAAATGATACAACATTCAAGAAATTCTAAGATAATAAGCAAAATATATATGAAAATGTCAATATTTACTTTCTCAAAATTTGGAATAAATGACAGTTTCAGCACAGTCTATAAAAATAGAACATGAAACTTTACCGGTATGGGTTCCATATCCACTGTTATCGATACTGAGCATAGGGGTAACAGGTTTTCACAATGCTCCTGGGGGGGGGGGACAATTGTTACTGGTGTGATGCCTGTTGCTGAGTGCATTTTAACTATGGCAAAAGTGGGAGAAAATATGGATAGTAATGAGAAAAATAAGAGACATGTTTATTTTGTTACAACTTGCAATGTTCTTAGTGAACAGCTAATTGCCCTTTTGAGATATTACTGGTAGTTTTTAATGAAAAATTGGGAATTAATTTGCTTATTAAGTAAGGTTCCTTGTGCATCTTACAACAGGGGTCATAGTTTGGGAGATATGCTGGTTCACAGTACTTTTGTTTCGGCTGCTGTTCAACTTTCTACATGTTCCTATTCTGTGATGGGCACTTTTCCATACAGGAAGTACTCTAGCTGTAAATATATTGTTAGCTACTTTCCTGTTATTGACACGTTTAGGTTTAATACAGTGAACAGATGTACATGTACTGCTGAGGACATTATTTATATTTTTAAACACCCATGTAATCTGTTCTACATAGGAGAAAGCCAAAGAGCTTTTAAATTAAAATGTCATGATCACATTAGAGATATTAGGAAACAGCATTTGGAGAGCCCTTTAGCCTTGCACTTTAAGGGGGGAGGGGGTTCTCAACTACAAGGTTGTATTTTGGAACAAGTGACAGTTAAAATTGTTAAAAATGTCCTGCTTAATTATTGAATCCCCAAATGATGTCAGTATGCTCAAGGAGGGTCTCAGGCAGACCAACAACTGGTGTCTTAGTCACTGTCTCAAACTGAATGCAAAGAAATACATCATCATTCCATTCTGCACAGAAAATGTCCCTTCACACTAGCAAATCAACAACAATACCCTAAGTACACATGAAGTGGTAAGTAACTTGGGATCACAAATTGACTGTGACTTTAACTTTGACCACCATGTATCTACTGTAGTAAGGAAGGCTTTCTACATAGCACACTTGATTAGTAAGGGCATCGCCTTGAGAAAAAAGAAGTTATAACCCCTCTATACTTGGCACTAATCCCGCCCATAATTGAGTATAATGCCCCATTCAGCATGTACCATATGAAACACCTGCAGCAACTGGAGAGACCTCAGAGTTTCCAAACAAAGAAGATCAAGGGACTCCAGCATGTGCCGTACACAGACTGACTAAAGTCCCCGTATCATATAGATTTCTTAAGGGAGACTTATGCCTGGCTTACAGAGCAAAATCAGGCCCAAACCTAATGAACTTGTTGCATATCTGTAAATCAAATGGGAGTAGAGCTACCTGTTCCAGGAACCTAAATATGGCCTGCGACTTGAATAGGACATGCTGGAGGGACAGATTTATCTCCCAGTGACTGCCACATCTTTGGAATAGGCTACCTATTCATGTGAAACAGAGCACCTCTATGACATTGTTCAAAAGGAACCTGGACGAGTAGATGGGGCCCCATAAATTCTTACCAGGAATGGTGCCCACAACCCTCCTGGACATGGGCAATCATTACTAAATGAAATCTTGGGTATTAACTAACATTTGTATGGTATTACATTGGGATGAAACAGCTAGGCTTGAAATTACCTCTGGGTCGATAGCCTAGTAATCTCCTATGATCCTACAATTAAGGATAATTACTGTAAAAAGAGATCATTTACATTGTAAAGTATGGCACTTTGGTACCTTTGTACCTTTGTGTTCAAACACTGAATGTAATTGGAAGTATTTAGTTGGTTAATTGTTAATTAATCTGCTAGTCAGGTGTTTTTAGACTTGTTTTACATATATATATATATATATATATATATATATATATATATATATATATATATATATATTTATATTTTTCTCAAGTAAAATTGCAGAGTCATAGGGGTTGGCAGGCTTGACTGAACATTCTGGGATGAGTGGCCAACATCTCTGGTCTGTTCTGGAAAGTCTTTGTTGATCCCTAAAGGTTAAGTTACCAGGAAAACTGTTAAACAGTTAGGGTATAAAAACTGGAACTTCCTGTCAGTTGGTTGAAACCTCACCTGTGGAGTGGATGCCTGACATACTGTAAATGTATATCGTTTGATATTAATATTAATGCTTGTCTGATTTAGAAGTATAACAGTGTATAGTCTAATAAAGCTTTGTTGTATAAGTATAACAGTGTATTGTCTAATAAAGCTTTGTTCTAGAAGTACAACAGTGTATTGTCTAATAAAGCTTGGTTCTACAAGTACAACAGTGTATTGTCTAATAAAGCTTTGCTCATTGTAATACAAATTCTTTGTCTTGATCATTTCTGTCCTGCTAAAAAATTGTGTTTAGGCAATACATGCTGGCACCAGTGAAGAAGTTGCATATTGGTTTAACTGGCACATTGTTTTGGGTGATTCTGATCTGTGTGGCTAGTTGACTTTTGAAGAACAGTCAGGGTTATCTATATCTGGGGAAGGCTCCTTTGTTTCCAGTGCTGAAATTCTCTCTTGACAGTGAGAACGAATGATGTGGCACTCCTTTCCTTGGGGAAACAATCCTATTAAGTCATTCTGCTTAAGCTGCTGATAAAGGATATGGAGACAGCTGTATACTTTGCCAGGTTGGTATGGAGTTTGTCATGGGTTACAGCTGGTTCTTGGCCTCTTATCTTGAGGTTCCTTTTGACATCTTTAGCTGTGCAATAGAAGCAGTCGCAACCTGAAAAGTACTCTGATGGAACTTGAGTGCTGCATCTGGAGTATAAAGGGCATTCTGTTCATTATAATTTGGGATTTGAAGAGTAAAGGGATAATGAAGTAAGTAGACAAACTGTTTTAAAAACAGAACTTCCTTAGTGAGGCAAACTGTTACATTTTAATTATTGCCTCATATTGGAGTCAAGCTGTAGCCGAACTTGCAGACCATTTTAAATATGAATCTCAAGTTAATATCAGAGAATATTTTTAATACTGTACTCCTGGAGGAAACAAGGTCTTGCATGAGCTTTCACATGTTCTCTGATTCTATATTTGTTTTTGTGCTTAATTATTAAATATCTATCATGTCTATACAACATGTTCTATATGTCCTGAGCTGTGGCCGAGGAAAGAAAATGCAACCAGATTAGTTGCTTGTTAAAAAATTTATAAATAAAATAAAATTCTACGATTGAAAGTAAACATCAGAAGAGGAAAAACTAGTTGTAAAGAAATGAGTAACTTGCTTTAGAGCAACTTTCACAGCTGAACTTGTCATAAACAGTTGTACAGTTACATATTTTAGTAAAAGTGCAAACAGGCATAAGTAATACCATTACTTTTTGAATAGAACATATGGCAACATGTAAAATATGTAAAGTTTAAATATGTAGATATATTTATGAATGCAGTATCTCTCAGTTTCATTTCTCCAAGTTTTTTAGGTTCTTTGGCCGCGGTGGTGCAGCGGTAGCATTGACATCTCACAGCAAGAGGTTCTCCTGCTCGATTCTCAGCTGGAGCGCCTTCTGTGAGGAGTCTGCATGTCCTCCCCACGGTTGAGTGGCATTTGAAAGACATGCGTGAACGGGCGTGCCTTCGTTGAAGGTTGGGCGTCGGGCTGGCACCTCGGCACTGTAAAAATCTACTGCCAATCATTAGTGGACCGGAGTTCCACTGTGGCGATCCCTAACTGGGAAAAGCCGAAAGAAGAAGTATCGTGACAGGAATTAACTCCATTCCTAAGTAAGATGAAAGTTTGTGAAATTAGTATTGTTTCAGTTTTTGATGTTAGTCAAAAGTGATCTTTGCACCATCCACAAAGTGCCCAGAAATGACTCCTTCTGTAATTCATATGGAGTTACATCAGTAACATATCTAAGCATGACTGTAAATTCTTTTTTATGAGATCCATTGCTTCTTCTACAGTTTCTACTACTTTTGGAACTGTCTGGGTATCCTACTTCCACATTGCCCATATTTCTGCTTGCAAATCCTGGCATATTATGACTTTGTGTCTCTCTATAAGTAAGACAGTGTAATTACTGGGTGTAGCAATTTCAATGATCAATGCTACTTTTGACTTCTTTTCATGAGCTATTATATCTGTTTTTCTTGCATCTGTTTTCAGAACTGTTGGTAATGGGTGATCCCATGTGATATAAACCTTGTCATTCTCTACAGTGCTTTGTGGATCAACTTTCTGATGCTTCTTAGTTACATCAGTATTATAATGTTTGCACAATCCCCAATGTAACAGTCTTGCCTCATTATTATGCCTGTCAGTATACAGACCCTCTGCCATAAGTGTATCACATACAGCAGCAAGATGTGTGACTATTTCCAGTTCTGTAAAACAGAGCATGCATTTGTCTGTTTCTTCTACATGTTCAATGGACTTTGTGAACCAGTGTGTAAGCAGTCCACTATCCTGGGTCACCAATATCAACCTTTGATCTTTTGGTTTAAATTTACCTCTCCTTAACTATTCCTGCATCAGATCCAGATTGACATGAGGTTGTTCCAGGATATTATGTACTTGCACAAATACTTATGCATTTTCCACATTTCTTGCCTTCTCATCTGATTCCTCACCTCATATTATTTTGTTTTTTTTTTGGCACATTCAGTTGCTGCATGATTTTTGTCTGCTTCTGATTTGATTTCCATTCTTGCTTGACACTGATATGCTTCTGCTAAATTAAACAGGGAAGTCATCTTAGACTTGTTCTCCTCATAGGTTCATAGGTTCATAGGTAGGTACTAGGCTATCGGCCCTAGGGCCCATACAAGCCTAGCCAAAAAATGTACCCTGGCTTTCGCCACCCAAGAAATTTATTTTCCTGTGCCCCTGTCAAGCAGAGCCACAGAAGTGATCCCCGGGGTGAATTTCCCATTTCCCATCCAATCATCAAGATTTTTCTTGAAGAGTGCTAATGAGGAGCTCTGTTTGACATAGATAAAATAATCATCATTTGCAAGTCTCATACTCAGGCCCCCGCACATCATAGTCACAAAGAATTACCACTACACAATACAAGCTGCATATTTTAAAACTTTCAGTATGTCTGGATCGGATGTGGTCAGTAGATATGCATGCAGTCCTATGATTGCAGATCTATACATGCAATCAGTTTTGAGGAGGTCCACACCTCCTTCAGAATGAGGAATATATAATCTTGGTATGCACTGATTCTAATAAATCATTTGATAAGCATGAAGCATTTTTCTTGTTTTCCTGTCCAGCTGATCCAATGCCTTTTGGGGCCAATCAGTCACCCCAAAACAGATGTTATGAATGTTGCTTTTATCTGAAGAAGGGCACAGCCTGAAAGCGCTTATCTTGTATAAGTTACTGTTTTATCATTCCTGGTCATTAAATATTGGAATCCAGGGGTGGCTGCTGCTATTTTTTTGTTTCTGGAGTCACCCCAAAACTATAAGTTAGAACATGAAGAGCAAATGTGTTTATAGCTTGGACTTCTTTCCTAGTTGTCAGGGCTGTTTTCAGTATTAATTTTAGTCTTCTAAAACATTCTCTACTGTGTTTTGTTCACATTTGTTCATGTTTTATTGTCAGTCCTTCATCATTTCCCAAATATTTATACATGCCCTCTTGCTGAAGTTCCTTTATATCACATTCCTGTTGAGACTAATATTTTCTTGGTACTGCAGCTTTCCTGGACAACAATCCTTCATAATTACCAGCAATAATAATACCTCCTAGAACTAGTCTCTAATGCAAAATTACTAGGAATTATCATTGACAATCAACTAAAATTTGATAAGCACCTACAAGCAAATATCAAAAAAACCATAAAAAAATGAGGTATGCTTTACCACCACAGTCACTTTACCCCCCCCCCCCCAACCACCAGGATTGCATTAGTTAATACAGATCTCATCCCATCCCTTTTATATGGCGCATCTATCCTAACCAGCCTACTATCTTCCCTCAAAACAAAACTCTCATCTTGTTATAACAAAATATCCAAATTTGCGGCAGGTCATAGACCCTCTTCTCACCACTGTAATTCCCTTCACCAAATAAGTTGGCTAGAATTACCAAACTTCCTCACATATACCCAGCTCATCCAAGCACACACACTCATTCATAACCCATCTCTCTGCCCCTCACTAGCAAATACCTTTGAAATGCATAAACCAGATAGACTCCTAAGATCCAATTCCAAAAACCTAATTAAATTGCATAAACCAACACGTTCTGCTGGGAATCAGTTGATGCCCTTCTCTCTTGCATGCCTCTGGAACTCTCTCCCTTCTCCCATCCGCACCACCAGCAGTTTCTCCTTGTTTAAAACCTCACTGCACTCGCATCTTACTTCATAGTGGAAATGCTCTTGCTCTCATCCAACCTAATTCTACCACACTTTCTTCCTTACTTTCCAAACTTTGCTGCCTGTCACTACCTCCTAAAATTTTACATCCTTACCTCATTGTAATTCCCTAAAAAAAATACTATTTACTGAATTAACCTGATGTACTTTTCCTAATGAAAATATTTTATTTCTGTATTATGTAACATCTATTTGAATTGTGCAATATGGGTTTGTACTATACAAAATATGTATTTAACATTTAGCTGAAATGTATATGATGGATTTGTGCTCTTTCTGTACTATGTATTTGTATTTCTCTGGAGCTTTCTCCCCAGGACTCCATTGAAAATGGGCTCCTTGTAGCCCAATGGACTATCCTGGAAAACAAACTGCAAATAAATAAATAATAATAAATAAATAAATAAATAAATGTTGCCTTTGCACACTTATCAAGATCAAATGGCATTCTGATATCATCTGAGAAAGTTTTAACCACTTGCAGTTGTGTTTTCAGCTCCTCATCTGATGAAGTGTGCAGTTTTAAATCATCCACACAACGAAGGTGGGAAATCTTCACACTTGGTTATTTTCTGGGAGTCAAATTGTAATTGACACCTAATCTATTAAGTAGACAGCTTAATGGGTTAAGGGTAAGACAAAACAGCAGTGGTAACAAAGAGTCACTATGGAATATACCCTTTGAATTTTTATCCCTAGCCCTTTCTCGTGGCTTAGTTGTAAAACAGTTTGACACGGTTTCATGGTTACTATAATGTAATTGATCAATGTAGGGTATATCTTCTACATCTGTAAGCACTCCTTTATCCATGAATGAGGGAGTGATGATGTCAAATGCTTTTCTGTAGTCAATCCATGTGGTACTTAGACTCTTTCTCCTTTTACAATTCTTCATTATGACTATATTTAACTACAAATGATCCTTTGTTCCATATGACTTTATTTTGTTACCCTTTTGTTCTATTAACATGATTTAGCTTTCTTCAAAATGATTATAAACAATGTTGGCATCATCTCTAGTATATAGTTTAAGCATCATCAGAGGGTAAGTTATTGTTGTATACTTTTTAAGACAGCTTGCAGGTTCACTCTTAAGGAGGAGTATAATTTTCCCATTGTTAACCAGATTGGTATCATTTCAGGATGTACATATAAGTAGTTCTTACTCAAGGCTAAATCTGCATATAAAGATGTTAGTACTTTTATCCAGAAGTTAGGTACTGCACCTGTGCCTGGGGTTTTCCAATAAGGAGCTTTCTTAACTTAGTTTCAATTTCTTTGGCTATTCCTTCACCCCATTTCATACCCTATACATTTGTACTTCTTACGGTTTGTTTTACTTCATCTATCCATTCAACATTTTCAGAGATATTTCTCCAAAATGTGTCTATTTCTTCTTCTTTTTGGTGATGTTTCTTTTCCTTTGTTCCATTCCTCAATTTTCTGTAAAACTTTTTTAGGTCATCAATGAATTGCATAGTTTGTATTTTTCCTTTATATTTATCTGCATATCTACTACATTTTTTCTACCTGTGATTATATCTTTAGTTTATTATTTGCAATAGTGTACAACACATCCTTGTCTGTTCTGATACTGTGGCTTGCTTTTATCACGTCTATCTTTCTAAGTATTTTTTGTTGATCTGTTCCCCCTTCTATACCTATCTAAAAGTAACAACTCCTTATCTTAATTGAGTTACAGTTTTCTCTATTTTATGCCTCCACTATGGAATTTGATTTCTTTCCTTCTTTTTCCTTATTGCTCTGTTTGTTTTGCGGTAAAATTTTATCTATTATTAGTTGAGCTACACAGTAATATATCCTATTTATGTCTGTTATGTCACATGAATTCCTGCTGCTAGTCTAGATTACTGTGTTCATCTGTTTTATCAGATTTCTAACATTTTGGAGCTTATTGGCTTTCTGTAATCTATTTCTTTCATTAATCTTAATATGTCTATACATCTCTATTAAGTCAAGCAACTCTTCCCTTAAATCACTTTTTTCTAAACTGAAGGCACATTTTTATTTATTTATTTTTTTTTTGCCCTCTATTTCTTGCGGGCATTCTACAGAACGTTCCTGTAGCATATTCTCTTCAGCTTCATCCTGTGTCATCTATTACTCTTTTATATGGGAACTCACTAACCTATCACTCCATAACATTGACTGTGTCAGAATTGACACTGTTTCTGGCTCCTTCCCTTATTGTGCAACTCCAATTGAACTTTTGCACTGGTTTCCCATTGAAGGCTCCAAAGTATGATGTGGCAACTGTTGAGATTCTTGCCATTCTATCTGTTTCTCCTTAATTTGGGGACTCACTGTTCCATCATGTTGAGAACGTTACCATAGTTGTATTTTCTGTACTAAGTTCTTCAGTTCGCAGGTAATTCATAACTCAAATTTCTATTTCTTTAACTTCTCCATTACTATTTCTCTTTTTTACTTTCTCCCTTTGTTTTCTTATTTTTCGTATTCTGAAATGTTCCATATGCGGATGCATTTGCTTGCATTTCTCTTCAAATATCTTTGGTGTTGCTTTTTGTGTTGATTAGTTTTGCTTTCTTTGCATACATATTATACCATATTAAATCTCTTTTTCTTTCCCATGCCCTTATTTCTTCTTCAGATATCTCACACTCCTGTTTTGCCTTACTTTGGAAACTCATTGTTCCATTGTGCTATGATATAACCTGTGTTAGACTTTCAAAACTAAATCCTTCACTTCACAGGTATTCCATTACTCAGCTTCTATTTGTTTAATGTCTGATTTACTAATATTCTGTTCTATGTTCCCCCTTTGTGAATTTATTTTTTGTATTGTGAAACTTTCCATACCTGGGTGGCTTTGCTTGTGTTTTTCCTTCATATAACTTTGGAGCTGCTTTGTTTGTTTGCGTGGATTAGTTTGGCTTTCTCCTTTGCATAAATGTTGCACTTTATCAGATATATTTTTCTTTCCCATGTCCATGTCCATGTTTCTTTTTTATATACCTTTCAAAAATCTCTAGGTTTTCTTTTTTTATATTTTTGTTCTTTCTCTAATACTTCTTTTCCAAGCAGCCCAAAGTTTCTTTGTCTATATAATGTTTTTCCATGGTTCTGATGTATTAATGAACACAAATTTGCATTTGAAGCTGTTGGCACTTTTTTTTTCTTTCCTCTAATTTCTCTCTTAATCTTTTTAAATATCTTCTATGTGGAAATTCTGAGCATGTTGCATAATAGTAACAAAACTTGATTTTTTTCCTTATCCTTAAATAGTCCACTCCATCATCTACATGGCTCTTTTTTGGCATGTTTGTTTTTGCTTGTTTTGTGGACTACTACTTCCTTCTACAACAGCGGGGAGGGGGGTGTCCTCCCCCCCCCCCGAGCCTGGCCTAAACCCATTGTAGGAATGTTTCTGTGTCTTGAGCATTCTACACTGCCATTTTTTTCCAGTCTTGGCACCAATGCACATACCCAGGATTGGGCACTTTTCATCCTGGGACTTGTTCACCCAGCTGTCTTTCTTTTAACGTGCTTCTCTCCATGATACATGATATATAAAATGCAGTCTATAGATCAATGTTGTCTTGTTGAGATTTTGTGAAAACAGGGTCCACCACATGAAGGTACTTGAAGATGAACTCAGTTCCAGCAATACTTCTCTCCTTTTCTTGTTGATTTTATCATCTCTCCATTCGGACCCCCTATATACAATATAGAATGTAGCAGTTTAGTAATACCAATTAGAAAAAAACAACAATACTGCTTGAAATAATATATATGATTTATAAACATATAAAAATATGATACGTTTAATTATATTTGAAAATACAATGTAATCTGGTGATGCTACAACTGGGAAAAGTTGCTACCAGAAGTGTGATTTGAACCCAATCTTTCATTTGGAGACCAGAAGATCACTCAAACATCCTGATAGATACCTAGTCTTTTCTGTCCCTGTTCTATGCAGGGGTTTTACATAAATACACTTAGAGTCAGCTGCAGTGGTCAAGTTTTTGGGGGGTTTTTTTGGAATTGTGAGAGACTCAATAGATTATAAGGCTAGGGCTAAAAGTATTTCCACCATTTCTCTTGTTTATGCAACAGCATATTATCTGATTCACTTATGTGTTTCCCTTTCTCCTTCATAATAGTAAGGAAGCAGACAAAACTATTTGGCACTTGCATGGAGGCATGCAGCCTGTTAAACATACATTAGTAGATGTATCTGTGATTCAAGGCCGAGGCTGTTTCCATGCAGTCATATAAGTATGAATTCTGTTTCTTCTAATGCAAAATGATAAATCTGATTTCATACAACTCTTAAGTCAAATAAGATTGAAAAGGGAAGAGGATTCCCAGTAGTGTGTTTTTGGGCACTATCTCTGGAAAACAAAAAAGTGAATACACAGTTAACAGTGTTTTTGTTCTGTTTTTCAATACGGAAACAGAATCCAATTTGCTTTGCTTTCTGTTAATGTCACCACTACAGTTGAAATGTTCCTTTCAGCACACATGCAAATGATGTGACAATGTTAGTCCTAAAAACTGTGGGGAATATAATGTAACTCAAAAGTATGAAGGCTTCCCATTTAACTAAAGAAAGTTGTTATATGACGTCTTAGACATTTAAGCATATTCAGAATTCAAACAGGTTACAAGGTTATACATACAGTTCGTGAAATTATAGAAAAGCCAAGCCCAGTTTCCTAAAGGCCCCAGACCACTGACTGGTTATGTATTTGATCAGTCACTCACTATGTATAAGGGGGCTGATAGAATCATATGATGGGTTTTAGAAAGTTGCTTGTTATTGTTCATAATGCAATTGTTTGCTGAAACAATAGGATGAAAGAAAGACTAGTTTGATCATGCAGGTATTAACACATGGATGTGCCCTTTCAAGTCCAGTGCACAACCACTAAACTGCAGATTTTTATTTAGTTATTTATTTGTTAATTGTGTAAAAGACTGATCACATGCAAACTTTTCTTCATACTCATCTTAGGACCATTGTTTGGTTACGTGACTTTCTTAATTTCAGGTAAATTGAAGGTAATGAAATCAGAACTTGGACACTAGAGAGCAGCTCATTAGCACCCTATTCTTAGACCTTATTGAAATATTAATGTGTATATAATTATAATGATAGATTTTTTTTTTGTAAAATTATTTTAGACATCACAACTGACAAAAGCTAAATAAAGTTCCTAGTACACCTAGTACAGTTTTGTTACAAAACAAAAATATTATAGTTATTTATTTTATTTATTTATTTGACATTTGTTAATCAGGTTAGTCCAACTGAGCCAGGAGCCCATTTTCAGTGGAGACCTGAGCAGAAAAGCTCCAGTACAGAAACAATTACAATACAAAGCAATAATACAGTACATAAGGTAAGTACATTACAGAAGTAAAATATAAACATTTTTATATACAACAAGAATAAAACTTTTGGTAATATATAGATCATATAGTAATAGAACATTTCTAATACATAGCTGTTGTTTTAAAAGATATAATTCTAATATAGACAGAGGAGTTTAAATAAGAGTAAAAAGGTAATGTACATAATATACACGTTGTGTGAAGCACAAGATAATGAGTGTGAATCATATTAGTACGAGTGTGTGTAAAGAGAGACAAAACTAAGATATGGTGGAGTGAGATGTGTATGTAGTAGGAAGGGGTAATACAATAGTGTAGCAGATTAGGTAGGGTCCAGGCAGGGGCAAGACTTGGTGTTAAATAGGTGTGTAAGTACCTTTTTGAAGTGTTTTGGGTGGGGAATGGATCTTATATGTAAAGGGAGTTTATTCCAGGCTTGGGCTACAGTACATTTATAAAGTAGTTTACCCACGTTTTTGTTAGGTTGATAAATATCTAGGAGTTGCTGGTTGGATGCACGGATAGGACAAGTGGGGATGTAAGGGGATACAAGGTGGAGAGGGATGGGCATGTGGATGGGTGGTGTAGTATCATGTGTGTGATTTGAAATTGTGATAATAAGAGCAGCCGGGGAGAATTCCAGCCATTGAACAGAGTTGACTGCAAGGCAGTGGTGAGAGTTGTAAGGGAAGTTGGTAGCAAGTCTAGCTATTTTATGGTATGTTTGTTCGAGTTTAGATAAGATGGCAGTCTGTATGTTAGTTAGGATTGGGGCAGCACAGAAGAGGGAGAAGAGGAGCTTGTGTCAAGGAAAGTCTAGCATTTGAAGTAAGAAGTGTTATATTTCTGTAAAGTAGTCCCAGTTTTTTTTTTTTTTTTATGCTTTGATGGTCAGAGAATTCTCCAGAATGTTCAGGTTTGTTCAGGGTTTTCTTTTGTAGTCTAAGAGGAATTGATTCTAAAAGGGTCTCTCAGTGCAGTGAGAGTTTTAACATCTCTTCAATAGTGTGGGGGGAAGGGACTCTGAATTCCTCTTGAACTACAAAAGAAAACACTGAACAAAGGCCAACAATTTAGTTACTTTTCTGGCTGTAGCTGGATAACTTCTAAGTATAGTGTAAAACAAGGTCTGAGCCAAACATAAATGAGGGTGATTAGAGACAGAAAAGAAGCAGTCCTTTTATAGAAGGTAAAGAAAATAGCAGTGGCCCTCCCAAATCCCATTATATGTCGATGGCATGGGAATTCAAAGTTACTTCCTTATGTCTGGCATGAATCATACAAAGTATTATGGGAAAGAGAAAGGGTTGAGGGAGAACAAGATCACGTTAGTACATCAAGCCCCATTGGTAGCCATGTTGTGGAAAACAGGCTAAAATTACAGAGTACTTAGAGTGATTTTTTTTTTTTTTTGATGTGTTAAAATAGGCCAGAAAAACAAAGCTAGAGTGAAAAAATATATTTTTATTTTTACGGTAGAGTTGTCCTTTAATAACTCATTTTTTTCTGAACTGGACAACATTGTAGTATAAAGGATCCTCTGAGTTTGTGTGGAGGTGCAGAACCGGGTATTTGACATACTCCATAGAGTTCTACAGATGTTGTAATACATGACAGTATACCAGGATATTTGAGGCTTGCAGTGTAATGTCAGAAAATGTTGTAGCTAATAGATATGACAATAGGAGAGAATGAAGTTGGCATTCCAAATGTTCAATCTGCAGAGGAAAAATTCTGTAAATCACATAACCTAGATTAAAAATGTACTGAAGAGAAATGAAGTGACAGCAGCACATGGTGTAGCAAGATATGATCAGTGTCCACATTTGGTTATACTTTTTTTAAATATCCATTTCTGACTATTTGTTATAAGCGAATGTAATTTTAGTGCAGCACATTAGAATAAATGCAGAACAATGAGCACTATCATTAACTGACTGAGCTTTGACTCATGGTTATCAGTAGACTTTCAAATTAAAGGCAGACCCTTTAAGCTAGAAAACAGCTGTTTAATTGTTGTACCAGCTAAAAGGATGGTGCTCTTTTCTCTGCTCTAAGGTATGGCTGGATATAATGTGTGCGTTCATGCTGATTTCAATATACACGAGTGACATTTTTGTTTGTCTACAGACGTTACAAAATTATAGCTGTGTTAAGTTCTGACCTAAATCTACAATTCTCCAACACCAGGATTAATTCATGGCTCAGCACTATTAACTGACAGGAAGCTCATTGTCCATAGCAAAACACAGAGTATTACAGTTATCCAGACTTAAAATAATGATCTGCCAGCAATGGCTACAGAGTGTAACAGTCCCTCACAAATTCCACTTATTGCAGCACGTCTGTCAGCATGACAGTATTATTGTCAGTCACTGTTTAATGGAAAAAAAACTGCCCTTCAGATTGAAGTAAACTGTCATCAATTCTCCTAGTGACGTGAACATCCTTCAAGAGGATGTCACCAAAACAAATGACTGGTACCAGAAACATGGCCTCAAGCTGAATACAAAAAAAATGCATCATCATTCCCTTTGGGGAGAGTGACATCCCCACAGATTATCATATTAATAACAACGTCCTAAGCACACAATCAATCGTGAAGGATTTAGGCGCCCAAATTAATAGCAACCTGAGTTTTGACCACCATGTTGCTTCCATTGTATGGAAAGCTTTCTACATGACCCACCTCATAAGTAAGGGCATCTCATCCAGGGGCAATGAGATCATAACATCCCTGTATTCTTCCTTTATAAGGCCAATAATTGAGTACAGCGCCTCATTTGGCATGTACCTCACAAAGCACATGCAGCAGCTGGAGAGACTATAGAGACTCCTCACCAGGAGAATACAAGGCATCAAAAATCTGCCATACACAGATAGGCTAAAAGCCCTATCCCTCCACTCAGTTTCATACAGACTCCTCAGAGGTGACCTCTGTCTAGCATACAAGGTGATCTCGGACACCACCTTGATAGGACTGCTGCATATCCACAAGTCAAGCTCCACTCATGTAACCCACCACACCCTCAACCTCGACCTGGTCTGTGACATCAATAGGACTTGTTGGCAGGACAGATTTTTGTCCCAGAGACTCCCCCATCTGTGGAGTAGACTCCCTCTCCACATCAAGAAGAGTACCTCTTTACCTCTTTTTAAGCACAACCTGGATAACTGGATGGGAGATAGAAAATACATCCTTGGGATTCCACCCATGTCCCTGCTGGACAGGAGCATCAGGTGCTAATTTGTCTATGCATGGGCTAAACTCCTGGCTAGGCTTAGGGCCTCAGGGCCAATAGCCTAGTAACTTCCTATGATCCTATGACATGGATCAAAGTAACACATACTGCACAAACACTCCACCTACCCACCCAATGCAATACATGATAATTTGATGAATTTTGCATGCTCCAACACAACTGTAGTTCTAAAATAAATTGCCACAGAATCACATTCAGGATAGCTGAACTGTTTGTGATCCTTTAAGTGGCCACTATTAATAAAAATAAATCCTCCCCTTCAGCACAGTGCAGTTCAGCACCCCTATCAAATTCTTTCTGGTGCAAGAACTCAGAATGATGTTGAAGCATCCAGGCTCTGAGTATTGACTACATACTGAATGCTTTATGGGGACAGATATATTTCACAGAGGACACCACTGCTCTGGAACAGACTTCTTCTCCACATAAAACAAAGTTTATCCCTTTCTATACTTAAGTGCAACTTAGATCTATGGATGGGAAACAGAAAATTACCGCAGGACTTCCCCAGTACTACTAATGGACAGAAACAGATCCTAAATGCTTTATCCTATGCATGGGCCCCCTCAAATTAACTATGGTATGATCCCAGTTATTTTCATTAGGAGGTGTGATCCCAGTTATTTTCATTAGGGGTAAAATATAATTTTTGAACCATATGATGTGTATGGCCTGTCCCCAAACAAATGGGATAATCTAATTTGAGCACAACAATGGGAGATGGCTAGGCTTAAAATGACCCGCAAGGGTAGCTAGTCTTAAAAACTTTAAAAACTTTATCTATAAGCCTATGAACCTGTACTGCTGAAATGTATTACTCCGGACTGCAAGTATTGTAATAGACAACAACCTTAAATATGATATGCATGTAAAACAAACTATTAAAACCGTTAATAAAACACTCGGCTCCCTATACAAAAACAAACCTTTTCTCACACCTCTAGCTAGGACTGCCATTGCCCGCACCCATCTGCTTTCAACTCTACTCTATGCCTCACCAATACTCTCTAACTTGAACAAAACTGATCTCAGCAAACTCTCTAGCTGCTACAATCAAATTGCCAGGTTTGCCACAGGAACTCCCTACAGGACACACCATTGTCAAAACCTAAACCTCTTAAGATGGCTAGAACTCCCCAGGCTAATTCAATATAATCAACTTACTGTAGCATTCAAGGTTATTAACCATCCAGAAAAAATGCCCTCCCTTAAAAAACATTATCCATCCCTACAAAAACGCTAGGCCACTTCATTCCACTACAAAACTTTTGGTTCAATCTGTTAAAGCTAACAACCTATCTAGAGAATCTTTGTTTGCAAATTCAGTAGGCAAAACCTGGAATTTTCTCCCATCTGACCTTACTTTGAACTCCTCCCTTAATCAGTTAAAAAAAATCTCACCCAGTATTTTAAAACTCACTGGTAATGTCCTTGCTCTAACCCTAACTAAAGCCTTATCTACTTCCATATCCCTGCAATTTTTTATTCACAGCGGCTAACCTCTTACATTAAAAGGTTTGAAAAGAGAAACTGTAACATCCTTGCAGATACTCTCTATATAAGCTGTAACTATAGGTTTGATAAGAGAACCTGTAACATATTTGTATATATTTCTGAATGTAAACTGTATTCTTTGTAGGCTTGAAATGTGAGACTGTCACTTGCATGTTAACATATGTTTGTGCATAAGTAACTTGCTTGTCTTTATCTGTTTGCAAGTTTGGAGCTTTTCTCCCCTGGCCTCCGCTGAAAATGGGCATGTATCCAGTTGGACTATTCCAGTAAACAAATGTAAAATAAAAATAAGTGCAATTCTAAAATAAAGGACAACAATAATAAAATAAAATCATCCCACTTCATTTACCAACCTAAGTACTACTATATAATTTGGTATACAAGTCAACACAGTTATATTCAGAATACCCAGCTGGAGCATGGTCCTAATCAAAGCCACATTTCCTCTTCCTTCTTTTGTTTTGATCCATAACAAATAGATCATGTGACATAAATCCTTTTACTCCTCCTATTACACACAGCACTGTCAACATTATACTTACATTCTGCAATCCAGCTTGGTCCAGAGGCCCTTCTAGGTTCATAGATTAGTACTAGGCTAACTGCCCTTGTGAGCCATTTTAAGCCTAGCCAATTATCCCTTGTGAGACTCAAATCCTGCACCTTGTGTTTGTAAGGCAAACACCTTAACCATTAGGCCACCCTCCCAACCCTCAGCCTTCAGCAGCTGCCTTAAAAGGAAAGCAAGGGAGAATAAGATTAGAATAAATCGGTTACACTGTAATGGGTATAAAATTCTGTTAGGCATGTGGAATTTTTAATCTCCGCGCTAGTAAAATCAGAAGCGTATAACATGTCTCCAGTCCTGAGATTGCAGTTATTGCCATCTTTGCATGTTTATACTCTCTCCTTCTTCATACAATAGAAACTGAGCAGGGGGCGGAGATCATAAGATGATGAAAACTGTGAAACAGGAGGAATCCTATAAACATTTTATTTTGTCTATTCTTCCCAATATGGAGAGGCCCAGTCCTTCCAGAGGAAATTATGGAACATTATGATATGATTTCTTTGGTTAGACAAAAGAAGGGAAGAGAAAATGTGGACTGGACCAGGATCGTGTTTATTATGATTATTCAGAATATAACTGTGTGCTGACTTATGTACTGCAGGTATTCTGGGTTGTAGATGCAGTGGGTGAATGGGATTTGAACTGGAGTACAGTTGCGGTCAAGTACAATACATTTTGTAGTATGTACTGTTTGGCCCTACTAACTACATATAGTTGATCCCAGGAGCCAGGTACCCCAATATCATTCTGAGCATGCTGCACAAGGCATTTGATGGTGGTGATGACCTGTAGTGTGTAGAGAGGGAGAATATTTTTATTAATAATGGCCACTTAAGGGAAGATGAACCACTCAGCTATCCTGACTATGCCTTCCTGTTTCAATTTTGCTTTCAGAATTGCAGTTGTGCAGGAGGACGTACAATTCATTTTAGAAGCATATACAACACAGGATAGGAAGGATGAATGAAGTGAATAGAGAAGATATTTGTAATGTATGTGTTATTTCATTCCATTTCAATGTGCTCCACTCTGCAGGGCATTTTCAAAGTCAGTCCACAATGACTGGCAATAAAAATGTCATGCTGTTTGATGTGCTGCAGTTAGTATAGCTTCAGAAGACGTGGTACATTCTGCAGTCAGTATTTAGGATTTTAACTATCGAATTCAGAATGCTGCCACTGAATGTGAGGTGCCATAGGATCTGATGCATATCGGTCAGCAGTGCTAAGCCATAAACTAAATGCTGTTGGAAATGTTAGGTTTAAGTCAGGGCATAACTTAGCCATAATTTTGGCAAACATCCACACAGAAGCAAACTAAAGTATCACTTAGCTGTTCATTGAAATCAGCATAAAATCACAAGTTATATCAAGGCACATCCTGAAGCTAAGGAAAATACACAACATTTTCAGGTAGAATAACTAGTAAAAATCTCTCTTCCAACTGACAGAGTCTGTTTGTAAATGGTGTGCCTACTGATAACCTGATGAGTTAAAACTCAGTCAGACAACGTTAGTGCTCAGTTATCTGCATTTATTTCATTGCTCCATGTGTACATTAGGCATACCTGACTGCATGCATGTATCCCAGAGCTGACACCTCCAAAAGTACCATTCTACCCTTTCATAATTTTTAAATCTAGCTAATGTGATGGATTTCAAAATTGATCTCCTCCTCCTCCTCCTGATCTAGTCCAGTCTAGCAGTTCCCTCAATATTTCACCTTAGGTTCATAGGTTCATAGAAGGTCACTAGGAAATGGTCCTAGGGCCTTTACAAGCCTAGCCATATTATACCCGTGTTCACTAATTGACCTTGGTTAGATGGTTGTTATTTGCATAGCGAGTCTATGATCAGCACCAACTACGCGTGTCCATGAGGGACACAGGTGCCACCCCTGGAGTGAATTTGCAGTCTCCCATCTAATTGTCTATGTTGTGCTTGAATAGGATTATTGAGGAGCTCTGATTCACATGACTCAGGGGTTTATTCCAGAGGAGCGGCAATCTCTGGGAGATATATCTATTTCTCCAGCATGTTCTATTAATGTCACAGGCTAGATTGAGATGCCTGGATTGAGTGACTCTTGTTCCATTTGATTTGGGGATGTGCAGCATTTCCATTAGGGCAGGGTGAGAGACTGCTCTGTAGGCAAGGCACAAGTCACCTCTCAGCAGCCTATAAGATACAGAGTACAGTGACAGGATTTTCAGTCTTTACACATAGGTCATGTTTTGGAGGCCCTGAATTTTTTGGTGAGAAACCTCTGTGGTCTCTCCAGCTGCTGCAGGTGCCTGGTTAGGTACATGCAAAAGGGAGCACTGTACTCTATTAGTGGCCTGCATCTAACACCCTTAGTGTTGGAAGTGATATAATTACTTATTAGGTGCGCAACACAGAATGCTTTCCTTACCACTGTGGACACAAGGTGATTAAAGTTTAGATTGCTATCAACCTGTGCTCCCAAATCTTGCACCACTGGGTTTGAGGTTAAGGGGTGCTGTTAATACTGTAATTTGCAGGGAATTCCTCTTTGCCAAAGGGGATAATAATGCACTTTTTTGTGTTTAGTTTTAATCCATGACTTTGGCACCGATCATTTGTCTATGTTAGCTCCTTTTGTAATATGTTAACATTGGTGGGCGACTCAGTGGTTGTGCCCAGTTTGCAATCATCAGCGAACTTAATAAGCCACAGGCCATCTACTTTTACCTGGACTTCTGAGAAATACATTCCAAACAATAGAGGGCCCAGCACAGATGCTTGTGGTATGCCACTGGTAACAGGTCTAGTGGTAGAGGTGGAAACCCCAGTTTGACAGCATGCATTCTGTCAGTGAGCCAGTTGGCTATCAATCTGGTGACATAAAGGTTAATCCCTAGATAGGAGAGTTTCTCAATGATAGCTAAGTGAGGAATTGTGTCAAAAGCATTGGCTATGTCAAGATAGGTGGTATATACTGTTTTGCCTTCATCCAGGGCTTTAGTGACATTCTCAAAGTCCAGAAAATCAGCAGCTGAACTCTCACTACTCAAAGTCTCAAAGTCCACCAGGTTTAATAAGCATGATCTACTCTTAATGAAGCCAAACTGGGTGAGGTCCAAAGTTTGATGGTTGCCTATGTCCTTGTTGATAAGGTCCATGATGATTCTTTCCATGGCCTTGCATATAAGGCTGGTTAAACTTATGGGTCTATAGTTCCCAGGATCGATTGATGAGCCCCTTTTGTGCAAGGGGATTACTTTTGGTGTTCTCCACTCTGCTAGAACAAAGACAGTGTTCAGGTTGTGGTTAAACAGAGTGCCAAGTGGTTCCACTAGCTCTTGTTTCAGATTGGATGTTATTTGGTTCCATAGAGGCAGTGTTTTTGGCCTTGGAGAGTATGGATATAACCTCCTCTTTGGGGATACTTGTCAGAGTGTCAGGTATATTTTGGGGTATGGCTAATGGGGACAGAGGGGTGAAGTTTGCACTAAATCTGTCAGCTAGCAGGTTGGCAATTTCCTCAGGTTCAGTATGAGTGGTACAGTCCACTAGAAGTTCAGCACATAGCTGGGCATTCTCTTTTAGATTTCAGACATAGCTAAAGAATGCCTTATGATTGTCCTTAGCTAGGGTTGCTATTTTAGCTTCATAATTAGCATTAGAGGACTTTACAAGATATCTGTTTTGTTTGTTCATGCTGTGGAGGGTATTCCTGTTTAGCAGAGTAAGTTCCCCCTTGTTCTTAGACATTAATTTCTTCCTTTTGTTATATAACCTATTTATACTTCAAGTCCACCAGCGTGGCTTGTTTTTTCGGGAGGACCTGGTTTTGATCCAGTCAGGTATGTCCGAGTCTATACAGTTGTTTAAGTGTAAATACAAGACATTTGTGTACTCCACTGCATAGAAGTCATTGTTGGCTGTGTTAGCAGGGAGTTTAAAAATTTTTATACCATCACTTAGTAGGCTGTAGTTTGCTTCTGAGAAATTATTCAGTTTTTTTTTTTTTTTTTTTTGCTCTTGGGGGGTGTCAGGTCTGATTGTTACTTTAAATGAGACAGATTTATGGTCTGACCTTACCAGGGAGGGCAACCACATTCATCTGCATGCCTCATATATCTGAGTATTTTATCATGAGTTATGACTTCTAGAGAATTATATGCAATATTTCAACTATAAGGTTCGACAGCTCCAAATTTAGGGGATCCTGTACCTATAGAACAAAACCATTCGGATCAGAAAATGTGTCTTATTAAAGCCAGCCTGGCAGTGTAAGGGTAAGGGACTGAGCCAGATCTACCTGTGATCTGAGTCGGAGTGTCATAAACTTAGCTAGGTGATAGAGAAGGAGATTAAAGTCACTGGCTTGTATCTGTCCCATGGGAGGGGAGGCTGAATCATTACAGCAGATTCCAACAGTGACCTCTACATGAACCTGAAGGCATGTGCAAAAAAATGACTGCGAATAAATACGTTATTCCCTCTGCACCCTGAATTTGCAAGTGTCTATATATCTAGGCACAGACTATTTTATGGGCTTACCTAACATTATGGTAATTAGGAATGTCTGAGAAGCAACCCTTAGTCACCATATGAAGGAGTTTACCCCTTGAGGATATTAATGTAGTAACATCATGAGTGGATGGACACTAGCGTTGAAGATTGGTAAAATGACAGTAGATAGAAACTTTTATAAAATACTCATTATCATGGTTCATTGAAACTCCAGTAATGGTGGAATTGCTCTTTTCTCTCGTAGGCAAAAACTGTGGGAAGGTTTCTCATAAAATTTGTCGCTCGTCTTGAATGAGGCGAGTAAAGAGAAATTAATTCTAAGATTTGAGGTTGTCATCAAAGAGGCATTTCTTTCAGTTGTGGTTGATTAATCAGTATTTTCTGAAAACTGACACATTACTACATCTATTTATTTAAACATGTCAACCCAGAAAAGAAAGGAACAGGTACAGATGATTGAACTGCAAGACCAAAAATGCAGATTTTAAGGAAAGTAATTCCACAATTTCCTTTCACTTCTTAGTGCCCATATTGGACAACACAAGCTATATTCCTTATAGTCAGTAATTTAGTGTGTGTGTGTGTGTGTGTGTGTGTGTGTGTGTGTGTGTGTGTGTGTGTGTGTGTGTGGTTGCCACAGGGACTAGCCCACCCTACCATAATATCTGATTTAAGTTTCTTGGCAACAGACATATTCTACTGAAGTCCATTGGTAGTTCTTTCACCATAAACTACAACTACAGGTTGAGTTTGGTTGTTTATAAAACTGAATCATTTACAGAAAAATTGGGATTTTTCAGTCATACTATGATTGCCAAATGCATAGCCAGCCTAATTATCCAAAGCTATATGGTTTTAGTACTGCGTAGTTACTATTTGGGGATAGGCGTACACTGTCCATTAGGGTTGGCACCTTTTTAAATACCCAAAGTGGGACAATTGTGGCACAAACATCAGATTTTGCAGGCCAAAACATACCCACGGCCAGTACAAAGGACAGAACTTCAATTTTTTGCCTAAATTAAAGGTTATTCTTATAGCATTTCAGTTGCTTATTCTGTTTCTTATAACATTTAGGTGTTTCAGATACAGAATAGCTGTTTTATGCAACTACTACATAAAATATTAGAAATAATTTTGCCCTAAAATTTCAGGACATTTGCCATTTTTACAATTTTTTTGCAGGACACAACTGCCCAAAGAGGGAATGTCCCTCGCAAAGTGGGACAGGTGGTAACCCTAACCATAGTTCTATAAGGTAAAGGTTTCCTGACATACGTCTTAAATGTCCAGATTTTCACAAAACCTCCATATTTTTGCCTCATAGTTGTGGTACATTCTCATAAAATTTGGGGTTTTCTGGCAAGTCACTGGGGACTGAAGTTAGTAAATGATGACATACAATTCAGTTGCAGACTTCATATGTTTCATAAAATACATGCTAAGATAAATCCTTTTTATTCTAGCAGTCCTG
This sequence comes from Protopterus annectens, assembly GCF_019279795.1. Classification (NCBI taxonomy): domain Eukaryota; kingdom Metazoa; phylum Chordata; order Ceratodontiformes; family Protopteridae; genus Protopterus; species Protopterus annectens. Next base: position 713,491,461 of record NC_056733.1, on the reverse strand, counting down.
TAAGTTTATAAGAGCTACATTTAAAGTATGTCCCTAATTTGGGGCCTTTGCTTCCCAAGTTCCCTACCCCATTAGTTTACGCTTAGCGTTGCCACGTGTTTTTTTTTTTTTTTTCTGGACTATTCCGGAATCAAAGTGATTATCCGGTAGTACAGAAAGCACTGTACAAACGCCGGTAGTCTGTTTCACAAAAAGAAACAGACTATCGGTGTGTGTGTTAAATCGGCAGATTCCTGTGCTTTTTTTTTTTTTTTTTACAAAAAGCATAGCAAATCCGAAGAAAACAGGCACAACAAACGGGAAAAGTTAGCAGTATGCCACAGATTAGTTAACAGTAAATAAATAAGCAAATGAATAATGGCGGAGAAAATAATGTGTGTTCACTAATGCTCTACTAGGCTTGGAAGGGCCCCAGGACCATTATCTAGTAACCTCCTATGACTGCATTTTCGCAGGTTACAGACGTATATGCATAAACAGTACATAACTGTCAAGGAAAAAAGCGTTGGCTAGTAAACTTTTTGATTGTGAGGGTCTGCATGCTCTGTTCGTATGTTCATGGGGTTTTCCCGTTTCTCCTTAATCTCCAAAACGTGCTAATTGATTGGAGACTCTAACTAGTCAAATCATGTTCTGATTACCTTGTTGTTATGACCTGTCTTAAAGATGAACTTAGTAGGAGAACAGCTTTAACAGTGGAAGTGTCTTAAGGTTAGACTAGTATTTCTTTCCGGGGGTAAAATGCATAGGTTAAGAATGCAAATAATGCACAACTGAAAATCAAGTCTGTCAAATTCTATATGTTAAGCAGCATAATTCTCATTTTTGACCCTAAAAATGCAGTAAATTGTGCTGTATAAAGGTGCTATTCTGTACGGCACAAAACCATTGAAAACATAAATTGTAGTCCATATGCTTTCTTTGTTTTTGAGCTTTGAGACATATGTGATGCCTGTCACCTGCTTTAAATAAGAAAAAAACATGGTCCGACTAAAACGAAGCCTGTAAATTACATAATCACCAAATAACTACCCTAATAGCAAATTTTATTAGTCTGCACGGTACGACTTCCTACTTTTGCAATTGCACCACAATTCCCATGGTTCTTAGAGGACCAACTACTTTAGAAAACACATGTCACGTGCTGAAAGACTGAAATGGGCATTTCTGCAGTGGTATATATTTATGTTAATAGGAAGCAAAGTCCACAACATTCCGCTTCCTTAGTGAAGGAAAAGCTTTCTGTTCGTTGCTACTTCTTCGTTGTTTTTTTTTAGAGGGAGTACTATAAAAGACAATTGTGGGAAGTTGGGAACTTTTTTTCTCCTTCTAGCTCATTTGAATAAAGGGCCGGTAGAAATCAGATCTGACAATTTGTATTAAAAGCGACAGTGTTCGTGCTGCGTGTCTGCTTTGATAATGGTCTCTTGAACAACAAATAAAAGTGACAATATACATTTAAGAGTCTACATACCTCAACAGCAACTTGTTTCGGGAAAAGTAAAAGCGACACCGATAAAACGCAGTTGCCAGAAGGGAGAGAAATGGCTGAAATACTTTTAATCCTAGCAGAACACCCTTTGGTCAAAAACGTAATGCAACAACTGACTATTTTCTTGTGTAACACTTCTGATTAGTATTATTATAATGGTGTAGCTGAACTCTGTAAAGTACAGTCATGTACTCTGACAGAAGCAGTTTTAAACAGCTGTCAGGATGGCCGAGTGGTCTAAGGCGCCAGACTCAAGGAGTACAAGTTCCTTCCATTAACATGGGTATTCTGGTCTCCGAATGGAGGCGTGGGTTCAAATCCCACTTCTGACAGTACTTTTTTGCCACTTAATTATTGCAAATTAAGTTATATATACATATATAAATAAACCTGTTATATTTGTATCTTTTACCGAATTATACGCATTACTTGTGGTAGCTGCATTATCTTGTTTCTATGTTTTTTACCAAAGTGCTGTATGTTTTCCTGTATATAAATAAACTTATATTCATAAATAGAAGAAATGGAAACAGTTGCGGAGCAGCCGAAAGAAGAAGTCACATTTAGTTTATTTATTTAAACATTTCAATTAATTATGTACGTTTGCACTTCTAGCATGAACATGACTGTTCACCTGTTTATAACACGTTTCACAGTAAAAGTTTGAAATGCAGCAATGTAGTTTCTTATGTCTTTCTTGTAGCTATTTCCCACTTTATTGTCAATCCCAATATAAGCATTTTATCCTCCAATTTTATTTTATTTATACATGTGTTAACAGACAGGTAAGCTGGTTACATTTAGCCTTCTCAATCATAATCTGGACCACATAGGATTTGTTGTGCAGACCAGACAGACATATAATAGTTAAGTACATTCATAAATATTGAATTAAAATGAATATGAAATCTAATATACCATAGTTTATAAATGGTAATACAGTTTAATGACAATGTGCCTGCATACTAAAATATACTTACATATTCTATACAATGTATAGATACAACACATTTGAACAATATTCAGATATCTGCAATGGCAAAAAATTCATTTTAGCAAACGCAAATAATATAGGTGACAATATGCCCCCTTCCCTTCTATGTAATTCAAATTTATTATACAATAATATTCATTATGACAGTAAACTGTGAAGCAAAGACAAACGTGTTGAAAAGATGAGTCTGTGGAATGTTCTGTAAAAAAAAAAAACATACCAAATTAATATATTTTATATAAAATTCATAAAACTGCAGCAAAGAGAAGTGAAGAGCTAGAAATGATCTTACATAAAGCCATTTATTATAAATACATGTTTTGCATGTTTATATTTAAAGTCAGATTCATATTTATGTACAATAACAAGAACAGGTGGCAGGACAGGTAAATTATACATCATGTTCTTTAACAGAGAGAGAGAGAGAGAGAGTAAAACTGCTGCACTGAGTGCTGATAATACTGTAAACTCTAGAATGAGCAGAAGCCCACAAAGCCCTTTTGTCTGGGTTATGACTGATATAATGTACTACAAGGACTTCAATGGGCTCCTAGAAGTGGGCTTTCAGTGTACTTACTTCTGATGAGAGTACAAGCTTCTCCATTCAAGCTACCTGTACTTGGGTTCCACTAAATGCCTGTTGTTCCTAATATTGACTGGTCATTATGACTTGTGGGGAATAGGTGTGATTTTGATTGACGACTTCTTTAGGGGCAGTGCCTTACACATTTTAAGAAACCAGTGGGGTTTGCTCAGTTGAGGCCTTGTTATAAGGACTAGGACTAAACAGAATGAGGTTGAGAACTGAGATTCCTATCAGCAACACTGCAGCTATAGATATATACATTGTGTCTTACAGCTTTTCCCGGTTAGGGGTCGCCACAGCGGAACTCCGGTCCGCTAATGATTGGCAGTGGATTTTTATGTGCCGAGTTGCCAGCCCTGACGCACAACCTTCAACGAAGGTATGCCCATTCAAGCATGTCTTCTCACAGAAGACGCTCTACCTGAGAATCGAACGGATTGAGAGCTCAGTGTCTGTTATTCTAAAAGTGTATTAATTCTGGTTTAAGCACTTGGGCTTCAGGCCAGTTGTTTTACATTAAGAAGGTTTGTGGTCTGCAATGTAGTGGCAGAACAAGTAACTTACATCCTTCTAAGTTGGGAACTGCTGATTGAGGGCTCAGTGTCTGTTATTCTAAAAGTGTATTAATTCTGGTTTAAGCACTTGGGCTTCAGGCCAGTTATTTTACATTAAAAGGGTTCGTGGTCTGCACTCTTGTGGGAGGAGAGGCTGGACTCTGCCCTTCTGAGCTGGAAATTTCTAGTTAAAGGCTTATAGTGCCTGAATATCTGAACTGTTTCTTACTGAAATTGGTACACCTTGTTTGCTGTAGCATAGACTAGATCCAGGCCTGCTGAATCTAGCTTTGTTTGTATGCTTGTTTGTTTGCTTGTTATTTCCCTGAAATGCTAATTCCACCTAAAACATGGCTTTTCAGCGCTTCTGTGGATCCCTAGTGATATCTGCATTGCTTACTGTACTTATTGCCTTGTTTCACTTGAAAGAAAGTTACTGTTTGTCGTTTTTGCATTTAAGTTACCTGTAAGAGAGAGAAATGGCTGAAATACTTTTAATCCTAGCAGAACACCCTTTTGTCAAAAACGTAATGCAACAACTGACTATTTTCTTGTGTAACATTTCTGATTAGTATTATTATAATAGTGTAGCTGAACTCTGTAAAGTACAGTCATGTACTCTGACAGAAGCAGTTTTAAACAGCTGTCAGGATGGCCGAGTGGTCTAAGGCGCCAGACTCAAGGAGTACAAGTTCCTTCCATTAACATGGGTATTCTGGTCTCTGAATGGAGGCGTGGGTTCAAATCCCACTTCTGACAGTACTTTTTTGCCACTTAATTATTGCAAATTAAGTTATATATACATATATAAATAAACCTGTTATATTTGTATCTTTTACCGAATTATACGCATTACTTGTGGTAGCTGCATTATCTTGTTTCTATGTTTTTTACCAAAGTGCTGTGTGTTTTCCTGTATATAAATAAACTTGTATTCATAAATAGAAGAAATGGAAACAGTTGCGGAGCAGCCGAAAGAAGAAGTCACATTTAGTTTATTTATTTAAACATTTCAATTAATTATGTACGTTTGCACTTCTAGCATGAACATGACTGTTCACCTGTTTATAACACGTTTCACAGTAAAAGTTTGAAATGCAGCAATGTAGTTTCTTATGTCTTTCTTGTAGCTATTTCCCACTTTATTGTCAATCCCAATATAAGCATTTTATCCTCCAATTTTATTTTATTTATACATGTGTTAACAGACAGGTAAGCTGGTTACATTTAGCCTTCTCAATCATAATCTGGACCACATAGGATTTGTTGTGCAGACCAGACAGACATATAATAGTTAAGTACATTCATAAATATTGAATTAAAATGAATATGAAATCTAATATACCATAGTTTATAAATGGTAATACAGTTTAATGACAATGTGCCTGCATACTAAAATATACTTACATATTCTATACAATGTATAGATACAACACATTTGAACAATATTCAGATATCTGCAATGGCAAAAAATTCATTTTAGCAAACGCAAATAATATAGGTGACAATATGCCCCCTTCCCTTCTATGTAATTCAAATTTATTATACAATAATATTCATTATGACAGTAAACTGTGAAGCAAAGACAAACGTGTTGAAAAGATGAGTCTGTGGAATGTTCTGTAAAAAAAAAACATACCAAATTAATATATTTTATATAAAATTCATAAAACTGCAGCAAAGAGAAGTGAAGAGCTAGAAATGATCTTACATAAAGCCATTTATTATAAATACATGTTTTGCATGTTTATATTTAAAGTCAGATTCATATTTATGTACAATAACAAGAACAGGTGGCAGGACAGGTAAATTATACATCATGTTCTTTAACAGAGAGAGAGAGAGTAAAACTGCTGCACTGAGTGCTGATAATACTGTAAACTCTAGAATGAGCAGAAGCCCACAAAGCCCTTTTGTCTGGGTTATGACTGATATAATGTACTACAAGGACTTCAATGGGCTCCTAGAAGTGGGCTTTCAGTGTACTTACTTCTGATGAGAGTACAAGCTTCTCCATTCAAGCTACCTGTACTTGGGTTCCACTAAATGCCTGTTGTTCCTAATATTGACTGGTCATTATGACTTGTGGGGAATAGGTGTGATTTTGATTGACGACTTCTTTAGGGGCAGTGCCTTACACATTTTAAGAAACCAGTGGGGTTTGCTCAGTTGAGGCCTTGTTATAAGGACTAGGACTAAACAGAATGAGGTTGAGAACTGAGATTCCTATCAGCAACACTGCAGCTATAGATATATACATTGTGTCTTACAGCTTTTCCCGGTTAGTCGCCACAGCGAACTCCGTCCGCTAATGATTGGCAGTGGATTTTTATGTGCCGAGTTGCCAGCCCTGACGACAACCTTCAACGAAGGTATGCCCATTCATGCATGTCTTCTCACAGAAGTCGCTCTACCTGAGAATCGAACGGATTGAGAGCTCAGTGTCTGTTATTCTAAAAGTGTATTAATTCTGGTTTAAGCACTTGGGCTTCAGGCCAGTTGTTTTACATTAAGAAGGTTTGTGGTCTGCAATGTAGTGGCAGAACAAGTAACTTACATCCTTCTAAGTTGGGAACTGCTGATTGAGGGCTCAGTGTCTGTTATTCTAAAAGTGTATTAATTCTGGTTTAAGCACTTGGGCTTCAGGCCAGTTATTTTACATTAAAAGGGTTCGTGGTCTGCACTCTTGTGGGAGGAGAGGCTGGACTCTGCCCTTCTGAGCTGGAAATTTCTAGTTAAAGGCTTATAGTGCCTGCATATCTGAACTGTTTCTTACTGAAATTGGTACACCTTGTTTGCTGTAGCATAGACTAGATCCAGGCCTGCTGAATCTAGCTTTGTTTGTATGCTTGTTGTTTGTTTGCTTGTTATTTCCCTGAAATGCTAATTCCACCTAAAACATGGCTTTTCAGCGCTTCTGTGGATCCCTAGTGATATCTGCATTGCTTACTGTACTTATTGCCTTGTTTCACTTGAAAGAAAGTTACTGTTTGTCGTTTTTGCATTTAAGTTACCTGTAAGAGAGAGAAATGGCTGAAATACTTTTAATCCTAGCAGAACACCCTTTTGTCAAAAACGTAATGCAACAACTGACTATTTTCTTGTGTAACATTTCTGATTAGTATTATTATAATAGTGTAGCTGAACTCTGTAAAGTACAGTCATGTACTCTGACAGAAGCAGTTTTAAACAGCTGTCAGGATGGCCGAGTGGTCTAAGGCGCCAGACTCAAGGAGTACAAGTTCCTTCCATTAACATGGGTATTCTGGTCTCTGAATGGAGGCGTGGGTTCAAATCCCACTTCTGACAGTACTTTTTTGCCACTTAATTATTGCAAATTAAGTTATATATACATATATAAATAAACCTGTTATATTTGTATCTTTTACCGAATTATACACATTACTTGTGGTAGCTGCATTATCTTGTTTCTATGTTTTTTACCAAAGTGCTGTATGTTTTCCTGTATATAAATAAACTTGTATTCATAAATAGAAGAAATGGAAACAGTTATGGAGCAGCGAAAGAAGAAGTCACATTTAGTTTATTTATTTAAACATTTCAATTAATTATGCGTTTGCACTTCTAGCATGAACATGACTGTTCACCTGTTTATAACACGTTTCACAGTAAAAGTTTGAAATGCAGCAATGTAGTTTCTTATGTCTTTCTTGTAGCTATTTCCCACTTTATTGTCAATCCCAATATAAGCATTTTATCCTCCAATTTTATTTTATTTATACATGTGTTAACAGACAGGTAAGCTGGTTACATTTAGCCTTCTCAATCATAATCTGGACCACATAGGATTTGTTGTGCAGACCAGACAGACATATAATAGTTAAGTACATTCATAAATATTGAATTAAAATGAATATGAAATCTAATATACCATAGTTTATAAATGGTAATACAGTTTAATGACAATGTGCCTGCATACTAAAATATACTTACATATTCTATACAATGTATAGATACAACACATTTGAACAATATTCAGATATCTGCAATGGCAAAAAATTCATTTTAGCAAACGCAAATAATATAGGTGACAATATGCCCCCTTCCCTTCTATGTAATTCAAATTTATTATACAATAATATTCATTATGACAGTAAACTGTGAAGCAAAGACAAACGTGTTGAAAAGATGAGTCTGTGGAATGTTCTGTAAAAAAAAAAAACCATACCAAATTAATATATTTTATATAAAATTCATAAAACTGCAGCAAAGAGAAGTGAAGAGCTAGAAATGATCTTACATAAAGCCATTTATTATAAATACATGTTTTGCATGTTTATATTTAAAGTCAGATTCATATTTATGTACAATAACAAGAACAGGTGGCAGGACAGGTAAATTATACATCATGTTCTTTAACAGAGAGAGAGAGAGAGTAAAACTGCTGCACTGAGTGCTGATAATACTGTAAACTCTAGAATGAGCAGAAGCCCACAAAGCCCTTTTGTCTGGGTTATGACTGATATAATGTACTACAAGGACTTCAATGGGCTCCTAGAAGTGGGCTTTCAGTGTACTTACTTCTGATGAGAGTACAAGCTTCTCCATTCAAGCTACCTATACTTGGGTTCCACTAAATGCCTGCTGTTCCTAATATTGACTGGTCATTATGACTTGTGGGGAATAGGTGTGATTTTGATTGACGACTTCTTTAGGGGCAGTGCCTTACACATTTTAAGAAACCAGTGGGGTTTGCTCAGTTGAGGCCTTGTTATAAGGACTAGGACTAAACAGAATGAGGTTGAGAACTGAGATTCCTATCAGCAACACTGCAGCTATAGATATATACATTGTGTCTTACAGCTTTTCCCGGTTAGGGGTCGCCACAGCGGAACTCCGGTCCGCTAATGATTGGCAGTGGATTTTTATGTGCCGAGTTGCCAGCCCTGACGCACAACCTTCAACGAAGGTATGCCCATTCATGCATGTCTTCTCACAGAAGACGCTCTACCTGAGAATCGAACGGATTGAGAGCTCAGTGTCTGTTATTCTAAAAGTGTATTAATTCTGGTTTAAGCACTTGGGCTTCAGGCCAGTTGTTTTACATTAAGAAGGTTTGTGGTCTGCAATGTAGTGGCAGAACAAGTAACTTACATCCTTCTAAGTTGGGAACTGCTGATTGAGGGCTCAGTGTCTGTTATTCTAAAAGTGTATTAATTCTGGTTTAAGCACTTGGGCTTCAGGCCAGTTATTTTACATTAAAAGGGTTCGTGGTCTGCACTCTTGTGGGAGGAGAGGCTGGACTCTGCCCTTCTGAGCTGGAAATTTCTAGTTAAAGGCTTATAGTGCCTGCATATCTGAACTGTTTCTTACTGAAATTGGTACACCTTGTTTGCTGTAGCATAGACTAGATCCAGGCTTGCTGAATCTAGCTTTGTTTGTATGCTTGTTGTTTGTTTGCTTGTTATTTCCCTGAAATGCTAATTCCACCTAAAACATGGCTTTTCAGCGCTTCTGTGGATCCCTAGTGATATCTGCATTGCTTACTGTACTTATTGCCTTGTTTCACTTGAAAGAAAGTTACTGTTTGTCGTTTTTGCATTTAAGTTACCTGTAAGAGAGAGAAATGGCTGAAATACTTTTAATCCTAGCAGAACACCCTTTTGTCAAAAACATAATGCAACAACTGACTATTTTCTTGTGTAACATTTCTGATTAGTATTATTATAATAGTGTAGCTGAACTCTGTAAAGTACAGTCATGTACTCTGACAGAAGCAGTTTTAAACAGCTGTCAGGATGGCCGAGTGGTCTAAGGCGCCAGACTCAAGGAGTACAAGTTCCTTCCATTAACATGGGTATTCTGGTCTCCGAATGGAGGCGTGGGTTCAAATCCCACTTCTGACAGTACTTTTTTGCCACTTAATTATTGCAAATTAAGTTATATATACATATATAAATAAACCTGTTATATTTGTATCTTTTACCGAATTATACGCATTACTTGTGGTAGCTGCATTATCTTGTTTCTATGTTTTTTACCAAAGTGCTGTATGTTTTCCTGTATATAAATAAACTTGTATTCATAAATAGAAGAAATGGAAACAGTTGCGGAGCAGCCGAAAGAAGAAGTCACATTTAGTTTATTTATTTAAACATTTCAATTAATTATGTGCTTTGCACTTCTAGCATGAACATGACTGTTCACCTGTTTATAACACGTTTCACAGTAAAAGTTTGAAATGCAGCAATGTAGTTTCTTATGTCTTTCTTGTAGCTATTTCCCACTTTATTGTCAATCCCAATATAAGCATTTTATCCTCCAATTTTATTTTATTTATACATGTGTTAACAGACAGGTAAGCTGGTTACATTTAGCCTTCTCAATCATAATCTGGACCACATAGGATTTGTTGTGCAGACCAGACAGACATATAATAGTTAAGTACATTCATAAATATTGAATTAAAATGAATATGAAATCTAATATACCATAGTTTATAAATGGTAATACAGTTTAATGACAATGTGCCTGCATACTAAAATATACTTACATATTCTATACAATGTATAGATACAACACATTTGAACAATATTCAGATATCTGCAATGGCAAAAAATTCATTTTAGCAAATAAATAATATAGGTGACAATATGCCCCCTTCCCTTCTATGTAATTCAAATTTATTATACAATAATATTCATTATGACAGTAAACTGTGAAGCAAAGACAAACGTGTTGAAAAGATGAGTCTGTGGAATGTTCTGTAAAAAAAAAACATACCAAATTAATATATTTTATATAAAATTCATAAAACTGCAGCAAAGAGAAGTGAAGAGCTAGAAATGATCTTACATAAAGCCATTTATTATAAATACATGTTTTGCATGTTTATATTTAAAGTCAGATTCATATTTATGTACAATAACAAGAACAGGTGGCAGGACAGGTAAATTATACATCATGTTCTTTAACAGAGAGAGAGAGAGAGTAAAACTGCTGCACTGAGTGCTGATAATACTGTAAACTCTAGAATAAGCAGAAGCCCACAAAGCCCTTTTGTCTGGGTTATGACTGATATAATGTACTACAAGGACTTCAATGGGCTCCTAGAAGTGGGCTTTCAGTGTACTTACTTCTGATGAGAGTACAAGCTTCTCCATTCAAGCTACCTGTACTTGGGTTCCACTAAATGCCTGTTGTTCCTAATATTGACTGGTCATTATGACTTGTGGGGAATAGGTGTGATTTTGATTGACGACTTCTTTAGGGGCAGTGCCTTACACATTTTAAGAAACCAGTGGGGTTTGCTCAGTTGAGGCCTTGTTATAAGGACTAGGACTAAACAGAATGAGGTTGAGAACTGAGATTCCTATCAGCAACACTGCAGCTATAGATATATACATTGTGTCTTACAGCTTTTCCCGGTTAGGGGTCGCCACAGCGGAACTCCGGTCCGCTAATGATTGGCAGTGGATTTTTATGTGCCGAGTTGCCAGCCCTGACGCACAACCTTTAACGAAGGTATGCCCATTCATGCATGTCTTCTCACAGAAGACGCTCTACCTGAGAATCGAACGGATTGAGAGCTCAGTGTCTGTTATTCTAAAAGTGTATTAATTCTGGTTTAAGCACTTGGGCTTCAGGCCAGTTGTTTTACATTAAGAAGGTTTGTGGTCTGCAATGTAGTGGCAGAACAAGTAACTTACATCCTTCTAAGTTGGGAACTGCTGATTGAGGGCTCAGTGTCTGTTATTCTAAAAGTGTATTAATTCTGGTTTAAGCACTTGGGCTTCAGGCCAGTTATTTTACATTAAAAGGGTTCGTGGTCTGCACTCTTGTGGGAGGAGAGGCTGGACTCTGCCCTTCTGAGCTGGAAATTTCTAGTTAAAGGCTTATAGTGCCTGCATATCTGAACTGTTTCTTACTGAAATTGGTACACCTTGTTTGCTGTAGCATAGACTAGATCCAGGCCTGCTGAATCTAGCTTTGTTTGTATGCTTGTTGTTTGTTTGCTTGTTATTTCCCTGAAACGCTAATTCCACCTAAAACGTGGCTTTTCAGCGCTTCTGTGGATCCCTAGTGATATCTGCATTGCTTACTGTACTTATTTCCTTGTTTCACTTAAAAGAAAGTTACTGTTTGTCGTTTTTGCATTTAAGTTACCTGTAAGAGAGAGAAATGGCTGAAATACTTTTAATCCTAGCAGAACACCCTTTTGTCAAAAACGTAATGCAACAACTGACTATTTTCTTGTGTAACACTTCTGATTAGTATTATTATAATGGTGTAGCTGAACTCTGTAAAGTACAGTCATGTACTCTGACAGAAGCAGTTTTAAACAGCTGTCAGGATGGCCGAGTGGTCTAAGGCGCCAGACTCAAGGAGTACAAGTTCCTTCCATTAACATGGGTATTCTGGTCTCTGAATGGAGGCGTGGGTTCAAATCCCACTTCTGACAGTACTTTTTTGCCACTTAATTATTGCAAATTAAGTTATATATACATATATAAATAAACCTGTTATATTTGTATCTTTTACCGAATTATATGCATTACTTGTGGTAGCTGCATTATCTTGTTTCTATGTTTTTTACCAAAGTGCTGTATGTTTTCCTGTATATAAATAAACTTGTATTCATAAATAGAAGAAATGGAAACAGTTGATCCGCTGTGGTGACGCCTAACGGAGCAGCCGAAAGAAGAAGTCACATTTAGTTTATGTATTTAAACATTTCAATTAATTATGTACGTTTGCACTTCTAGCATGAACATGACTGTTCACCTGTTTATAACACGTTTCACAGTAAAAGTTTGAAATGCAGCAATGTAGTTTCTTATGTCTTTCTTGTAGCTATTTCCCACTTTATTGTCAATCCCAATATAAGCATTTTATCCTCCAATTTTATTTTATTTATACATGTGTAAACAGACAGGTAAGCTGGTTACATTTAGCCTTCTCAATCATAATCTGGACCACATAGGATTTGTTGTGCAGACCAGACAGACATATAATAGTTAAGTACATTCATAAATATTGAATTAAAATGAATATGAAATCTAATATACCATAGTTTATAAATGGTAATACAGTTTAATGACAATGTGCCTGCATACTAAAATATACTTACATATTCTATACAATGTATAGATACAACACATTTGAACAATATTCAGATATCTGCAATGGCAAAAAATTCATTTTAGCAAACGCAAATAATATAGGTGACAATATGCCCCCTTCCCTTCTATGTAATTCAAATTTATTATACAATAATATTCATTATGACAGTAAACTGTGAAGCAAAGACAAACGTGTTGAAAAGATGAGTCTGTGGAATGTTCTGTAAAAAAAAAACATACCAAATTTATATATTTTATATAAAATTCATAAAACTGCAGCAAAGAGAAGTGAAGAGCTGGAAATGATCTTACATAAAGCCATTTATTATAAATACATTTTTTGCATGTTTATATTTAAAGTCAGATTCATATTTATGTACAATAACAAGAACAGGTGGCAGGACAGGTAAATTATACATCATGTTCTTTAACAGAGAGAGAGAGAGAGAGAGTAAAACTGCTGCACTGAGTGCTGACAATACTGTAAACTCTAGAATGAGCAGAAGCCCACAAAGCCCTTTTGTCTGGGTTATGACTGATATAATGTACTACAAGGACTTCAATGGGCTCCTAGAAGTGGGCTTTCAGTGTACTTACTTCTGATGAGAGTACAAGCTTCTCCATTCAAGCTACCTGTACTTGGGTTCCACTAAATGCCTGTTGTTCCTAATATTGACTGGTCATTATGACTTGTGGGGAATAGGTGTGATTTTGATTGACGACTTCTTTAGGGGCAGTGCCTTACACATTTTAAGAAACCAGTGGGGTTTGCTCAGTTGAGGCCTTGTTATAAGGACTAGGACTAAACAGAATGAGGTTGAGAACTGAGATTCCTATCAGCAACACTGCAGCTATAGATATATACATTGTGTCTTACAGCTTTTCCCGGTTAGGGGTCGCCACAGCGGAACTCCGGTCCGCTAATGATTGGCAGTGGATTTTTATGTGCCGAGTTGCCAGCCCTGACGCACAACCTTCAACGGTATGCCCATTCATGCATGTCTTCTCACAGAAGACGCTCTACCTGAGAATCGAACGGATTGAGAGCTCAGTGTCTGTTATTCTAAAAGTGTATTAATTCTGGTTTAAGCACTTGGGTTTCAGGCCAGTTGTTTTACATTAAGAAGGTTTGTGGTCTGCAATGTAGTGGCAGAACAAGTAACTTACATACTTCTAAGTTGGGAACTGCTGATTGAGGGCTCAGTGTCTGTTATTCTAAAAGTGTATTAATTCTGGTTTAAGCACTTGGGCTTCAGGCCAGTTATTTTACATTAAAAGGGTTCGTGGTCTGCACTCTTGTGGGAGGAGAGGCTGGACTCTGCCCTTCTGAGCTGGAAATTTCTAGTTAAAGGCTTATAGTGCCTGCATATCTGAACTGTTTCTTACTGAAATTGGTACACCTTGTTTGCTGTAGCATAGACTAGATCCAGGCCTGCTGAATCTAGCTTTGTTTGTATGCTTGTTGTTTGTTTGCTTGTTATTTCCCTGAAACGCTAATTCCACCTAAAACGTGGCTTTTCAGCGCTTCTGTGGATCCCTAGTGATATCTGCATTGCTTACTGTACTTATTTCCTTGTTTCACTTGAAAGAAAGTTAGTGTTTGTCGTTTTTGCATTTAAGTTACCTGTAACACATTGCATTTAAGTTACCTGGCAATTGCTCACTAAAGCAATTATATAAGTCAGCACTAAAAAATTAAAAGCACTACACCCTCACAAACACCCCTTGAGTACCTTGTTCCCCATTGACCCTTTTTTTTCAATTATAAAGGAATTCCCAATACTATTCTAGCATGTCCATAGGTCAGTTGTCAATCTCCTCTCCGGTCCAGCTGGTGAATCTGGGAATCTTGAGGCAATGTTACAACTGCCTCATGTAAACAGACATCCCTCTCCTCCTCCCAACAAATTCCAACACAGTGAGAGATGCAACCATATAGCCATACTGGAGGCTAAGCTCTCTCAACTCAGTATTGGTAAAACCAGTCAGGAGGAGAAGGAAACCACACTCACTACAATTCCAGTCTCACATAGACCTACCATGACAGCAAACCAAACACATAAACACACAAAAACATACTCGGAGGCTCTAAATAAAAATCTGCTTAAGCAGCAGAGACCTCCAAAGCAGACACCCAAGCAACCGCTACCCCAAAACAAAACACGTGCAATACATAGCTCACAAAGCCAGTGTGCCGAACAGTCACAGCAATTAAGGCTAAACAACACACCAGATACACTTGTAATAGGTGACTCTATCGTCAGGCACACTGACGTCCCGCTCACCAGGCTGAACAAGGAGAAGGTCACGGTGAGCTGCCTGTTGGGCGCTAGGATCCGCCACATAACACAAGCACTTAGGTCACTCCAAGGCAAGTACAAATATGACTCAGTCATTGTCCATGCTGGTGTGAATCACCTGAGACGTACCTCCCTGGACTACATGAAAAGAGACATAGAGGAGCTCTCTGAGCATGTAGCCCAGGCCGGTATGACCCTGACCTTGAGTGGCATCTTACCCTCACCAAGAATGATGCCACAATATGAAGACAAGATGATCAATTTCAACAATTGGCTTAAGTATTGGTGTCATTCAAAGGGGATGACATGCTCGACAAGCCACGATGCTTCGCTAGGGACAGCTTGCACCTGTCTCCCCTGGGCTTTTGGATATTGGCAAAGGCTCTTGCTACCCCCATAGTGCCTTTTTTAGGCAAGGCTCAAAAGACAAACCCACCTCCATAGGTATCACAAGGGATAAGAAACTAAGAGTAATGCTACTCAATGCCAGAAGTCTAAACCTCAAGATGCACGCACTCGAAACTCTCCTTAGCATGGAGAACATCAATATCTGTGCAGTAACAGAAACCTGGTTCAAGGCTCCCGAGAGCACCCCAGCACTACCAGGTTATACCTCATACCATGCTTTTCGGCCCCAAAACTTGGACCGAACCACAAAAGGAGAGGGAGTATCAATAGTCGTCAAAGATACCCACACTTCCAGGTTGGTGGCACAGCACGAAGCATCAGAGACTATCCATGTGCAACTAACAGTGGGTAAAACTGCCTTCTGCTTTATAAGCTGCTACAGACCACCCTCCCAAACCCAGGAACCCCACTCGGCCTTCCTGAGAACACTGGAAAATATGAAGGCCTCTCCAAACACCATTATATTGGGCGACTTCAACTACCCAAACATAGACTGGGAGCATTACTCTAGCTCCAACACCCTAGCCCAGAGGTTCCTAGAATTTATAAACTCAAATGCTATAGAACAACTTGTTACCACTCCCACAAGAGGGGAAAACATACTGGACCTGATCATCACCAACATGGGGACTCTATGCTCCAGACCAGAAGTGTATCCCTCACTGGTAAGATCAGACCATAAACTAATCTCACTGGATATTCACATCCCGACTCCACCCCCTGCCCTGAAAACCACAGTGAAAAACTTCTCTAAAGCAAATTTCACACTCCTCAAAACCACGGTGGAATCCTTCAAAGCCCCCGAGCCTGTGGAAAATACGGTCCAGACCGCAGAATCCGTTATAAACACATTCTATGAACACCTTCAGGAATGCATGGATCATGCAATCCCAAATAAAACCAAGACCCAATCCTCCAAAGACAGACGTCCTGTCTGGTGGACCCCAGCCATAAACAAACTATACAATAGAAGGAGGAAGCTACTACATGATAGAGCAAAATCCCAAAAAGGGAAGACATCTCTGATCAGTATTAGCAAAAAACTACGGGCACTCATAAAAATATTCTAAGGCCAGCATCGAGAGAAAAATTGCACAGGACACTAAGGATAATCACAAGGCTTTCTTTAGTTATGTTAGGAACCTGGGTGGGAATTCCCAGATATGCTCAGAATTAGTCCAAAATGACAATAAATACACCAAACCCACAGACATTGCCAACATCCTAGCTGACAAGTTCAGTGCAAACTTCTCCCCTCACTCCCCACCAAAAGGGCAAATATCTGTCTCAGCAGAGTGCTGCCCCCCTGACATCTCAGATGCTCAGGTAAGAGCTGCCCTCTACAAAGCTAAAAACAGCATCAGTGGGACCAGACGGTGTCCCGGGCTGCGTCCTACATGAATTCTAAGAAGAGCTAAAACCAAACATAAAACTACTGCTCAATCTCAGCCTTACTACAGGATATGTACCCAAAGAGTGGCGTACAGCAACAGTGGTCCCTCTCCACAAAGGTGGTGCCTCAACGGATCCTGGAAACTATCGCCCCATAAGCCTGACTAGCTTGGTCTGCAAAGCTATGGAAAGGATCATCATAGACCTCATAAATAAAGATACTGGGGACCTACAGACACTGGATCCTACCCAGTTCGGCTTTGTTAAGGGCAGATCCTGCCTCTTAAACCTGGTTGATTTCTTTGAAACAGTCACCAAGGCCATTGAAGAGGGGAAGGTGGTCCACACAGCCTACCTGGACCTCGCAAAAGACTTCGATACAATACCCCACTCGGGCATTATAGATGAGCTCACCAGCTTAAATATATACCCCTATGTCACTAGATGGGTTGCAAACTGGCTCAAGGACAGAACTCACATGGTTAGAATTGCTGGAGCCATGTCAGACTCCAAACCAGTTACAAGTGGCATCCCACAAGGCTCAGTCCTGGGACCTCTCTTGTTCGGTATATATTTCCTCAGAGGTACAGGCCAACACGGAAGGACTGTGGCTGACCAAGTTCGCAGATGACTGCAAACTGGGTGCCATAATCGACTCTCCAGCTGACACAAGCATCCTCCAAAAGGGCCTCATAGAAACAGACAACTGGTGCCAGAGCCATGGCCTCAAGCTAAATGCCAAAAAGTGTATAGTCATCCCCTTTGGCAAAAACAAAAGTGCCCACAAATTACCACATAGGTGGTAATCCATTAAGTACAGAAGAAGTAATTAGGGATCTGGGGACCCAAGTTGATAACAATCTCTCATTTGACAACCACGTGGCCAAAGTGGTTAGAAAAACATTTTATATAGCCCACCTAATCATGAAGGGATTCACATCTAGGTCAGGGGAGGTCATCGTGCCTCTTTACTCATCCCTCATCAGGCCCATAATTGAGTACAATGCCCCTTTTGGGATGTACCTTACCAGACACCTGCAGTAACTGGAAAGACCCCAAAAGTACCTCACCAAGAGGATCAAAGGGCTCAAACAGATGCCATATGTTGCCCGGTTAAAGAAACTCTAGCTCTACTCAGTGGCATACCGCCTGCTCAGAGACGATCTGTGCCTGACGTATAAAGCCATGTCCAACCCGGAATTAATGGACATCCTGCACCTCAAAAAATCCAAATCCCATCGAGCTACGCGCTCGAGAGACTTGAACCTCAGCACTGAAATAAATAGGACATGCTGGAGGGACAGATTCATAACCCAGAGGCTCCCTTCACTCTGGAATAAAATCCCAGTCCAGGTTAGGCAGAGTCCCTCATTGACTCTCTTCAAGAGGAATCTTGATGAGTGGATGGGAGATCGTAGGTTTACCCCGGGTATCACTTCTGTGTCACTGTTAGACAGAGGCATAGTATACTAACCTCGAAAAAGGGCATAGCAAAATTAATTTAAAATGGGTGGCGAAAGCCAAACACACTCTGGCTAGCCTTATAAATGCCCTAGGGCAGATAGCCTAGTATGAACCTATGAACCTATATATATATATATATGTGTATATATATATATATATGTATATATATATATATATATGTGTATATATATATATATATATGTATATGTATATATATAAAAATATATATATATATATATATATATATTTATATATATATATATATATATATATATATATATATAAAAATATATATATATATATATATATATAGATATATATAGATATATATATATATATAATATGTATATGGGTCTACTGTTTTTAGTCGAATTACATTTGGTCGAAAATGATTTCAGGCTGCCCACTTCATGGAAAGCTCATTTGATTGAAAGCTCATTTGGTCGAATTCCATTTAGTCGAAAATGGAATTTAGCCCCTGCCCCCACTGCAATGTGACCCTGGAGTGAGAATATAAAGTAAGGGGGGGTGGGGGCCACAGCCCCCCACATTGGGGGGTGTGAGGGGGCAAAGACCCCCACATTTTGCAACTAGTTGTTACTGATGTTGTATGTTTCAATGTATTTTTAATGGATACACATGTATATAATAGTACATACATTGCAATTATGTGGGGGGGGCTATGCCCCCCACCCCCCCAATGTGGGGGGCTGTGCCCCCCACACCCCCTTACTTTATATTCTCACTCCAGGGTCGCATTGCAGTGGGGCAGGGGCTGTATTCCATTTTCGGCCAAATAGAATTCGGCCAAATGGGTTTTCATTGAAATGCATTTTCAGTGAAGTGGGCAGCCTGAAATCATTTTTGACCAACTGTAATTCGACTAAAAGCAGTAGATCCATATATCCATATACATATATATATATATATATATATATATGGGTCTATATTATAACATCGAAGTCTTACAACTTCGAATGTTATAATATCAAACCCAGTAGAGCGAAACAACAGAAAACCGAACTGTCAGAATAGCAAATTTTTTCCCAGGGAAAAAATTTGCTGTTCCGACAAACATACACACAACACAAGCACACCAAAATAAATAATCCACACACATGCACACACACACACACACACACACACACACACACACACACACACACACACACACACACACACACACAGACACACACACACTTCACAAAACCCTACACCAAACCATACATACACCACTAGCTATCCACTTGCCTTAACCCAACCCTAACCCTAAGGTCCGTCACTATCGCACACTCACCTTACCCGCTCCCTAACCCTAACTCACCTACCCCACCCTAACCCTCACGTCCACACAATCGAACACTTACCTGACCTGCGCCCTAACCCTAACTCGCCTAACCCATGACTAATCACACACTCACCTTCATTCGCACACTTACCTTAACCCGGTTCGTAACCTTCGCTCCACAGTCGAGGAAATAGCGAAGCTGCAGAAACGGCCTACTGAGTACTGTCCCTAGGAAAGTATTCGGTGTTCTGCCGCTTCACTATTTCCAGTGTTTGCTCTACTGAGTTTGATATTATAACATTCAAAGTTGTAAGACTTTGATGTTATAATATAGACCCATATATATATATATATATATATATATATATATATATATATATATATATATATATATATATATATGAATTCTTTCTTGTGGATTACATTGATTATTGATATACTAAAACACAAATATCAGAAGCATGTGGTTTCATAAAACTTGTGAAACAAACAGAAAATGTTTTTACCTGTATTATATTTTGACAATATAAGCTATTACTATTAGGCCCCAGTAGTCTAAACGATAAGCTTCTGGCCACCGAAGCCTAAACAATGCTGGTCAGTAACTAAGGAAAATTCTGGAGCACACCATGTTCTATTTATTATGCATGTTATCTTTATTCTTTGCATGTGATATTCCATGATACATGTGAGCAAAGTACATTGCCATGGTACCATCTGAATAATGCCAAAGGTGAGTCTGACAAAATCAACTGATTTTTCTCTCAGAAGCTTCTTTCACCACAGTTGCATCAATGTAAATTTCCCTGTTTTTTTTTTTAAAAAGATGCATTTCTCTTAATAGGGGCAGGCATATCTCTTAATCTCTTAGCGCAAGATATCTGGAAAAAGTGTAAAATAAAGGGTAAACAAATGCCCCAAAACAGGGCCTGATTGTAAATATTGTTCTTATAAACTTAGAAAGTTGCTAGAATAACAGGATATGTGTTATCATGCAATTTCTGAAGGATATAAAGTCTGAACTTCAAATATATGTCATTATTTAGTGTCTTCAGTCCTCATTGTGTGCCCGAAAACCACAAGTTTTATGTGGAGCAGACCAAAAATATTAGGCATAAATCTGGACGCTTGAGAGGTATGTGGGGCAGCGGAGAAATTGTGCTCTGTACTGTTTTCTTGCAGCATTTTTTGCTGCCCTGTCCACAAGAGAACCACCTTTAATGAATGTACTGTTACCCTTCATATTGACAATTGCCATACTACCCAGTGGTTGAAACAGGTTGTAATAGGTTAGCAACAGCTTTTTTTTTTCATTTTTAATTGGCCCATCATTTGATTAAAAGTACTCTGTGCCCAAAGCTGGTAAAAGTTATGGGACACACTATATGCGGTGCTGCTGTCACTTTATATATTAATTTTTTTTTTCTGTAACAGTTTGTCAACAACCTCTAGCAAGTGCTATCAACTCTGCTACGTGTGTTTTTTTTTTTTCTATTACTGTCTGAAAACCTCTAGCTCGAGCTACCAACTCAGCTATTGGTGCTGATTTCATTGCTTGTAATCAACATATTTCTCCAGGAATTTATGTTTTGTGCATACTGTACATACATCTGTTACAGACGTACCTCCCTGGAGTACATGAAAAGAGACATGGAAGAGCTCTCCGATCTTGTAGCTCAGGCAGGTATGACTCTAGCCCTGAGTAACTTGGAAAACTACTCATGTACAAACTCCTTCGCTCAACACTTTCTGGAATTCATAAATTCCAATGCCCTGGATCAACTTATTCACACCCCTACCAGGGGCAACAATATCCTAGACGTAGTCATTACCAACATGAGTGACCGGTGTTCCACACCGGAAGTCAACTCCTCATTGGTCAGATCCAACCATAAGCTAATCGCTCTAGATATCCATATCCCGCCCCCACCCCCCATTAAGGAAACCACGATAAAAAATTTCTCCAAAGCCAACTTCATGCTTCTTAGGATAGAAGTGGCGAACTTCATGATACCCGTGCAGATGGACAATACAGTTACGACTGCTGAATCCTACACAAATGCAGTCTATAAGCACTTACACGAGTGCATGGATCGTAATATCCCAAACAGAACCAAGACGCTATCCTCCAAAAAAAGGAAGCCAATCTGGTTGCCCCCTGCCATAAACAAATTCTACAACAGAAGGAAGAAACTGTTGCAAAAGAGAGTAAAATCCCATGAGTGGAGGAGCTCCCTGGTCAGCCTCAGTAAGAAGCTGAGATCCCTTATAAGATCCTTCAAAGCTAGCTACGAAAACAAAATCACTGATTCTATGGACAACCACAAAGCATTCTATAGTTATGTCAAGAATCTCAATGGCAACACCCAGATTTGCTCTGAGTTACAGCACAATGGCTTGAAAATGACAGAACCAACTGATACTGCCAGCATCCTGGCAGATAGGTTCATTGCTAACTTTACCCCTCTCTCACCCCCAAAGGGCCCATATCTACACAGGAAGAATGCAGAGTCCATGTAATCACAACTACCCAGGTAAAAGCTGCACTCTCCAAAGCCAAAACACAGCATCCATAGGACCGGACAATATCCCAGGCTGCGTTTTACACGAATTTCAGAACGAACTGGCTTCCCACCTAAGCACCATGTTCAATCATAGCCTCACGTCAGGCTTTGTGCCCACTGAATGGCGCACAGCAACAGTTATCCCATTCCACAAAGTGGGAGCCACCACTGATCCCAGGAACTATCGCCCTATTAGCCTGATAAGCCTGGTCTGTAAGGCCATGAATGTATCATCATGGAGCAAGGACATTGGTAACCTCAAAACTCTTGACCCCACCCAGTTCGGGTTTGTGAAAGGCAGATCATGCCTCCTGAACCTGAGTGACTTCTTTGAGACAGTCTCCAAAGCCATAGACGAGAGTAAGATGGTTCACACAGCCTATCCTGACCTCGCCAAGGCTTTTGACACCATCCCCCATTCTGGAATTATAGCTAAACTTACTAAACTAGGTATAAATCCCTATGTCACAAGATGGGTTGTCAACTGGCTGTCTGACAGAACCCACACTGCAAAAGTTGCAGACTCCAAATCTGACTTCAAACCAGTGACAAGTGGAGTACCACAAGGTTCAGTCCTGGGACCTCTCCTATTTGGTATCTACTTCTCTGAAGTACAGGCTAACACAGAAGGCCTTTGTCTAATGAAGTTCGCAGATGACTGCAAACCAGGAGCCATAGTCAAGTCCCCAAATGATGTGGAGAGCCTACAGAAGGGCCTCAGTGAGACAGATGCCTGGTGTCAAAGCCATGGCCTCAAGCTCAATGCCAAAAAGTGCATTATCATCCATACCTCTCAACCTGGAAACATCAAAAATCTGGACAAGGCCCATGAAAAATAGGTACAAATCTGTACGCTGATTAACATCTAATTTGCATACATAATTACGTAACCCCACCCACTCCAACGGAATTGTGGGATACCAACTTTCGAACGCAAATTGAAGGACAACCAAAATAAGGCACCAGACCAGAGCCCCCCTGCAGCCATTCCAGTGTCCTGTTACCTGGCTATTTTGCCCCATTTACCATAAACACTAATGTATGCATACTGCTTTACTTCTACAATGATTTGAATTTTATTTTTACATTTTACAGCACAACAATGCAAAAACACTAAAAGACATCATCTGGTAAACAAAACAATACTGTCTCACAATGAAAATAGGCTTGACATTAAACTTTGCCCTTGAAACAGCATTGAAATCCACACCACATCCAAAGAAAATGCATCTGGCCAACCTGATAACAAATGTACAATATCACCTTAGCAAAAACACATGACCGCAATATGTGTTTTACAATAAAACTAATCACAACGCCAACATTAAACATAGTGATAGGTTTAAACTTATGTACAAAACAGTGTACAGACCTCTATACAATGCATTGTCTGGTCAGAAAGATGTGAAAAGGTTTCTGGTTGTGGTCCAACGGTTTATTTCAATTAAGAATCAACTTTCATTTCAGCCATCATTCATTATTGGTTAGCATTACTGCATCCTTGCTTCCAATGAGAAAAAGATACATATAATAGTGATATAAATATAAAACAACTAAAGTAAACAATGGGTTTAGGTAGGGCTTTGCCACCCCCACCCCCACATATGGAAGAGGTCAAACTTCTCAATACATGCTCTAAGGTAACATAGTACAGAATCAGTAGCAAAGCATACTAGTAAACAAAACTAGTAGATTACCTGGATCCTAACATATTGAAATTAAATACCAAAATGATTTATTAAACAATCAAAACTACATGCAGTTTAATATCAGTTAAGATTAAACTGCAATTAACTAATGTCTGAGTATCTACTATATGTTAGATAAGCACATGGTTAAGATCCAGATCCACCACTATTGCTGAAGGTGATGAGTTTTTGGGTATAACAGAATCTAAAACCTTAAACAGGTAATTCTGTGGCTTTAGTTCTGAATATGTTTAAAATCTGATAAACTTTTGCAGATCTGGTAGGCAAGTCAAGATGAAATGCTACAGCAAACAGTATGAAAGGACAGAAAAAGATTCTGCTGAAACGTAAAGCTACTACTTAAGATCAGGAAATGAAACTGTTAGGTCACATCCTTTGTTGGGTGCACTTTGAAACTGAGAATCATTACTCCAGTCCTATCCTTAGATGTGAGTAAAGGAGATACATACCAAGTCTGAGATATACTGTTTTTTCAGGGTATCCCTCTTTCTTTAAGGTGCAACAGTCTTGGAGATAGTATATTATATAAACAGAGGCTTGGGGCTCAGGGGAGCAAAACCATTCTACAAAAAAAGTTTTGAATGTTATAACAGGTTTTTCCAATTCACTGATCACTCTGTTAACACACACACACTCTCTCACCTACCCTGAGTAGTGCTTGGCCTCTTCTGTTGCCGCCATTAATCCCGGTTCCATTTCAGGGCTCGCGCTGTATCCCCCAGCCTGCTACCGCTATTAATCCGTTTGTCCCAGACCGTCGACGTTGTTATGCTGCCAAGCCTGCCATTAATGATCCCCGGCCACTAGTCTCACATAACCGTCCGCCACTGCCATATCTCTGGCCACTTTGTGCTGCCATTAGTCTGACACGCATTCCCGCCGATAACTTAACCGCCAGCCGGAAATGATGCGAGCTCCTTGGGCTCAATTCCGACTGGCTGGTAGCCTGATGGTGCTGACGTCATCGCGCACGGGATGACGTCAGCACCGACAGCGCGAATATTTAAAAAAAAGAAAAGAAAAATCGGAAATGAAGGGGTGCCACTCGGGAATCGTGGCACCCCTTCATTTGGACCCCAAAACTCGGTAAAAACCGAGTAATTCGGAACGGTTGGGAGGTCTGTTGTCATCCCCTTTGGTAAAAACTCTGTACCCATGAACTACCGCATAGGCGGCAGTCTACTTAACATGGAATGTGTGATAAGAGACCTTGGGACCCAGGTGGACAGTAGTCTCTCCTTTGATAATCACATTGCCACAGTAGTCAGAAAATCCTTCTGCATGGCACACCTCATCACAAAAGGGTTCTCATTCAGAAAAAAGAGGTCATTGTTCCCCTCTACTCGACACTCATTAGACCAATTATAGAGTACGATGCCCCTTTTAGAATGTACCTCACAAGACATCTGCAGCAGCTGGAAAGGCCACAGTAGTACCTCACAAAGAGGATTACTGGTCTCAAACAGATGCCCTACACTGACCATCTCAAAAAACTCCAGCTTTACTCTGTAGCATATCGCCTACTCTGAGGTGATCTCTGCCTAACATATAAAGCAATGTCAAACCCAGAGTTGCTGGACATGCTACACCCAAAGAAATCTCAATCCCTCTGAGCTAGACACTCTAGGGACCTAAACCTTGTCCCCACAATAAACAGGACATGCTGGAGGAATAGATTCCTGTCCCTACCTATCTATGTCAAGCAAAGTTTCTCATTAGCAGTCTTCAAGAAAAATCTTGATGAGTGGATGGGAAATAGGGAATACACCCCAGAGATAACTTCTGTGGCTCTGCTCAACAGGCACACAGGAAAATAACTTTCTTGGGTGGTGTAAGCCAGGGAACCTTGTTGGCTAGGCTTACTTAGGCCCTTAGGCCAATACCTACCTATGAACCTATAGCATGTTTATTTTGCATAACAGGAGTCATCAGCAAACAGTTTAGTAAGTCCACATCCTCAAGGGGGATATCCATTAGATCAGATCTAGACTTGCCATAGAGGTCTACAAACAATCACAATCAACAACTCTTTTTTTATTTTCACATGACAACAATGAATTTAGATTAAAAACTGGACATCTTTTTAGGATTATGCCAATTACAGTTTGAATCATTAACTTTTACTTGTTAAGTTTGCTGGTGGACAGATGCCTGGTCCTTTTCTACAATGAAATAGCTACTAATTGTGACACTGATACTGTTCATGAAATTTCTAGCTTCAGAGGGAATGCAGTTTGACCAGTTTTGCCGTTGCAGCTACTGTCCTCAGACAAGGTGGCAATCCAGCTCCTACGAGTTCCAAAGCTTTTCCATAGTTAGCCACTGGATGGTCACCATGGCCTTAACTCAAATGAAAGTAAAACGAGAATGCTAAATTGCTAAGAAATGTTCTGTGTTGCTACATATTCAGCATTTTTAGAGTTTTTTTGTATCTCTGCATTCTTTTCACTATGTGTTGCATTGTTTTAAAGCTGTGTTCTTCATGGGGAAAAAAATCTGCATTTATCTCTTGCGGAAACTTGAATAATAATTTCATATCTGCATAAGAAGTTTCTAGGAATGCTGGACAAAGAATTTAAGGAATATTCTTTTGCCAGAAACTTTTTCTTATAGATGCAAAAGCCGTGTGCTTTTCTACAATATCTTTTGGATGGTCCTGCAAGATAGATGTGGGGACCTAACTGATTGAGTGATTGATAGATTGTCTTTTTACAAGGCTGCTTAAAAAATCAAGTTTTATTGGCCAAAGGCAGAAAACAAACAGTCACAGTACATGCTAAAATTGCTTAATATAAACCTCTACATTTGCATAATAAAGATAGAACATGAGTACAGACCTACTGTAGGAGACAGAAAGGAAGTAAAGTCTTAAAAACAAATTTACTGAAGTGAAATTTGCCAATCACAACAAAATAAGGGTCATGCTGCTAAATGCTAGGAGCTTAAACCAAAAACTGCCCACCCTGAAAACACTTCTATCACTGGAAGATGTAGATGTCTATGCAGTCACAGAAACCTGGTTCAAAGCCTTAGAGAGTACCCCGGCCTTGCAAGGCTACAATGCCTTCCACACCTTCAAACTGCAAAATGAACATGTGAGAACCAAAGGAGGTGGTGTTTCTATCTATATTAGAGATAAATTGACCTTCCGTCTTGTTGACTAAACAACTCTATGGAGTTACTCCAAGTTCAGGTTACGGTGGTTAAGACCCCCATTCAAGTCATAGCCAGTTATAGATCCCCCTCCATGGGTCATGACGTGCATGAAGCCTACTAGACCAAACTGGAGGGAATTCAAATATTATCAAACACTCTGGTTATAGGAGATTTCAATTATCCCACCATCAACTTGGAAACCTACTCTAGCCTGAAACTGCTAGTGCAAAAGTTCCTTGACTTTGTTAACTCAAATGCCCTGGAACAAATTGTTCATACCCTGACAAGATGAACAAACATACTGATCTGGTCCTCACTAACTTGTCAAACAAATGCACTATTGCAACTGTCAGACCCTCATTAGTTAAACATGACCAAAAATCAGTCACCTTCAAGCTGACAGTAACACCAGAACTCTGAAAGGGTGAAATTAGACTAAAAAACTTCACCAAGGCAAACAATACCCTCCTATGTGAAGGTATAAATGCATTCCAAGCTAAACCCCCATCTGGAAATGGGAAGCATAAATATAGCCCTGTACAATCACTTGGATAAGTGTATAGACTTGGCTGTACCAGAATGAATTAAAGCCAGAGCCCCAAGTAAAAGCAAGCCACCATTGTGGGCAACCATCATCAACAAACTTTACAATAAATGCAAAAAGTTACTGTCCATGAAAACAAAGGCGAGACCCCAGCAATGGAAAAGCACCCTCCTTAGTCTCAACAGCCAAATAAGACAATTTGTCAAATCCTCTAAGGGCCTCTTTTAGAAAAACTTAGCTAGCATAGCCAAGGATAATCATAAGGCCTTTTACAGCTACGTACATAGCCTAAAAGGTAGGACCAAGCAAGTGCAGCACTACTGACCAATGGTATCACACGCACTGACCCCACAGAGATAGCAAACCTGCTAGCAGATAGGTCTGGTGAAAATTTCACCCCCTATCCCTTCCAAATCTGTCAAATCCTTGCCCCAAACTCCCCCACACCCTAAATATATGAAAGTCTTGTCTAAGGCAAAAAACATAGCCTCTATGGGACCAGATGGTATCCCAGGTTATCTTCTAAACATGCTAAAACATGAACTAGCATCACCATTAAGTGCCCTTTTCAATCATAGTCTAACCATAAGCTTTGATCCTGTGGAATGGAGAACAGCAACAGTTATTCCTCTCCACAAAGGTGACCTAGCAACAGACACCGGGAATTACAGACCCATAAACCTGACCAGCCTCATCTGTAAGGCTATGAAACATATCATTATCAACCTCATAAATAAAGACATAGGTGACCTCCAAACCCTAGATCCTATCCAATTCAGTTTTATCAACCGCAGATCCTGCCTGTTAAATCTTGTGGATATTTTTGAATATGTAACCCGGAATATACTCTAGCACAAGATGTAGTTAATTTCTGTCGTCTTCTTAATCTGAAATTGTTTTTTACAAATGATAATGTTTCAACAGTTCCAGGATTTAGATTTAAAAAATCAACTTTTGTTCCACCTATGTCACATTTGGTTTCCATTTTTCAAGCTAGTGTCCTGAAGGATTTACACTGTAATCTTAAGGGTTTCAAGGTTTCCTATAATAATCTTTCATAAAGAAGAGGCACAATGTGTAGATGAGCTCAAGAACAATAAAGAAATTGTGATTGTACAAGCAGACAAGGGTGGGGCGGTAGTGATTCAGGATAAGGCTGAATATAATAAAGAAGCTATGAGACAACTGGGGGATAAAAAATATTATATGGCTATGCCATTGGACCCAACTAATCACTTCCAAACCAAAATTGACTCATTCCTGATACAGGCCCAGGAAAAGGGCATTATAATGGTGTCAGATAGAAACCAATTGAAGGTTTCATCTCCGTGTAAACAATATTTTTATCTTTTACCTAAAATACATAAGGATGCTAGATGCCCCCCTGGGAGACCGATTGTATCAGGATGTGGCTCAATTACTGAACCCTTGTCTGAGTATTTGACTCATTTTCTAAAACCTTTATTACCTCTTATAAGAGCTTGAATTCAGGACACTACTCAGTTTTTGGATATCATTTGTGATACACAATTGGAGCCTCATTGGTTGCTATGTACCTTGGACGTAACCTCTCTATATACTAATATCCCACATTGGGCAGGTTTGCAGGCCCTGGATTATTGGTTGGGGAGATCTGGTTTGTACCAGCCAGGATTGAATACTTTTTTGGTATGCTGGCTGAATACGTTCTGACTAGTAATGTATTCTATTTCCTGGACCATTGCTTTTGGCAGGTCAAGGGCACAGCAATGGGTGCTTCTTTTGCACCCATTTACGCTGACCTTTTTATGGCCTATATTGAGGAGATTATGATTTATGATCCGAACCATAATATATATATGGATGAATTGGACATTTGGAGGCGATATCTGGATGATTGTTGGATGGTGTGGAAGTCAGATGAAATGTATCTTCAGGAATTTGTTTGCTACCTCAATGATAATGTGTGGGGAATTGAGTTTAAAGTAAACTACCACAAATCAAGGATTGTTTTCCTTGATGCTGAGGTTAGCAGGAATCCTGATGATACTCTCTTGACATGGATGTATCGGAAATTTCCTGAATATAATTCACTTTTACATGCTACCAGCTTTCACCCACAACATATCATCCAGAATATCCCCAAGTCACAATTCTTATGAGCCAAAAGGATCTGTTCAAATCAATAAACCTTCGAGATTGCTCGTAATGATTTAATATGCAGGTTTCGGGAGAGGGGTTACCCCCAAGGTACTGTGAGCTCTGCCTGCCATTGGGCTTCAAATCAGAACAGGGCTGATTTGATACGCTATAAAGATAAATATAAGGATCTTTCTAATGATCCAGTTCATCTAGTTACTACATACGGATGTAACACATGAGGATTCATGAATATCATCAATAAATATTGGAATATTTTGAGGGCAGAAGAGAAATTACACCCTTTCCTGACGGACAAATGTTCCTTTTCTTTCAGGAGGGGTCAGACATTGGGTTAATTGTTCGGCCATTATAAGAGGGTGGGTTTTAACCCCTCTGTTTCTGTTCAACATACATTGAGAGGTGACCCAGTTTTGGGTTGTATACCATGTGGCCACTGCTCTTATTGCTACAGGGTTCAACATACCAGGGAGTTCAGTAGTCCGTAATACTTCTGAAATTTTCAATATTAATTTTTGGGCTAATTGTAACATGGAGTGGGTCATTTACTTAGCCACCTGTACATGTTCATCATTTTATGTTGGACAGACGTCTAGACCCTTCCGTATTAGGATTGGGGAACACCTAAGTGACATTAAGAATAAACGTAATAATAATGCTTTATATAAACATGTTGTTAAACACAATTCTGCTTCTTTTCAATTTATGGTCATTGATTGTATTGCAGGCAAATGCAGGGACAAGTTGGGTTGGCATAATCTACTGAATTTTAAGGAACGTAAATGGATCATCAAATTAGGGGCTCTATTTCACCTGGTCTTAATGATCAATTCTAATTAACCTATTTACTGCCTTTATGCTGTTATATATACACTGATGTATTTGATTATGTGTCATTTCCACTGAAGAAGGCTACTGTAGCCGAAACCGGTTTGGAAATTGCAGATAGTAGGGCATGCCACCATCTATCTACATCTTCATCAAGAGACTTGGGTTCACAAGATGACAGTGATCTTAACTTCGACCACCATGTGTCTACTGTAGTAAGGAAGGCTTTCTATGTAGCACACGTTATTAGTAAAGGCATCACCTTGAGAGCAAAAGATGTTATAATCCCTCTGTACTCAGCACTAATCCAGCCTACAATTGAGTATAACACCCCATTCAATATGTACTGTACAAAGCACCTGCAGCAACTGAAGATACCTCAGATGTTTTTAAAAAGAAGATCAAGGGACTCCAGCATCTGCCATACACAGACAGACTAAACTCCCTGTCACTTTACTCTGTATCATATGGACTTCTTTGGGGAGACTTATGCCTGGCTTAGGGAGCAATCTCAGACCCAAACCTAATGAACTTGCTGCATATCCATAAATCAAATGAGACTAGGGCTACCTGTCCCAAGGACCAAAATATGGCTTGCAACTTAAATAGGACATGCTGGAGGGACTGATTTATCTCCCACTGACTGCAGCATCTTGGAAATAGGCTACCTATTCATGTGAAACAGAGCACCTCTATCACGCTGTTCAAAAGGAACCTGAATGAGTGGATGGGGCACCATAAATTCTTACTGAAAATAGCACCCG
Source organism: Protopterus annectens (assembly GCF_019279795.1). NCBI lineage: Eukaryota > Metazoa > Chordata > Ceratodontiformes > Protopteridae > Protopterus > Protopterus annectens. The sequence continues at coordinate 713,460,196 of NC_056733.1, read as the reverse complement.
CAATACTTCTGGACATAGGCAGTCACTATTAAATGCAATCTTGGGTATTAACTAACATATCCATGGCATTACATTGGGATGAAACAGCTAGACTTGAAATGGCCTCCAGGTTGATAGCCTAGTAATCTCCCATGATCTTATGATCCTATGATCCTTATCACATCATAACTAACTACAGGATCCATTCTGTGTTCCGCTCACCTCATTCCTCCTACATAACCAGTACGGAGTCCTTATGGATTAAAACAAACAACATTCCACTAGTTGACTATAACTATTCTTCCATAAACTGGAAGACTTATACATCCTCGAGCATGTATGCCCAGAGAATTTTTTGACATCAGCACTGCAAACCCTCTGGACCAGTGCAGCCACAACTCAAACAAGAGAGATAAAATCCTTGACTAGGTCCTTAATGATATGGAACTGCTTTGCTCCACACCAATTGTGACCTCCTCCCTGGTCAAATCTGACCACAAGTCAGTCACATTTATCATAAGACTGAAGCCCATAGCATCCTCCAATAATCAGTATTCATAGACTATGCAAAGACTAATCTGTTAAAAACTTGGTGATGACCTGGATAAATTGGAAATGATACCGCATCCTTTATGGCCAAATTTTATGCATGTGTAAATAGTTGCATAGACACATTTGTCCCTCAGAAACAAATACCATACTAAATTAAAAAATAAACCACTATAGAGAAAACCTAATATAAAGAGGATCTACAATTAAAGAAAAAAAAAACTCATTGCATGCAAAACTAAATTCTCTCAAGAAGTAAGAAAAAAAACAATCTTGCTAAATTAAACAAGGAAATTTGGATTCTAATTAAATCAACTAAAACAGATATGAGATAAAAACAGAGACCCAGCTGAAAGATAACCACAAAGCCTTCTATAACTATATTAGAAATATTAAAAAAAATAATACCCAGAACTGCACACAGCTAATAGTGAATCATATCACATACTCAACCCCAGAAGACATAGACAATTTACTGGCAGACAAATTCAGTTCTAACTTCGATCCATCCCCCCTCCAACATTCCATAAAAAATTACCAGCATCTATACCCTCTCCCACTCAAATCTCTGAAGGACAAGTTCACAGGGCAATATATATGTCCAAGAACACAATGTATGTGGGACTGGATAACATACCATGCTGACTTGTCAGATACCACACATATGCTATTCAATATTTAGCTCAAAACAGGCCTGTGCCAGATCAATGGAGGACAGCAGCAGTCATTCCCCTGCACAAAGATAGATCTTCAGGTGACTAAGGTAATTATAGATCCATAAGCCTAACCAGTTTTATCTGTAAGGCTATGGAAAGGATTATTATGGAACTAATGAAAAGGGATATAGGTAATGTACAGCCATTTGACTAAACCCAGTATGGATTCCTCAAGAACAGGTCTTCTTACATATTTAATCTAGTCAACTTCTTAAAAAATGGATGAGGGAAAATCTAAACTTCACAAAGGCATTCAACACTATCCCATACTCAGGCACTGTAGATAAACTATCCTAGCTAAATGTTAATGCCAATGTAACTTACTGGATAGCGAATAGGCTCACAAATAGAACACAGGAAGTAAGGGTGGACAGTTATATCTCCTCCAAAAGATATGTCACTAGCAAAATGCCTCAGGGTTCAGTCCTTGGGTCACTCCTTTTTGGCATTTACTTATTGGTGGTCAAATATAATGTTAAGGGTTTGTAGCTAACCTAGTCTGTAGATGACTGCAAGATGGTGCCATTATAAACTCCCCAGAGGACACCATTAGCCTACAAGACGTCTGTCTCAAATAAATAGTCTCTGTCCAAACCATGGACTAAAACTAAATGTCAAGAGATGTATAATCATATCCTTTGTAGCTGTCCCCATGTAGTTGTCACTTTGACAACACTCCCTCCTCCCCAAAAATCGATCTAGTAGTTAGAGGTCTGGGAACCTATGTTGACGATGAACTACTCTTTGATCACCACATATCCACTACTGTCAAGAAAGTTCTTTTTCATCACACATCTTATATCTAAAGGTATGGTATCCATTTCCAGGGACGTAATTGTTCCAATGCACTCAGCATTCATTAGGCCGATCATTGGGTATAATGCCCCTTTCAGTATGACCCTGTCCAAACACTTATCACAGCTAGAACTCCCACAACACTTTCTCATTAAAGGAATTGCGGGACTAAATCATAAAAACTGTGCAGACTGACTCAATACCCAGCCCCTCTTCTTGTTATCATATAGGTTATTGAAAGGCTTAACTCTGCCTTGAGAACAGTGGCTCAACTACAGATCCTATTCTGTCAGTGCCATTACACATTTGTTAGTCCAATGTATGACAAACATCCACTCAAGAGACCTAGATCTTTTTTGCAAAATTAACAGAACATTCTGGAAGAATAGATATGTATCACAGAGAATGCCATATTTATGCAACTGTGTCACACTCTGCATAAAGCAAAGTATTTCTCTTACTCTTTTCAAACATAATTTGGATGAATGTTGTAAAAAAGTCACATTATCAGAAAGCACCAATAAAAAATCAGTTAACCACACATTCACCACTGCTTTAGCACCGTGAGCCCTCTTGTGAAGGGCTCACATGTAATTTCCCTACCAGTCCAGGTTAGGCAGAGTCCCTCATTGACTCTCTTCAAGAGGAATCTTGATGAGTGGATGGGAGATTGTAGGTTTACCCCGGGTATCACTTCTGTGTCACTGTTAGACAGAGGCACAGTATACTAACCTCAAAAAAGGGCATAGCAAAATAAATTTAAAATGGGTGGCGAAAGCCAAACACATTCTGGCTAGGCTTATAAATGCCCTAGGGCAGATAGCCTAGTATGAACCTATGAACCTATGAACCTATAAATTATTCTACCTATTCTTGGATACTTGTATTGCAAAATACAAGGGCTAATAATTACCATGGGAATGCAAGGCTAGGCTTCTAAAGACCCTCTCACATTAATAACTGAGTTGTTGTTGTCTTTTGGCTTTTCCAGGTTAGGGGTCGCCATAGCGGAACTCCAGTCCGCTAATGATTGGCAGTAGATTTTCACGAACGCTGAGGTGCCAGCTCGATGTTCAACCTTCAGAGAAGGCACACCCATTTACGCATGTCTTTCGAACGCCCACCCAACCGTGGGGAGGACATGCAGACTCCACACAGAAGGCACTCCCCACACTCTAGCCAAGAATCGAACAGGAGAACCTCTTGCTGTGAGGCAACAATGCTACCACTGCACCACCGCGGTTGTGTTCACATCAATAACCAAGTAAGTATCTATAAACCTATGAACCTACAATGTCATCAATGAACAAGAAATCAACTACTTAAAAAACTCCAGCTATATTCTGTCGCATATCATCTACTCAGAGGCGATCTCTGCTTAACATACAAGGCCATGTCAAACTCAGAGCTACACTTAAAGAAATCCCAATCCCTCAGAGCCACATGCTTCAGGGATCTAAACCTTGTCATCACAATAAACAAAACATGCTGGAGGGATAGGTTCCTGACCCAGAGACTCCCCAGACTCTGGAAAAGGTTGCCCATACATGTCAAGCAGAGCGCCTCTTTGGCCCTCTTCAAAAGGAACCTTGACGATTGGATGGGAGAAAGGAAATTCACCCCGGGGATCACGTCAGTTGCCCTGCTAGACAGGGGTCCAGGGAAGTAAATAGTGTGGGAAGAAATAGCCAGGGAATTGTTATGGCTAGGCTTGTATAGGCCCTAGGGCTGATAGCCTAGTACCAACCTATGAACCTATGAACCTATGAGCTACACAGGTACAAAACTGAAATACCGAGACTTAAAATTACAACCAGGCCATTTGGTTCTACGATGTGATGAGGTATGGCATTTTCATTACCTTAATTATACTGTAGCCCATCTTTGGATTAATTTGAAATGTTTTTCAGTGCTCAGAATTACTATAATATTATACACCTCGTGGAGTTTGCTTCACTAAAATTATTGATTCTACTTTGCAAGTGATAAGGTCAAAATGTAGCTATCACAAGAAAGAAAACTGTCCCAAAACATTTTGAAACTGACTTTACCTTAATAGTAACAGAGTAAGTACTTTCACTCACAGACTTCATCAAACTGTGCACCACGTCAAAAAGAAACAGTGTTGTAAAAAAGTCACTATCAAAAAACACCAATAAAAATCAGTTAACAGTTTTGTACTTACACTTGTGCAGTCATGGATATAAAAGTGCCAGCCAGTCATAAAATGCAATGATTAATAATTAAAATTAGTGTTACAAAAGTCTGTCTTTCATTACAGCATTAATAACATGTATCCCTTGTTGAGTACAGATATCTATATTAACTTGCCAACCAGATACTTTCCAATCGAGTACATCAGAAATATGTTCACCCTTTTTCCTAAATAAAAAAGAACTCTATTATGAAACATTAAAACTTTAACATAATTTCATCCTGTAGAATGTTTAAATATGGCATCACTTTCATAACTTTTTAATATCATGTGTATATTCACATATACACTGTTTAGCATGCGTGTAGTTCTGCCAAAGTAAAAGCAGAACAAGAAACACAACAGGCTGCATGAACCACATTCTTACCAAGCAATTAAAAATCTAAATACATCATACTACACGTCTTTAATGAAGTGACAATTAGTGTTTTGGTTAATATATCAGAATCTGCCACAAATAAATATTTTTTTCTTATATCTAACACCTAAGCAGATTGCATTTTTCTGAAAAAAATGTTTTAAATTCATGCCTGTTTAAGAAACAAATTTAAGTTTTGACAGATTAAAAAAAAAAAAAACTTTGTTGTATCTTGCTAAATGAATTTGCTTGACAAGTGGCCATGCACAGAATAGGTATGATTCAAAAAAAAAAAAAACACCTGCATAACACAGCCTACCTAGACCTCACAAAGGCTTTTGACACCATTCCCCATTCTGGTATTATAGACAAGCTCACCAGCCTGAACATAAACCCCTATGTCACGAGATGGGTTGCCAATTGGCTTATGGATAGAACCCACACAGTGAGAGTTGCAGGCTCTAAGTCCGACTCTAAACTGGTTACAAGTGGCATCCCCCAGGGCTCAGTCCTGGGACCCCTCCTGTTCGGTATATACTTCTCAGAGGTACAGGCAAGCACAGGAGGACTATGGCTGACCAAGTTCGCAGACGACTGCAAACTGGGGGCCATAATTGACTCTCCGGCTGATACAGACAGCCTCCAGAAGGGTCTCACTGAGACAGATACCTGGTGTCAAAATCATGGCCTCAAGCTAAATGCCAAAAAGTGCATAGTCATCCCCTTTGGAAAAAACAAAGTACCCAAGAACTACCACATACGTGGTAGTCCCCTAAATTCAGAAAATGTAATAAGGGATCTGGGGACCCAAGTAGATAGTAATCTCTCCTTTGGTAATCATATTGCCAAGGTGTTTAGAAAATCCTTCTATGTGGCCCACCTAATCACAAAAGGGTTCGCATCTAGAACAAAAGAGGTTATTGTGCCCCTCTACTCATCACACATTAGACCCATCATAGAGTACAATGTCCCATTTGGGATGTACCTTACAAGACACCTGCAACAGCTGGAAAGACCACAGAAGTACCTCACCAAGAGGATTACTGGCCTCAAACAGATGCCCTGTGCAGCCCAGCTGAAGAAACTCCAGCTGTACTCGGTTGCATACCACTTACTCATAGGTGATCTCTGCCTGACATACAAGGCCATGTCCAACCCAGAATTGATGGACATGCTCCACCAAAAAAAAAAAAAAAAAAAAAATCCCCGAGATCCATACGAGGGATCTAAACCTCACCACAATAATAAATAGGACATGCTGGAGGGATAGATTCTTGTCCCAGAGACTCCCCATTCTTTGGAACAGGATTCCAATCTACATTAGGCAGAGCTCTTCACTAACACTCTTCAAGAGAAACCTTGACGAGTGGATGGGAAACAGGAAAATTTACCCCAGGGATCACTGCAGTGGCTCTGCTGGACAAAGCCACAGGGAACTAATGGCTCTGCTGGACAGAGGCACAGGGAACTAATCTAAGGAGGCAACGAAAGCCAACACATTCTGGCTAGGCTTCTAGATGCCCTCGGGCAGATAGCCTAGTACTTACCTATGAACCTATGGCTTGGCCAAACAATGCAGTCACCAACATTATTTGCTAATGAATGAATAAAGAAGTGCAGAGCATGATAATTAAGCAAAAAAGGATGGTGGACTGATTAAAAATATGTAAATGTTATGCAGAGCCACCACACTCACTTTACATTTGAACTTGTTTAAATGCCCATGTTCATATGCAGTATATTACACAAATATGCTTAAGGTTGCTACAGCCATTTAAAATGGCTCTCAATGCAACTGCTTTGTCCGACAGTGCTCGCTGTCAACCCCTCCCAGGAGGCAAGGCACATAACACTACAATAGTATTGAAGACTATTCTCAGTAGGAGGTCAGGGCTGTGTCTAAATCTACCTAACAATCCTACATGCTACTACAATTAGTATAATTCCAATGTAACTCTTACTACACTTTTGGACAACACATGTAGAAGCTCTGACAAACTCCGATCCCATATAGGCCTTAGAGTAAATAGCAGACAAAAAGCTACCATTGTACAAAGACAGATGTGTAAAAAGTAACACTTGCTTTAATTAAGCAGCGATATGCTTGAAAATAATATTTTTTGAAAAACATCCTTGCCGGGATTCAAATGTCAAACTCACATAGTGCAATGATGCTCTGTGTATTTTGCTGCACTTATATTCAGTAGATTCACCCCAGTGGTTATGATGATTATGCTTAATATTTCTCATTTCATTATTGTTTCTGAATCACTCAATTTGTGTGATGACCACACCTGATAAGCATCACAGAGATTTCTACAGGATGGCATATACATGCCTAAGCAACTTTGGACAACTTTGATGCACATGCACATGTGAGCAGTCAGTTATTTGAAGGATGTGATAATTGTCATCCCACAGTTAACCATCATCAGATGAACTTTCTATGCATCATGCATTCTCAACAGCATACATTGGGATGGAGGGTTGCCATGTTTCACACCTTAAAGTACCACTGGAAACAATAATACATTACCTATATTTACTGAGTTTGCCATCCATCATGCAAATGAGTTGACCGCCAATACCCATCATTGGGCAGACACTGGAATACATGAGAACTGTTTTGGATGACAACCATCTGCCATTTTTCTTTAATATTCTTCAAGGTGAGACATCATTACTGGAGAAAGAGATGGTACTGCTGATTTTAGGGCACAAAGGTGCTGTAAAGAGGAGTCCAAGATTTTTCTGCTCACAACCTCCATAACGAGTTCAGCTGAAGACTCCTGCAGGTGGATTATATTGGGTCACAGTATAAGAATGATGCCTGTAATGAATTGGGCAAGGCTGTCATCACCTGTACTACTGTCATTCCTCACACGGGGAACAGTGCTGTCTCTATTACAGTGATATCAAGTATCACAGTGCTGACCTCCACCAATGGGAAGAAAAAGTTAAGGCACACTCACCACTCTATATAGTAAGTATAACTTCTTTTAACTGTCCAAATAACTGCCTCCTCATGCCACATTTCATTTTTTTTGCCCTTTTTATGTCTCTAGCTCCTGAAAAGAATGACAGGAATAGGCAGATGCACAGAAACACCTAAGAGAGCACTAGGGTGAGTAAGAGAGCACCATGGTGAGTATACATGCTGTCATGAAAATGACTGTTTTTAATAGTAACAGTAATAGGCATTAATAATAATGTGTAACTTCCATACACCAAGGTCACGTTTGTTATTACTGACATAGATCAAGGGATTAGTATGACTATGCAATGTTAGACATGTTTCTTCATGCCTCTTCCTGTGTAGGTGGAAAAGATGATCTTCACTTTATGTGTCTTTGTATTCACATTGAAGAGGATGTCAGCGGGTTCACTTCCCATCACCGCCCATGCACTTTTATGTTCATGAAAAGTATTGCATGTGTAATTTTCTGACCAGCAGTATCACCGCAGTAGAACATGGTCCATACATTTCAGGTCATTACTATTGGTTTGCTGTACATTTCAGAATTTGCAATAGGATTGGCTCTCCTTTGCATGTCACCTGGGATTGAAATATGTTAATCTGAGCAGCATGTTTACTTTGTACATGTACAGTATTCTCAGACATCAAATTGTATCTCTGAACACAGGCATATGTTGGTCTGTCTAAACAGTCCCAGCAGTTAATCTTTTATTTGTAATACTTCTTGTCAGGCTGGATGTTGGTTTAGGTCTCCCCTGCATATCTATCTATCTATGGGTCCATGTTAGTATGTTGAATGTTCATAACATCATCACTGATAACATTGAGACCAGAAAATCTAAACTACACAATACCAAGTTGCTGTAACACTGTATTTCAAAAGATCACAGTGCAAGAGCGTGATTGTGTGAGATTGCGGTATAGCTGGATTTGCGGTTTTGCCAATTCACAGTGGTATTGCAATTTTGGAGTTGATATATATAATTTGCATTAGCAAAGGGTGTAGGGAGTGGGGTGGGGCTTTTCTCCCTGCAAAAAACACACAGATTAAATCTTTTGAACTTCTATGTATAATGATAAAGGCTTCTGGCATCCATGATTATTTAATGCTTTGGAAAGTGTATTCATTTTGACTATATCATTAGCAACAATGGATGGAATGCAGTTTTCACTGTGTGTGAATTTCCCTTTTCTCTTCTCTTTCTAAACATACTGGAAAATATTAAGATAGAACCAAACACCCTAATACTGGGTGATTTTAACTACCCTGCCATTAACTGGGAAAACTACTCATGTCCCAACACCTTTAGCGGTTCTTGGAATTCATAAATTCCAATGCCCTGGATCAACTAATCCATAGTCCCACCAGGGGCTCCAATATCCTAGACCTGGTCATTACCAACATGGGAAATCAATGCTCCATACCTATGGTCAGCCCCTCATTAGTCAGGTCTGACCATAAGCTAATCACCCTTAACATCCACATCCCACCCCACCCCCAGTAAAGAAACCACCATAAAAAACTTCTCCAATGCCAACTTCATGCTACTCAAGTCAGAAGTGACAAACTTCATGACACCCATGCAGACGGGAACTGAAAATTCAACTGCTGAATCCTACACTAAGGCACTGTACGAGCAAATCCACTCATGCATGAATCGTGCCATCCCAAATAGAACCAAAATGCTCTCATCCAAAAAAGGAAGCCAATCTGGTGGTCCCCTGCCATAAACAAACTTTACAACAAAAGGAAGAAACTTTTGCAGAAAAGAGGAAAATCCCAGGATGCAAAAAACTCCCTTACTAGCCTCAGTAAGAAACTGAGATGCCTCATAAAATCCTCCAAAGCTAGTTACGAAAATAAAATTGCCAAAGATTCCAAAGACAACCACAAAGCATTCTATAACTATGTCAAGAATCTAAATGGCAATGCTCAGATCTGCTCTAAGCTAAAACAGAATGGCATTAAATATACTGATCCGAAGGATATTGCCAATATCTTGGCAGATCGATTCAGTGCCAACTTCACCCCCCTCTCACCCCCTAAATGGCCCATCTCAATACCGGAAGATTGCCAAATTCCAGTAGTAACGGCCACACAGGTACAAAACGCACTCTCTAAAGCCAAGAATACAGCATCCATGGGACCAGATGACATCCTGGGCTGTGTACTACATGAACTACAATATGAACTGGCACCTCAGCTAAGTGTCATGTTTAATCATAGCCTCACCTCAGGTTTTGTGCCCACTGAGTGGCACAGAGCTACAGTTATCCCAATCCACAAGGGGGGATCCACCTTGGATCCCGGAAACTACCGTCCCATCAGTCTGACAAGCCTTATCTGCAAGGCCATGGAGCATATTATCATGGAACTTATAAACAAAGACATTGGCAACCTTCAAACACTGGACCCCACCCAGTTTGGGTTTGTGAATGGCCGATCTTGTCTCCTGAACCTGATTGACTTCTTTGAATCAGTCTCCAGAGCCATGTACAAGGGTAAGGTGGTCCACACAGCCTATCTAGACCATGCCAAGGCCTTTGACACCATCCCCCACTCTGGAATCATAGATAAACTTACTAAGTTGGGCATTAATCCCTATGTCACCCAATGGGTTGCCAAATGGCTAACTGATAGAACCCACACTGTAAAAGTAGCCGACTCCAAATCCAGCTCCAGACAAGTGACAAGTGGAGTACCTCAGGGTTCATTCCTGGGGCCGCTCTTGTTTGGCATCTACTTCTCTGAAGTACAGGTCAACACTAAGGGACTCTGGCTAACAAAGTTTGCAGATGACTGCAAACTGGGAGCCATTATTGAATCCCCAAATGATGTGGATACTCTACAAAAGGGCCGTACAGAAACAGATGCTTGGTGCCAGAGCCATGGGCTCAAGCTCAATGCCAAGAAATGTATTGTTATCCCCTTTGGGAAAAAATATGTATCCATGAATTACCATATAGGTGGCAGTACACTAAACACAGAAAGTGTGATAAGAGACTTAAGGACACAGGTGGACAGTGGTCTCACCTTCGATAACCACATTGCCACAACAGTCAGGAAATCCTTCTATGTGGCACACCTCATCATGAAGGGCTTTTCATCCAGAAAAAAGGAGGTCATTGTCCCACTGTACTCATCCCTCATTAAACCCATTATAGAATACAACGCCCCATTTGGTATGTACCTCCCAAGACATCTGCAACAACTGGAAAGGCCTCAGAAATACCTCACTAAAAGAATCACAGGCCTAAAGCAGATGCCCTACGCTGACCGCCTTAAAAAACTCCAGCTATACTCTGTCGCATATCATCTACTCAGAGGCGATCTCTGCTTAACATACAAGGCCATGTCAAACCCAGAGCTGTTGAACATGCTACACTTAAAGAAATCCCAATCCCTCAGAGCTACACGTTCCAGGGATCTAAACCTTGTCATCACAATAAACAAAACATGCTGGAGGGATAGGTTCCTGACCCAGAGACTCCCCAGACTCTGGAATAGATTGCCCATACATGTCAAGCAGAGTGCCTCTTTGGACCTCTTCAAGAGGAACCTTGACGATTGGATGGGAGAAAGGAAATTCACCCCAGGGATCACGTCAGTCGCCCTGCTAGACAGGTGTCCAGGAAAGTAAATAATGTGGGAAGAAATAGCCAGGGAATTGTTATGGCTAGGCTTGTATAGGCCCTAGGGCTGATAGCCTAGTACCAACCTATGAACCTATGAACCCAACCCTCATTGTCACTATCCTTTCTGTTACATATATGTTGCTTATTTGTTTGTTTTTGCTTCTCTCCATTTGTTTTACTATTGTATGCAGCAGCACAGAAACCTGCACCTGTCCACCTGGCAAAGCCTGTTGACCCCCCACAAATGAGAGCAGCTGTACCACCATAACCACCACCAGCAGCACCTGAAGTGCCCAGCACATCTGAGTCCCAACCTGTCAAAGCTTTCACACCTTCTACCTTAACTGCACCACCTGCATCAGGTATCCCTGCACCAGAGACTGGTACAGTGATACCTGCCATTAGCAGTACAAGTGGAGGTGACAGCTTTGTCACCCATTGTTAGATGGCAGACATTGTGGGGCATATCACCATCAGCAATTAGATGACTACATCAGCCACATGGACACTGTAGTCTGGAGACTCATTGAGTCATATCCTTGCCCAGCACTGACTCCAGATTCTGGGCAAGAACCCAGTGGTGATAGTGTACAAGGTGACCAGTAATCTCCCACTGTCTCTCAACTTGCAGAGACTGCATCTGCAAATACCCAGTCCTCTCCCCTAATCTGGTGTTCCCCTCCTGATTGTGTCCATGCCCACCCCTGTTTGTTTAACGGTCTTCCCTTCACCATTATCTTCCCTCGGTTTGTCTGATGTCTTCTTCAACATTGTCCCCCCATTGCATTACCCCACACCCTGTTAATCTTGTCTTTCACGTCTACCTAACCAACCTCCTCTTACCTTCCTCTTACTTCCTTAGTCAGCATTCCCTTATCTTAACAAAAAAAATGGGCACTTGTTCCACAAGAAAATGTTCCCCGCCCCTATCATGCTCATTCTTCATTTGCCCACCTTCTGTAATACCATCTGTTAGTTTTCACTTTTCATCTCTGTCCTATACCCCCATTTCCAGCCTGTAATCTGCTCAAAAAATCGATAAATGTAGCAAATAGACATGCCAAAAAAAATTGTTTTTAAAAAATTTATTTTTATGGTCGAACAGTGTGCAGTGGTTCACAGAGCGTGCCCTAACAGCCCATATATAAGCAATGAAAAATGAGAATTCTTATTATACGGCAAAAATTAAATCTGGTCTATGCCATGCACTACAGATATTGTCATCTGCCCCGCAAATGAGCTGTGAGATGTTGCACAGCAGTTGTCAGTTATGAAATGAAGTAACGCCTGAGCCTTTATTCTGGCTACGGCTATGGCTCAGCATTTTAATGACCTACTTTATAGACTTCATACTAGTCTAATGATCACCAGGGACTTTACAAGCCTAGCCATTCAGCCCAAGCCAATTTAGTCCCAGAGTTCCTTGGACACCTATATGGTGGGTTATGTTAGTAAAGAGGTAGCTAAGGGTTATGTGGGGGTGGGGTGGGGTGGGTATGTTATTTTAGGATAATTTACTTAGTGCTGACCTCTCTCCATCAGAGACATGGGCGGGCCAGACCAGGGGTGAATTTGTGATTTTCCATCCAATGATCAAGGTTTCTTATGAATAGGATCAGAAATAAACTTTATTTCATGTAGATGGGGAGCTTACTTCACAGTGTGGGTATCCTTTGTTACACCTATCGGTCCCTCCAACAGGTACTATTTATGTCACAGACATAGTTCAGGTAGTCAGATCTAGTGTTTTTGCTGCTGTTTGTCTTAGATCCATCAGAGCTGGATCTGAGGATGCTTTATGTGCTGGGCATAGTAACCTGTAGGAGACCGAATACAGAGATAGGGCCTTAAGATGATCTGTGTAGGACAGTGTATTCATTCCCTGAATTCTCAAGGTGAGGAATCTTTGAGGGAGTTCCAACTGTTGCAAGTGCCGGGTTAGTTTCATGACTTATATGTGACTCTGGTGATAGCTCACCTAGTTAATGCTGTGAGTACTGTAATATAACTAAACAGGGTTTGTTTGTTTGTTTGTCTTTTTGGCTTTTCCCGGTTAGTGGTCGCCACAGTGGAACTCCGGTCCCCTAATGATTGGCAGTTGATTTTTATGGTGCCAAGTTGCCAGCCAGACCCCCAACCTTCAGCGAAGGCATGCCCATTCACGCATGCCTTTCAGAGGCCACTTGACTGCGGGGAGGACATGCAGACTCCACACAGAAGGCACTCCAGCCGAGAATCGGACAGGAGAACCTCTTGCTGTGAGGCAACAATGCTACTGCTGTACCACAGCGGCTTAATAGAACTAAACAGGGTAATGGGTTTAAATCACATTAGGGTTGATATTTTGTTTTTCATTACATTTACCATTACAGTACATGTGCACTGATAAAATAAAAATATTATAATGTCAGGAGTAGTGTAGGTCAGTACATCATGTTACCATGGTTGGCCTTAGGTCAAGTGGTGCCCTAGGCAAAAGGGCTTCACAGTGGCACCCCACATCACCCAGTGCCCCCATCCTGGTCTATTTACACCATCCAGTTTGCAGGAAAGCTCCTATGCTAAAGCGGAACCCTATGCAGCTGCTTAGTTGGCCTATGCCCAAGGCCAGCTATACATATTACTTTACTGTATTCCTCCATCCTGTCTGAGTTTCACATTTTGTTTATGTACAGATATTTCAGAATGATATCTGTATATGTATCACATCCCTTCTCCAAAGTGTTCTGCATCCCAACTATGTTCGCCATTTGCTGTGTTCTGCCAGTTTCTGTTGGTTTTGTTTCCCCTGCAAACACCTCTACTCAGCCTTTATCACTTGTGTTTTTACTTTGCCCATAAGAGAATTGTTTTGTATATCTTTACCCTTGAGTCACAGCACTAATTCACCACATTAGCATTACCATCTGCGCAAGTGGCTGTGAAATGACCATACTACATGCATGTGCATGGTCAGTGTTAATTACAGCTGTCCATACCTTATTCTGGCCACAGATTGGGCTAACGTGATCTTACAGTGGGTTCCTACTGTGGCTGCAGTCAGGAGCAGCTGCTTTTATAAACAGGCCTGGCTGCATGCATTACTAATGAGACTTTGGACTCATGGCTCACAAATAGCAAACAGTGCTGACTTGGCCACAACGGGGGGTGCAGTGTTTCTGAAGCCTTGGATCTGTGTTCCCAAACAGAATTTTCCAGCTGTCTTTAATACTATGCTTCATAACCCTAACATTCACAGAATGATTCAACATAAAGAAAAAAAATATTGTCTTTAGTGCCTATAGAAACTGATCTCACTCAATTACAAAAGCATTATAAAGCAAAAGATAGAAAGAATTTCTCACCAGCCTACCATGCTTAGTCTCATCAGTAGCCATATTACAGATTTAACTCCTTTTAAAAAGTCATTAAAACATGTTTTCTTACACATATATTAAACTGTGTTTGGTTTATTTCCTTAACCTGAAGGCCTGACCCTTCACTATAGTGCATTATAATTATATACTATACATACTTTACCTTTTAGATAACCATTATTTATACAATCCTGTTACAAATAGTGCATAAACATTCAAAGGCAACATTCAAAATGTTTTATGCATTTAATGAAAAATAAATGTAAAGAAATAGGAAGTGCTGAATATTTTAAAAGAAGTAAAATAAACGGAAGTTGGGTCCTTAGAAAAGGGAAGGAGCAAATTACATTGAAATAAATTAAATTTATGGGAACGACACGAGCAGAATACTGTTCAGGAGGAGGTAGAAATTTAAGGGAAGTAGGAATTAAGTAATTTATATCTTGAAGTGAATGAAAATTCTTAAAATATATATATATATATATATATATATATATATATATATATATATATATATATATGGATCTATCTGAGTTCATCGACATTTCAAAATACCGAAAACGAATTAACCGACACCAAAACAACGAAACTCATTTAACCGACGCCAGAAGATCGACAGTTCACAAACACGACATCGCATACACCCGACACAACATACCAACAAACAAAACACATCCCTATCCAACACTCACACACACAACACAAGCACACCAAAATCCTTACAAACAAACACTAACCCATACATACACAACTAACCACAACCCTGACCCAAACCCTTACCCTAAGGTCCGTCACTATCGCACACTCACCCAACCCGCGCCCTAACCCTAACTCACTTATCCCACCCCTACCCCTACAAAACACCAACATTGCACACTTACCTTACTGCAGACACTCACCTAACCCGCCCTAACCCTAACTCACTTATCCCACCCCTACCCCTACAAAACACCAACATTGCACACTTACCTTACTCGCACACTCACCTAACCCACGCCCTAACCCTAACTCACTTATCCCACCCCTACCCCTACTAAACACCAGCATCGCACACTTACCTTACTCGCACCCTTACCCCATCACAGCTTCTCAGCGTCGGTGTCTTCCTCCGTCGGTCTTCTGCCTCGTCGATCTTCTGGCGTCGGTGACGTGACTTTCGACATTCTCGTGTCGGTTAATCCATTGCCGGTATTTTAAAGTGTCGATGAACTCAGATAGACCCATATATATATATATATATATATATATATTGCTTGAAAATAAAAGAAATGCTAGTATTAGTTTTGTTACTAGGTATGTACCATTGTCACTTTGAATGTTATGTTTAATAAAGATATTTAAAAGAAGCAAAAAAATTAGAAACTTGGCTCATATAGCACAAATATTATTACAAACTTGGCATTTCATTGAAGCAGACAAGAAAAATATTGTCAGTCATTGCTAATTCCTTAACTTGTACCAATATCTGCACAGATGTCACTGTTTTTTCTCCTTACTAGCAACTTTTTAAATGAGAACCACAACCAAAAACTGAAAAAAAAAATTTTTCAGCAAACCTTGAACTTTTCTGCATTACTAATATCTCTATAGTAAAGTAAATGGCTACTATTATTTTTTAATTTGTTATACCCCAAAATGATCTGAAGGAGGGTACCGTGGCTAGCATTATTTTGTTCTGCAGTCAATGTCTTCTCCTTCCTGACATCATGTTAGAGGGACAGAAAGAAATCCTTATGATGAGGGATCATTTCCTGTCATTTTTTTCTCTCATCAGTTTACAACGTTGCTCTGGCTTCCTACATTTCACTGTCAGCATCAATCCACATTTTTAATTACATTGTTTCCATTTATTTTCATTTGTGGCTATTTCTGCTACAGTGATGTAAGGAATGTTTGAATTACAGGCTTGAAAATGTAGTTGAGTTAATTGTTCTTTTCAAAGTAACAACTGTAGTTTAGTGTTCAAGTGTGAGAAATCTGACCCCTGTGATTAATAGGTGTTACTTGGGCTGAAATGTTTTTTGTTGTATTCACAGTTTTAAATATTGTAGCTAGAATTAAAGTTGTTATGTTAATCATTTTCCCCAACTCACTGACTTGTTTCAACAAAACAATGTATTTCTGTGCCTGAGGCGTTTGGAGACATTTGGCGACCTCACTACTTGAGAAGAAGAATGTTGCTGGCTTTTGCTATACTACAAAAGCTAAGGCTTACATTACCATCATACACTGTTTCAGCCTTGTTTTTTGCTGAATTAATTGTGTGCTTCTGTGTTGAATATCTGCACTTGTTGCCTTTTTTATAGTCTTTAGTTAGAACTGCCTTAGTTCAACTTTACAGAGAGTAAAGGAAACCTGAGTCATTTCCTGGCCTAGGATTACATAAAGGAAATACGAGTGTGCTATTTTTGATTGGCCACAGGGCCTTGTTTGTTTTTGTTTTTTTAACTGAATCTCTACTGCTATTTAAAAATCACAGTTGAGCTCAGAGGTGTTTGATGATAGTTTTGCGACCTTGCTACTTGAGAAAAAGAGTGTTTCTGGTTTTGGCACTTGGGTTTTTTGCATTGTTTTGTCACAGTTGCTTAAACTGAGTGCTTCTGTTGAATATCTGTGCTGTTTTACCTTTTTTACAGTCTTTTGTTATAACTGCCTTGGTTCCCTTTAGTGAGAGGAGTGGGATCTGGGTCATTTTCTGGCCTGAGATTGTGTAAAGGAAAGAAGAGTGTGCTGTTTTTGATTGGCAACAGGGCCTAAACCGTGTCTTTTTTTATCAAATCTTCTCTACTATTTAAGTGCCACAGTTGCTCAATGCTTGGCTCATAACCTGCAAGCAAGCTAAGACTTACATTACCATCTCCACTGTGTTGGCACTTTTTTCACAGCTGCATTGCTTGAGTGTTTCTGCGTTTAATATCTGTACTTTTTGACCTTTTATATGGTGTTTAGTTTGAACTGTTGCTCTCCACTCAACAGTGTCTAGGAATGACCTGTACAGACAGACGCCAATATCTCACAGAATAATTCCCCTTTGTAATCTGTGTAGATGTCAATCTCTCACAGTGTAGGTTTCCCTTGAAATACTGTCTAGACAGGTACTTTAATTACTAGAGCATCTAGTTTGCACATAACTGAGTGTTGCTCATTAAGTTGTGTTTGTTATTGATTTATTCAATATTTAAATTTATTTCAATTTCCTTCACCTCTCCCTAGTAAATAAGCAGCCATGAATATGCACTTCCTGTCTCTCTGTAGCCTCTCTGGTTGAGATGGGTATTCTGTGGCATTGTAGCAATTGCATCATGTACACTGACAGACCACTTATTCTTAATAAAACCAAAAAAGTATGTGAGACGCTGGAGGTGAAGCTCTCTCATACAAATAAAACTAATCCTAGAGAGCTTGTTAGAGAAAGTTGCATCATGCCTACCGCACAGGGTATAGACCCTACACATAAAAATACTTATGCTGAGGCACTTACTGGAAACTTTCCTAAAATACTAAGATAGCCCACATGCCACAATCAAAAAAAGGATACTCAACTATCATGTAAATACTCCATTAAAACACCATCCACAGCTACACATAGTAACACTGTATCATCTACTGCTGAACTCTTAAGGCAAACCAGTGCATATCCAAATTTCCTGGTCATTGGCAATTCTATACTGAGGCCCACCAATGTCTCTCTCACCAGACTGAATAAGGAGAGTCATGCTTAGCTCCCTTTCTGGGGCTAGGATCCATCGCATCACATAAGCACTCAGGTCATTGAACGACAGGTACCAGTATGACTCTGTCACAGTCCATGTGGACGTTAATGACCAGAGACATACCTCCCTTGAATATATGAAGTGAGACATAACTGAAATTGTTGATTATGTGTCTCAGGCAGACATGAGCCTAGCACTGAGCAGCATACTACTTTCTCCAAGGATGATGCCACATTGCCAACAGAAAATGATTGAATTTAGCAATTGGCTTAGCTTCTGGTGTCTATACAAGGGGGTACACTATTTGATGGCCTAGGAGGAGATGGTTAACAGACCACAATGCTTAACCAGGGATAGTCTGCACTTATCCCCTCTAGGCGTTTGGACATTGGCAGAGACACTTTCCACCCCCATGGTGCTTTTTTAGGGAATGCTGAACTGATGAACTTCCCAGTTTAACCAAATGCAGAAAGGAATATCTGAAGGTGATACTGCTCAGTCCTAGAAGTCTTAACAAGGAAATCCACTGTCTGCATGCTTTCATCTCCCTGGGGATTGTAGACATCTGTGTAGTAATGGAGACACCTTTCACACTTTTAGACCAGCTACTGTACAGGAGAGAGCTAAAGGGGGAGGAGTCTCAGTCTATATTAAAAACAACTTCACATCCAGACTAGTTAAAGTGCATAACCTACTGAAACTCACACGTGCATCTCACCAAAAACAGGGTCTTGTACCATATCTTTGCAACCTGTAGATCTCCCTCCATCTCCCAGGAAACCCATACTACATATCTCAGTGTACTAGAGTCTCTCGTTGTTCAACTCAATATGATCTTTTTAATTCAATTTATTTATATACTACGCACTCAGTTTTTATTTATGGTTTTTAGTTTGTGTACCTAAAATTTAGAAAACATCTCCATAGGCATTCAACAAAAGTATCTTTTATGAAATTTTAACATTTTTTTTGTTTTTTTAATTGATTAATTGATTCATTGATACTTGATGTGTTTTTAAATCATGTCTTGTTTTTCATACAATTGTTCTGATGAAGTCCTGAGTTGAGGGGACAAAAGTGCTTAACATTTCTTGAATAAATACTGAATAAATACTGTTATTATTTTTTATATCTCTTTGGTTTGGTCAATTGGCTTTCACTGCAGGTTTGCCATTTATCAAGGAACTGTCTGTTTATCTGGGACACCAGGGACTATGTGGACCTTTTTCTGGATATCTTCATGGGGATCTCAACTACCCTGCTATAGACTGTGAATCATACATCACTTTTTATGCAGAAGCCCAGCGATTCCTAAACTTTGTTAATACCAACATTCTGGAACAGTTGGTTCATTCTCTTACCCAAGGTACAAACATTCTTGACCTTGTACTCATGAACATGGGAGAGTGATGTTCCTCACCCAATGTAATACCCTGACTCATCAGATCTGACCATAAAAATGTATTGCTGGAAATAAAAATTAAATCCGGGGAATCAACAAAACTGAAAACCTTTAGGAACTATTCCAAGCTAACCTCTCTCTACTACGCAACAACTTGGCTAAATTCCAAACAACACCAAACCCAGCAAACATCATAGCGTGTGCTGAGCTATTTACAAAATCCCTGTACAGCCCTATTGATAGCTGTATAGAGTGAACTATGCTCACTCATAGTAAGAATAAGGCAAACCCAAAAGACAGGCCACCATGGTAGAATCAAAATATCAATCAGTTATACAACAAAAGAAAAAAATCTTGGCCAAGCACAGGAGGAAAAAAGACCAACATACTAAAGGTTCCCTAACTAATCTAAACAGGCATCTAAAAGGGTTAAGTAATACTTCAAAGGCTAAATTTGAAGAAGAAAATAGTTTCTCAGACAAAGGACAACAACAAAGGTTTTTACAGCTATGTATGTAACCACAAGGGAATACACAACAACGTGCAGAAGTTATTGTAAACACCATCACCCACGCTGAACTGGAGGCCATTGTTAACCTTCTGGCTGACAGGTTCAGCTCATATTCTCTCCCCCCTCTCCCCTCCGATAGTCAAAAGGAAATACTGCATACCACAATCCCCCCAACCATTACTAGGATACAGGTCATCAATGTACTTTCCAAGGCCAAATACACTGCACCAATGGCCCCAGTAATATTCCAGGATGCTTAATAAATAGCATGAAACATGACCTCTCTGGTTCACTTGAATCACTTTTCAACTGGGGCCTATAGTCAGGTTTTGTGCCCAAGGAATGGAAGATGGCTGCAGTCATTCTCCTGCACAAAGGAGGTCCAACTACTAATTTAGGTAACTACAGACTTATACGTCTAATCAATCTCATATGTCATGCCATAGAAAGAATCATTGTGGATAAATGAGGACATAGGTAACCTGCAAACACTGATCATATCACAGTTTGACTCTGTTAAAGAAAGGTCATGCCTATTAATTCTGGTGAACATCTTTGTGAGGGTCACCAAACCAATGGATGAAGGCAAGACTGTGTACACAACCTATATCAACCTGGCCAAGGCTTTTAATACAATACCCCACTCAGGTATTAAAGGCA
Source organism: Protopterus annectens (assembly GCF_019279795.1). Classification (NCBI taxonomy): domain Eukaryota; kingdom Metazoa; phylum Chordata; order Ceratodontiformes; family Protopteridae; genus Protopterus; species Protopterus annectens. Next base: position 713,439,329 of record NC_056733.1, on the reverse strand, counting down.
AGCTCACTAAATTAGGTATAAACCCTTGTATTATCCACTGGATAGTCAACTGACTGACTGATCGGACCCAGGAGGACAAAATAGGTGAGGCCACCTGCACTAAGAGGCTAGTAACTAGCTCAGTCCCTCAGGGCTTGGCAGCAGACCCACTCATTTTTGGCAACTTGTTCTCTGAAGTGGAAGCAGATAATGAAGTTTTATGGCTGTCTAAGTTTGCAGATGATTGCAAGTTGGGAGTTATCATCAAGTCCTCTGCAGACACTAGCATTCTTCAAGAACCCTGTCTCTGTTTAACAAATGATGCCAACGCCATGGTCTTAAACTCAATGCTAAGAAATGCATAATTGTACCCTGTGGGAAGTCAGCCATCCCAGCTAATTACCATGTCAATAATATGCTCCTAACAGTCAACCCAGTGGTCAGGGATCTGGGTACACACATAGACAGTAGCCTTAACTTTGACCACCACATGGCTAAAGTGGTAAGGAAATCCTTTTATGTTGCACAACTTATAATTAAGGGCATGGCATCTAGGTCCAAATAGGTCGTTATTCCACTGTGCTCTGTGCGTATCAAACCAATCATAGAGTACAATGCTCTCTTCGGTATGTACCTGACCAGGCATATGCAGCAACTAGAGTGACCTCAAAGGTTCCTTACAAAAATAATACAAGGTATTACAAACCTGCCTTATGCAGAGTACCTTAAAGCCCTTTCCCCCTACTCAGTCTCCTGCTGAGGGATGATGTATGCCTGGCTTACAAGGCATCCACAAACCCCACACTTCTGAATCTCCTGCATATTCGTAAGTCAAACAGTATTGTCTATGACTTAAACAGAACATGCTATTGAGACTGACATATGTCCCAGAAACTCCCCCTCTTAGGTAACAGGCTTTCCATCCACATGAAGCTGAGTTTATCTGTTACCCAATTTAAGCACAACCTAGACCAGTGGATGGGAAATACGAAATTTACACTGGGCCTGGCACCCATGTCTTTTATGGACAGAGGTAGCTTATAAATGCCTGTCCCTCAATGGCTTGTTTGGATACAGGCATCATTATTCTATCAGGAAATCTTGGCTAGGCTTCAAAATGCCCCCCCCCCCAGATCATTAGCATAATAACAATCTACGAATCTATGAAATAATGTAAAGTTTTATCAGAAGGACATTATTAAATTTTTTATGCAATTTAGCTATGGTACAGGATATGTACGAGGGTAGTGTGACAGAGGTGAGGTCTGTGGTGGGAGTGACGGATGTGTTTAAGGTGGAGGTGGGGTTACATCAAGGATCAGCTCTGAGCCCTTTCTTATTTGCAATGGTGATGGACAGGTTGACAGACGAGATCAGACAGGAGTCCCCATGGACTATGAAGTTTGCAGATGACATTGTGATCTGTAGTGAGAGTAGGGAACAGGTGGAGGAGACTCTGGAGAGATGGAGATATGCTCTAGAGAGAAGAGGAATGAAGGTCAGCAGGACTAAGACAGAATATATGTGTGTGAATGAGAGGGAGGATAGAGGAATGGTGAGGATGCAAGGAGTAGAGGTGGCAAAGGTGGATGAGTTTAAATACTTGGGGTCAATAGTTCAGAGTAACGTTGAGTGTGGAAGAGAGGTGAAGAAGAGAGTACAGGCAGGATGGAGTGGGTGGAGAAGAGTGTCAGGAGTGATTTGTGACAGACGAGTACCTGTAAGAGTGAAAGGGAAGGTCTACAAGAGGGTAGTGAGACCAGCTATGTTATATGGGTTGGAGACAGTGGCATTGATAAAAAGGCAGGAGTTTGAGCTGGATGTGGCAGAGTTAAAGGTGTTAAGATTTGCACTGGGTGTGACGAGGGTGGACAGGATTAGGAATAAGTATATTAGAGGGTCAGCCCAGGTTGGAAGGTTTGGAGACAAAGCCAGAGAGGCAGGATTACGTTGGTTTGGATATGTGTTAAGAAGGGATGTGGAGTATATTGGGAAAAAGATGCTAAGGATGAAGCTACCAGGTAAGAGGAAAAGACGAAGGCCTAAGATAAGGTTTATGGATGTGGTGAGAGAGGTCATGCAGATGGTTGGTGTGACAGAGCAAGATGCAGATGACAGGAAGAAATGGAAACAGGTGATCCACTGTGGCGATCCCTAATGGGAACAGCTGAAAGAAGAAGAAGAAGCTATTTGCCTCAATGAGGGGAGTTATAGGCTGTAGGAGGGTAGTGAGTGTGAGGGTGATTAGAACTGGAGGAAGAATGGCAGATATTAATATAAGCATTGCCATCTGATGCTGTGAACTGTGGCAAAGCAATTTCTATTGCTGTCCTATACTGCTCAAATGTCCAGTTTGGTTCTCAGTTGGGGTGCCTCCTGCCAGGAGTCTTTATGCCCCTCCCTAAAGTTACATGTGCCATGTGTAAGTGAGTGTCTGCACATCCAAGACTGTTTTTATACCTTATGCCCACTTATTGCCAGGAAAAGCTCCAGCTTCCTTGTAACCCTGAACTAGATTATGAGGTGAATGAATGAATGAATGAATGAATGAATGAATGAATGAATGAATAGATGGTATGAAATTACCCCTATCTGTTTCATTAATTGTACTGTCTTTAAATACATTTTCTACTTTTTAAAAAGATATTCATTAACTTTCCACATGGGCTGTGTTGTATGGGGTACTAGTGAAATATGGAAGTGTGCTACGAAGCAAATGGAATTCGGATCTGTGCATTTCATGGGCACCTATTGTTTGGGGAAATATCTTATTTGCCAGACAGTATATGTGCCTCATAACATGCACATGATATATGCTGAAGTGGTTTGAGGTACAAATTCTTCAGCCATATACTTCATCGCAGGTAGATCTCTGGCTGCACTTGTCATTGTTTGCACCAGCATGTGTCAGGCAGAAGTGAACTGTTGCATGCACCAAGAATCCTACTATTGTCAAATAGCCCCTGAGAATAAGCACATGATTACCAAAGCCATGAATGGTGTATGAGCTCTGTAATTGGATGGAAATAAGCCTTTTAGGGTTCCTAAAACCAGGCCTGTTTATTTGCAAGCTGAAAGTGAAATATGCCCATCAAGTTCAGACAGACAGTTCCCGCCCACTGGGCACTGACCACATCACTGCTGGCTTTTTCCCCATGCTGCCACAAAATTAAATATTCTCCATATGTCAGTCTGATGTTTCCCCTTCCCCCTCCATGATCATCCTAATTACAAAGTATAGTAAGATCATTTACTTGTCTGTTGTATAGTGGCCCCCCTGCCCCACATTATATTATCAGTCATCTTGGCTGAAAGTACAAATATCCCTCAGAATTCCCCGGCACCTAATGTCCAACCCATTGGTTATATTTGTGTCATCAGTTCAACACCATTAGATACAACAGTGAAAAATATAAGGGTCGACAACCAATGCAGGTTAAGTGCTTCAGTGTTGTTTACATAGATGAATGTGTATGTCTCAACTTACTGTGCTGTTTGAAAATGGGGCAACTAGATAAAAATGTAATGTTATTTAGGGGTTAGCACCATCCTGAGACTGGAAAGAAGATTGTATGCTGCACATTCTGCAAACATATACAAATTACATCAGTTGATCCAGCATTTATTTTCAGTAAGTTCGCACATCTTGTTTGCCAAACTGTAATCTGTTGCATGACATGGATGTATCTACAAACACTGTGCTGGGTGCACTGCTACCTTTTCATTTGTCATTGGTTAGGATTTACTAACACGGGTGCAGGGGTCTGCATCAACTGGCTGGGCACCTTGGAAAATTCGACATGTTTGAAAGAAAAAGTTACAATATCAATGTAAAGTAATATACGCAGGAAAGCACCCTAATGTATTCTTATAAAATTCACATCTACTGATGTACTCTGTTATGTGCGGAGTGTTGCCGAGGCAGGTTAAAGCACACTCCAATGTTGCAATCATTATGTAGTTAGTGATAATGGATGGATTTTGTCTCTCTATAGTACAAGTCATGGTGCGATTAACAGGCGAATTGTTCATGCTAGCGAAAGAGCTGAGCTGTTGTCTTAGAAATGGATTTGTTTCCTTTAGTCTTATTTTTTAAGTAACTTTGTGTATTTATTTAGTTAGTGTGTCAGCTGGGTAAATGGACTATTGAAACGATACTTTTCAGCCATTACCTGGTACGTTTTGACAAAGGTAAAAGAATAGGAAAGACAAAACAGAATGAAATATGCAGCACAATGTAATCAGGTAGATTTTACAAAGAGTACATTGAACAAAAAGCTTTTGCATGCGAATGTAATGAGCACATAATTGCAGAGTACACAAATATATGGTCATAAAGTTCAAAGACTGCAGAATAAGAATAATTACTGCAACTTTTAATATTTCGGCAGTCTAATGTTTTACATGTATGGCACTCAATTAGCTCAAAGTTTTTACCTATTCTAGGTTGTTCCATGCTGAATACATGTTATTATCAAACCAGAAGTCAGCATTTATTAACTGGTAAGCTTCCAGTGTACAAAAGTAGTGTGTGCATTGGCCCCAGAGGCTCACAATGTCACTGTTCATCTTCATTGAACCATATAACTGCTTGTACATGTATATAAGCTAAAGCCAATTCACTGTAGGCAAATTAAGCTCCTGTTCAGTCAGTTGTATGTGATACAGTCAAATACTACCCACTGATGTCATTTTTGTTTTTGTATACTAATACCTCTTAACCTACAGGCATTGAAACTAGGCACTAAGCCTCTTGAAAAGTAGGTGCAGCCAGTCATAAATCTGGATACTTAATACATTTTACTGTTTTTCACGGCACTGTTGCTTCATTTTATACTGTTTTTACTGCTGTAACTGTTTTATTCTGCACTTAAGTAGAATAGGCTAGATTCAGATTTGCTGAATCTAGACAGTTTTGATATCACTTGTGCACTAAAAAGCAGCTATCTTACATTTAGGGTGCCCCCCTGCACCCTTGTGGCAGAAGCATGTAGCTTGGTACCCATCTGAGTTGGAGATTGCTGGAATAAAGGCTCTGTGAGTGGCTTTTCTACTGGTAGACTGTGTTAGAGCTGTTTTTATGCGAGTTTGCACTCAGTCTGGCAGAGTTGCGCACAGCACAACAGGAGTTAGCACTACCTTGTATAGACACAAAGGCTTAGAAAGACACTTTTTCCCCTAGATAACTGCTAGGGATCCCTCCTAAGCTTCCCTGCTTCTTGCACATTGCTACTGAAGAGCAATTCAGCATGCATTTTGAAGCATAGACACAGGTTTCTATCCCTATCTCCCATAGATTAACCAATTTTACTAGTCCTACAGGAGAACCTGGTCCATCTAGCCCCTGCCCCACTACTTATTACAGAATACAGCTGACATAATGGATGGACAGTTTCCCACCATTTCTCCAACAAGCCTGATTGACATGGACATCCTGAGGCAATATAGCAATTGCCTCATGTATACTGGCAACCTATTACTCCTAAAACATACAAAAACAATATGTGAGAGATATTTCTATACTATGAATCTGGAATCAATGCTCTCTCATGTATCAACAAACCAGATATCAAACAGTTGTCAGCACACACACTTCACCTTCCACACATACCAAGCACACAACACATAAACCCAAATACGGGGAGGTACTCGCTAGAAGTATACTAAAAGTGCAGAGACCTCCCAAGCGCAAACCTTCTGCACACAATACAGTCCCAACAGAATCCGCTGCACATAAAAACACACACATCAATGTCTCACCCAATAAACCCCCAAGGCAAAACACCTCAGAACCAAATGTCTTGCTCATAGGCAACTCCATAGTGAGACACACAGATGTCCCCCTCACCAGGTTGGACAAGATGGTCACGGGCAGCTGCCTGTCAGGTGCCAGGATCCACCAAATAATGCACACACTCAAGTCTCTTAACAACAAGTACTGTTATGACTCTATCATAGTCCTTGTTGGAGAGAATGACTTGAGACGTACCTCACTGGACTATATGAGAAGAGACATGACTGAGCTTTCAGATTACGTGTCCTAGGCAGGTATGTCCCTAGCCCTAAGCAGCACAGCATTCTACCTTCACCCAGGACAATGCTTCAGTACAAACAAAAATGATGATTGACTTCAACAATTGGCTTAGCTTCTGGTGTCAATCCAGGGGGATCCAGCACCTGTCATTCTAGAATGATATGGTCAACAGATCATGCTGCTTTCCCAGAGATAGTCTTCACCTGTCACCTCTTGACTTTTGGATGCTGGCAAAGGTACTTGCCTCCCCCATAGTTCCTTTTTTAGGCAATCTCTTAAGAACAAAATTCCCATTGTAAAAATATCCTCTAGAGACAAACTCAGGCTTATGCTGCTTAATGCTAGGAGTCTAAATCAGAAACTGCACTCACTGGAACTACTCCTTCACTTTGTAAGATGCTGATGTCTGTGCAGTCGCAGAGACATGGTTCAATGCTGTAGAGACTACCCCAGCCATGCAATGCCTTCCACATGTTCAGACAGCAAAGTGAACGTGAAAGAACCAAAGGAGGAGATATAGCCATTTTCATTAAACACAACTCAAGACTGGTTAAACAGTACAACTACCTAGAGTTACTCCAAGTCCAACTAACTGTAGGAAAGACCCCCCCCCTCCACATCATTGCTAGCTAAAGGTCTCCCCACCATGAACCACGAAAACCACACTGCCTACCTGGACCTACTTGAGTCACTCACAATACAGTCAAACACCCTGGTCATGGGTGACTTTAACTATCCTTCCATTGATTGGAAAACATATATGAGCATAAACATGCTGACCCTAAGGTTTCTGGACTTTGTTAACACAAATGCTCTTGAACAGTTAGTCTGCAGCCCCACAGGGGGCTGTAATGTCCTTGACCTAGTACTAACCAACATGTGTGGGGCCCTCTCTGTTAAAGTCCAATCATAAATCAGTCTTATTCGAAGTAACGATCATACCTGACACCCCCCAGAGCAAAAAGGATACAAAAATTCCCCAAAGCAAAGTATATCCTCCTAACTAATGGCATAAATAGCTTCAATCTCCCTGCTACCACTGACAGTAATGACTCCTATACTGAGGTGTACACAAATGCCCTGTATGAACACCTATACAAATGTATAGATTCAGCTATACCTGAACAGATCAAAACAAGGTCCAAATAAAAAAAAAACAAGCCACTCTGATGGAATCCAGCATAAATAGGCTATACAACAAGAGAAAGAAAATGCTGTCAAAGAACAAGAGGGACCAGTCTCAGCAGAGAAAGAACACCTTCCACAGCTTGAACAAGCAAATTAGACATCTTGTAAAGTTGTCTGAAGATAATTACAAAACTAAATTAGCATCCCTAGCTAAGGATAGTCACAAGGCATTCTTTAACTATGTGTGAAATCTAAAAGGAAAGGCCCAGCTTTGTGCCGAATTAGTAGTGGATGGTACGACTCATACTGAACCTGAGGACATCACCAACCTTCTAGCAGACATATTTGGCAAAAACTTCACCCCCCGTATCCCTACCAATCATACCCCAAAGCATATCTGTCACCAGGCTACTACCTAGTATCTCCAAAGTGCAGGTCATAACCACACTCTCTAAGGCCAAGAATACAGCCTCTGTGGGACCAGATAACATCCCAGGCTGCTTACTAAATGGTCTGAAACAGAAGTTAGTGGAACCACTGGGCACTCTGTTCAACCACAGTCTAAGTACTGGCTTTGTTCCAGCAGAGTGGAAAACAGCAACCATAATCCCCTTGACCAAAGGGGTCCCTCAACTAACCCTGAGAACTATAGACCCATAAACCTAATCACCCTTATCTGTAAGGTCACTGAGAGAATCATCATAGACCTTATCAAAAAAGGATATAGGAGACCTTCAAACTCTTGACCCGACCCAGTTTGACTTTGTTAAGGGCAGATCATGCCTGTTACGCCTGGTGGACTTCTTTGAGAATGTCACTAAAGCCCTGGATGAAGACAAAACAAAATATACTGCCTATCTCGACTTAGCCAAAGCTTTTGAAACACTCTCCCACTCAGGCATCACAGAAACTCACCCAGGTGGGGATTAAGCCATACACCATTAGATGTGTAGCCAACTGGCTCACTGACAGAATGCATACAGTCAAAGTTGAGGATTCCACCTCGACTAGCAGACCTGTTACCAGTGGT